>NC_034606.1:30226273-30303368 GCF_900095145.1 Mus pahari
TGCTCTCTTATAGAATCCAAGACTACCAGCCCAGAGATGGTCCCACCCACAAGGGGCCTCTCCCCCTTGATCACTAATTGAGGAAATGCCCCACAGCTGGATCTCATGGGGGCATTTCCCCAACTGAAGCTCCTTTCTCTGTGATAACTCCAGCTGTGTCAAGTTGACACAAAGCTAGCCAGTACAGGATGGATTTTCTGTCTTCAGTTAATCTTTCCTGGAACTGCTGTAATAAACAGGCCCAAAGGTGTGTTTCCTAGGTGTATATAAAGACTATATTTGATTCATAATAAAGATATTGAGCCTATTAGTATTTCATTCAAACATCATGTAATGTCAGTGATATCATCTGTCCATATTATAAAAGGGAAAACTGACGTGAAGTATTTTGCCCAAATTTCCCCATCAGGGACAGAACTGGATCATTTTATATGACAATATAACATGCATACTTATAGGCTATAATTAATCTTCTACCTTCAATTATGCTCACTAATTAGCAGGTGACCAGAATCACGTTTTACAGACCTATACAGAAATACCTTTTGCTTCCTTTAGAGTAGTCCCTGCAAAATATATCTGAAAGCTATAGCAGATATTTACCTCTCACCAAGAAGTCTCCATCCCCAAAGGATTACCAAATAAAATGGGTTCCTTAAATACAAGTCACTTTACAGTGGTCTTAAGCAATATAGCTTTAGAAACAAGGATATATTCTTCAAACGTGTGTTTCCTTCATAATTAAATGTGAAGTTGATTCACTTGAGGCTTAAGATCCCCAACAGAGAACACGCCTAATGACTTCCATCTCTGTCACCAATGTCTTAGGCTTATGAGATTTATGCTTGACATTATTGATGACAGTGTTGTCATTCTTCCCAGTGTGGTTCATTTCCAGGAAGTAATGATTGTAACAGAAACACCCCAACAACTGAATAAACAACCTCTGATCTGCAAATATGTCAACTCAGCCAACACTCAGCTGCTGTCTCCAAGACCATTGCATTCCAATTCCATCATGTGACAGCTTGGAGTCTCAGTCATGGCCAACAACAGTATAAAAGTCTGTGTTAAACATGCAAAAGAGAACCAGTAGTTTGTCCAACTTGATGAACACACAGAAGCAAAGATGACTGGAGAAGAGAAGGACATCTTGGAAGTGAGGAATAGTCAATACTGGCAAATCTATCTATCTATCTATCTATCTATCTATCTATCTATCTATCTATCTATATATAATAGTTTCTAGGAACCCCCAAACTAACCATCCTGTTGAAAATCTCAGAGCTGTGTATGTAGTGAGTCACAGAATATCCGTGTGTGCGTGTGTGTGTGTGTGTGTGTGTGTAAATTAAAGAAATATCCATAATTTTTCTTTTATTCCTTGTCTTGACTTCCTTATGAGTAGGGTATAGCTTTTTCTTTGTTAAATTTAAGTTTTTCCAGGAAGACTAGTTTAGACCTGCCCCAGCCACACCCATCTGGGTAGACTGGAAGAAGCATACCCAAGCATCTGCTGCTGGAACTACCACGATAATGAATGAGTGGTGGAGAGGTGGGAAAGGTGGAGTACATGGTAGAGAGACGGAAGAGAAAGTGAAGCTAAGGGGTTCATACACTGTGGAAAAAGGCAGAACTGGATACTCAAGAGCAGTTAGGAATGGGGAAATATAAGGATGCTATGATGAGGTTCTGGAGCAGGCTTCTGCCTAGGGCCATGTTTGGATCTGCAGTCCTGCTACAGCTGGGGTCTGTCTGTGTTGACGTCTGTGGCCCAAGTTACCACGAAAGCTAAGTGGATGTCCATAATCTGGACTGCTACCAGAGACCATGTAGATATCTGAGCGTCATGCTGCTGTAGGGGGACATGCTGATCTGAATGGCCTGCACTGCCACCTAAGGCCACGGGGACAGCCTAGGTCCATGTCTGAGTCTGTGATCTTCTGCGTTGATGTCCCAGGCCTGTGTTAGCACCAATGGCCTTGCAGATGTCCCTGTTCTGGACTGCTACCTGAGGTAGGTACTGAATTAGGCCTGCCCTTTATTTGGGTAACACAGTAAAGCTACCCTGAAGGCAGGGTATCTGTTGAGTCAACCTGAGTGTGGGAGCTTGGGAGAGATAGCCCTGTCCTGATGTGGGGTGGCTTGGGTGAAGGAGAGATGCCCTCCCTCCCAGCCACTCCCGCCTGAGACAACTGGAAGAGCTAACTCTGAAGTCATGAGAACAGGAGAGCTGGCCATACCCCTCACTGGCTGCAGCACTCAGGAGAGCAGGCCCTGCACCTCTCCTGGGCAACATAGGAGAGCTCTCCCCAGTGACAATGGTCCAGGAGAGTTGCCCTAAGCGCATGAGAGCAGAAGAGCTATCTCTACCCCTTGCTGGCTGCAGCAATGGGTAAGCTAGCTGTGGCAGTGTTTGAGAGTGGTGCTGACATGCAAGGGAACTAGTGAGCTGATCCAGGGCTTTGAGTTGGCTAACCACACATTAATCACATTAATGATCTGCTGGAGGGCATGAAAGGGCCTGTCCTGCAGCTCCTAAGCTGAAGGATCTCCACAGCATAGGGCAATAATGGGAAATCAGAAAGGAATCCCCATGAGGATCCAGTATAGGTAGAGTAGCAGAAGCCAGAGGTCTCAAATAGAGTAATGATTGGTTGTAATGAACATTTGCAAGTTCATATGTGTGGACAAAAAGGACATACTGTTTGACACACTGCAACACTGACATACTACAGCTTCTACAAGTGTGTGTGTGTGTGTGTGTGTGTGTGTGTGTGTGCATAATCTTATTTAATTTTTGTTTGTTTGCTTGTTTCTTTCGAGACAGGGTTTCTCTGTATAGCCCTGGCTGTCCTGGAACTCACTCTGTAGACCAGGCTGGCCTTGAACTCAGAAATCTGCCTGCCTCTGCCTCTGCCTCCCGAGTGCTGGGATTAAAGTCGTGCACCACCACGCCTAGCTATCTTATTTAATTTTGTTTTGGTTGGTTATTAAATGGCAAAGGGTGGAAGGGATGGGGAGATAACTGAGATTTAGATGCATGATGTGAAATTAACAAAGAATCAATAAAAAGTTCAAAAAAGGAACCAAATTAAAAGAAAAAAAAAAAAAAGGCTAGTTCTCTTCAGTGGTGTGTAGCTGTATGTGGCTGTTGCCAGTTCTAGTCAGAGGTTTTAACAGTTTGTAGCAGCAGTTCTTTGGCTTCCTTTTGAAATCAGAAGTGTTAGGAGGAAGTGTTCCTCCATTCCCGGTCTTGGAATTAAGGATAGATGAAGAAGACCTGATGATAAACAGAAGGCTAGGGTCAAGCGTGGCTCCCTTGATCCGAAAGTGTGGTATAAATAAGTTTAAGGCAAGTTATTGAAAGTTGGGGATCATTTGTTATTCAGTATATTAATAAAACCCACTACGACCACAAGAAAAAACCCAACCCATATGCAACCTGTGTTAACTGAAGGGTAGAAATATATGGTATAATGTAACAAGTCTGCTTTAAGTCAAGGACTCAAATGATAGAATGTTTCTTTAACTCTATAGCAAACCTTTATCTATAGGCCCATCATTTATCATCCATCCATTCACTAATCTGTCCACTTTTGATTCTTTCTTAACTCTGATTTGTTTTATATGTTGATTTTCTTCATCTGGAGGGAAGTTTGTTCTGTGCATTCATTACCCTGTAGTTTACAAAATAGTATTCCTGGAAGGTGCTCTGGGAAACTCCCCATGGGCTAATCGACTTGAGAAAAAAAAATGTCTACTATACTTCAATTTTACAAATTCACTTGCCATTTAAGACACTGAAGCAAGTGAACAAACAAAACAAGCAAACTATGAGAAGTTCTTGTAGTAGAAAACAAACTAATATGATTTCTAGTGTTGCCCTTCCTAAGATAATTTGACCACTCAAAATTTCTTAATTTGAATTTTTGGGAAATTGTGCTACAAAGGATATAGGGCACCTAATCTTAGTTTTGGCTCTTCCACAAGGTTGAAGACTTACGACTCCCTCTTATTGCAACTTGTATCTCCTGTGGGGTGGAGTTTAGACAGAATGCTAACATCTCCAATCACAAAGTGAGGGGCGGGGAAGGATTGGCTTTCGTGGTCACTTAAGACTCTACGGGGCTCTAGAATCTGTAATTCCAATAGTTCTCCATATGTTGTGGAAATGAGGGTGGCGTGGCTGAGAAAGGAATGATTAGGTGTTGGTCGTGGGTGCACTGTATAGAGGTTCGGCACATTCAAGGTTAGGAGGATGAAGGTAGTGCAGGAGTAACCACTCTGATTTATTCAGCTGGTGGAAGGACATATGTATATGTCCAGGATACCCAGTACCCTCAACATTTCGTTTTCTTTCTTTATGCTGGTTTCTCCCCTTTATCTCTTTTCCCATAATATTGTCCTTGGAGCCTCTTGGATTCCATCTGCTTCACCCCAGACTCTGTGTCACCTCTGCAGCAGTTCTTTGGTAATTATTCTCTGTGGCATTCAGCTCAGTGGCTGGGTCTGGGAGGAGAGTCTCCTACAAATCCTTTATTAGTCAGGATGCTTTTCATAGCTGTGAACAAAACCCTGACTCAAGCTGGGTTAAACAAAAGAGAATTCATTATTTTGCAAATCAGGAATTCCAGGGGCCTGGGCAGATCTGAATCTGGTTGAATCAGCCATTCATCAATAGAAGTTAGTGCCAGTTTCCCTCCTCCCTTCCCCCCCCCCTTGGCTCTGCCATCTTTACCTGGCATCTGATGGAGGTGGCAGTAGTTCCAAACTTTCCATCCAAAATGACAAGGTATGGAGAATAAAAGGACACATCTTTCTGTGACTCTTTTTTGGAAACAAGGGTATCCCCCAAACCTAGAAGGCTTCTCTCTCATGTTTCCTAGGTCAGAATTAAGACCTGACCATTCCTCAACCCATGATATCAACTATGGAGAGAATAGCATCATCTTAAGACCAGTCACACCCGTCCCCGGAGCTGGAGGTAATATCAACTACTAAGGAATATCATGTGTCAGAGGTAGAACAAAGCATGGGTTGTGTTAGGAAGGAAGAAAAGAAGAAAGAAGGAAGCAAGAATGGAGGGAAGGAAGGATAGCTAGGTGGACAACAGAAAGATGCTATAAATAGAAAGGGGGAAAGAAAAGGGTCTCAGAGTAATCTGGAATCATTAATCTTCCTAGCTGCAAACCTGAGCAAATCTGAACCAGCTATGCTAACCTTTTACATCATATTGTACTTGTCCTGAATTTCAGGGTAAAAAAAAAAAAAATGTCACTTACCTCAGCATCTGTGCACACTAAGCTCTAGGAAGAAAGGTTGTAGAGGGCAGAAACTCACTGTGTCCTGCTTTAATAATTCCATATGGACTACAAGCTGTTTCCTGCCGTTTAAGACTTACTTACTCACCCCTGACACAGAAGAGCCTGTGTAGGAAATTTCTCCACCCGTGAGAACTTTCCAGTTGGTAGGTTGACTCTAGTATCCTGTGGAAGAGGGAGGGCAGCACAGTCCTTATTTAGTTAGCCATCAAACACCATACTGGGCTTGTAGCCCAGATGCTCATGTCTATTCTTCTGGTTAGGCTACTGAGAGCTGGAATTTTGCCCCTAGGTATGGAATCTTGGGCCATTTTATTTGACTCCTTCACCTCCGACTTGGTTCTCTGTAAAAGTCATAGTGGTGGTGGTGACGATGAGATGACAATGACGACAATGACAACAATGATGATGACATTGCTATCGTCATCATCATCATCATCATCATCATCATCATCATCATAGTTTTAATTTGCTTTTCCGTTGCTGAGATAAAATGCCATGATCCACACAAGTTGCAGAAGAAAGAGTTTATTTATGCTCATGGTTACAGGGATCCATGACTGGGCAGCATGGCAGCAAGAACAGAAAACATAGAGAGTAAACTGGATGCAGAGGGAGGAGCTTTGGTCAGAAAGCCTGTCACCAGTGACATATCCTCCCTCCTAAACCTTCCCAAACAGCACCACCAACTGGGAATCAAATATTCAAATATAGGCGCCTTTGGGGGACATTCTCAATCAAACCACTATAGTAATTCTCACTCCCTCAGATTATTGAAAGGATGAGAAAAAAAAAATCAATAAATACCTTCCCACAAAGCCTGTTCAGGGCAAGTACTTAATAGCTCTTCATGGTTATTATTTTATGCATATAGGAGTGTATTCGTGTGATATTTTCTAGAAAACTTCCACAACAGCCATACTGAATGTTCTGGTCCCACAAGAGCTGACTTTTCTTTCCCTGGTGGCATGCCATTGACACTCCTCAGCCTGAAGGACAGTCTCACATGACATAAGGACAAGAATTCCACCAATGCTTGATTCGATTCCCTGGCTTGGGCTGCCAAGTATGCTTTAGAGGACATTTTTTGCTCACCTCCTGTAGAGCATATTTTAGATTTCTTCTTGTTTTATTGCAAAGTCTATGTGACAAAATAAGCTGGGATATACTGGTGGTTCTTTGCTTCATGCTGTGGCTCAGAATCTGAGTCAGTGAATATATGCAGTGTGTGTGTGTGTGTGTGTGTGTGTGTGTGTGTGTATGTGTGTGCGCGCATTCCCTCGAGTACACATGCACAAAACATTCAAGAGAAGGTCTAATGTTAGAGGCTCTGGCCTGTAGGGATGAGTCAGAATCAGGGCCAGGGAAAAGACCTATGAAAAGTCACAAAATATTTTTGTGTCTTGCAGTCTGGATACCTCACAGAGCCTTTCTCTCTTTAGAAAGTTTTCCAGTCTTAGCTGCAGCAGGAAAAGATAATATGAATGAAACCCATTCATTAGACCCTATACAGGTTTCCTCAGGCTGCTGTAACAAATTTCTTCAAACATGGTTGATTAAAACAACCAATGTATTCCTTTGTTCTAAAGATCAGAACTCTTAAGTCAAAATATCCACATAACCATAGTCCCTTGAAAGTCCCAAGGGCATGTCTTTCCAGCAATTTTAGCTAATGGTTGCTGTAGGAATTCTTTGGCTTAAGGACTCCCAACATCAATCTTCACTTGAGCATATCCTTGTCCTTTCTGTTTCTTGTCACCTTCTGTTTCCTTGTAAGGATACTGATACTGGACTTAGGAGCCCTCTAATTCAGAATGACTTCATCTGGAGATACTTAGCATAATTACATTCGTGAAGACATTTAAAGGTGTTACATTCCTATATTCCAGATGGATGAAGCTTTTGCTTTTTGACCTTTCTGGGTAACAGGTGACAAAGCAAGCTAGCACGACTGAACACAACCCTACCAGCAATCTTGACAACAGGCACCGCTTAAATTCTCCTGACAGGTGAGGAGTTTGAGCTACCTCAGTCGTTGTACATGTTCATCCATTTGTGCTTCATAACAGACACAAACTTCTCTGCTCCCACTGTATAAATGCAGATACTATGTCTTACTTTTCTATTGCTGGGATGAGATACCATGACCAAGGTAATTTATATAATAAAGCATTTAATTTGGGGTTTTATGGTTCCAGAGGGTTAGGATACATGATCATCATGGGAAGGAGCATGGCAGCGGGCAGAGACCCTTTGAGAAGGTGTTTGATCCTTGCAGCACATCTGTGAGTTTTATCTTTTCTACCTTTGTGGTCAGAAGCACTGGAAGGAAGAAGGGAGTCATAATTTATTGCTCATTTGTTGCTTGTCATACTTTTCAACTGGTGTTTCCACTGAAGTTATCCTTTCAGCCCTCAGATATGATTATCACTACCCAAGCACACCTCTGAGAATGAAGACACCAGACCAGGCTTAAACATGTGATGTTGAAAAACAGATTGCTAAACTATATGTAGATTGCAGACCCCATATTTGTTGCATTAATTGCTACTCTACTCAAATTAAACATTCCTTGCCACCTGCTCAATGTTCTGGATTCCTGAATTTAAGACTCATTTTAATATGCTTTAAACAGTTCAATGGTTGGGCCACTACCAAACTTCCATGTTGCTAATGCCTCCCCTCGAATACCCCTGAATTATTACTTATTAAATCTATATTCCCATCTTGGCGACCTTAGACCCTATCAAGTTGCCCCTTTAGGGCCGTTCTTTCCCAGCTCTTACATGATTGCATGCTTTTGCTTCTCCAACTCTCAAGCCTGATCCTCCTGTCCCCCTCCCACCCACCTCAATCCCACCCTGGCATGGCTGTTCCTCTTCCTTTCCTTCTTGACTGGAAACCTCAAGTTCTGCTTCTGTTTTTCTGCCCAGTCATTGACTGCCGGCAACTTTATTTATCAATTTATCATGTAAGATGCTGTAGGGCAGGAACCTACAGCATCTTACATGCAGGAGGATGTATGAATTCTCATGTAATTTGGGAACCCAATTAACATAATATAAGCAATAAGCCAAATCCACACACATATCTATAATGAGTCGATCTTCCAACTACAAGAGCCTATCCAAGTTACCTATCAAGCTGTCCTTTGAACCTCATGGGTATGGTCTTAGTCTGTTGTGCTATAACAAACCTTGTCAGTCAGGGACTCATTTGGTAGCCTTGGCTGTCCTGGAACTCGCTCTGTAGTCCAGGCTGGCCTCAAACTCAGAGATCTGTCTGCCTCTGCCTTCGAGTGCTGCAATTAAAGGCATGTGCCATCATTGCTGGTGTTATAAAGCTTTAAAGAAACTGTTATGATTTTAACACAATGTGTCCCTATAGGGTCATGGTCTGAGAACTTAGCTACTAATTGTATCAACTCTCAGATTACAAATTCCATCTTACACAATGATATATAAAGAACGGTCACAAAGGTATAAAGAGATTGTAGAGTTTAAGAAGGCCTCAATGAAGGAAGAGGCAAAGAGTAGATACAGGCATAATGAGAGTTCCTGAAGATGGTTAGATAAGATGTGAAGGAGCTAGGTCATAAAGGTGTTGAAGAATCAGAGATAGTTCAAGGTAACTGGAGGTCGAGCCAAGTGAGCCCAGTTGGACTAGTGGCAATTCTAGTATGTACTATTAAGCAGAGACTACTGAGTTGAGCTGAAATTTCAGAGATAGTTACAGTCAGGAGTTTAAGAACAGTTAGAAGTTCATTCCTGTTTTTCCTGTGATACATGAACTGGGTGGGTAGATGAGAGATCATGAGATACCATTACACAACAGCGTTAGGTGTCCCTCCTTTTACATGCTCCAGGTGAGGGAATTGCATCCCTCTTTAGTCTGGTGTATCAATAATGTTATATAGCAGTTTCTTTCAATTGAAACACATCCATCACCCCGACCCCCAAGAAGGAGGCTCATAAGACTTATGGAGTAAACAACTCACAAGTATTAGGAAGTTCATGAAACTAACAAGATTTGCAGGGACCTCCACAAGATTATAGGGAGACTGTTCAACTGGCAGTGTAAGCTTATATTTTTCAAACCCTAATTTAATAAAGGTAACTTAAATACTTTAACCTCCCTTCTAGCCTGCCATCTGCCAGAGATAATAGAAAAGAAAAATTAATAGGGCAGAAGAGTATGTGGACCTGTTTAGAAATAGTTCTTTGGGGTGATTCCAATCTTCTTTGTCAGGATAACAGCAGTTCAGGTCACACAAATTAGCAGCAGTTGCTTGACCTACTCACAAACATGGTTCATGAAACTTCAAGGGTCTCCCAATCTGTCGAAGTCTGTGAAAGCAGAAAGAAGCTGCCAGAACCCCACCAGAAATTCTTGGTGTATTTCTATGAAGTTAAGACAAATGATGACCAACAAAGATGGCAAGGCAAACCAATGCCACATCATCATCACTGAAGACCAGCATCAGCAAAGCCCAACTAAGCCCAGCAAAGAGTGGCAAGGTGAAACAATGCCACAGTGTCCACTGTCTGTTGGGTTGTATTTACACCCTTTCCAAACACATGTTCTCTCAAGCATCTGCTCAAGCAAAATATCAATGCTCATATCAATGCTCCTTTTCCAGGCAGCTTCCAGAAAAATACCATGTGTCTGTTCTCCGCAAAACATCTTCACACATGTCTGCTTTAGAAAAACTTCCTCTCATTAGACAGTTTCCAGAAAAACATCACATGACACAACTCAGTCTCCAAGGGTAGAGTAGTCTGAACCATCTCCCTTTCTTGTCAAACTGTATACAAGTCATGTTGAGAGCTCTAGGATTGTAGATTCAACCAGTCATAACCAATGCTGGAGTGGCTTTTGATGTCATTTCTACTCTTATAAATAATCCCTTGTCCATATTCCTATAAACAATACCAATAAAATAGCAGTTCATCAAATTAGACTTTGATATAATTCTTACTTTGGTCATATATGTGTGTATATATAAGGCCCAATGAAGACCATCTCTCTCTCTCTCTCTCTCTCTCTCTCTCTCTCTCTCTCTCTCTCTCTCTCTGCTTCTGTCTCTTAATAATCCTTATTTTAGTTCCTTATCTGGGGTGAATAACTGTTTGCACTCACTTTCCCAGGTTCACATTTTGGTTTTCTTTATATGGTCTTTATATGCCCTTATGCCCATTTGTTCTGGTCATCTTCAGCAGTTCTGGATGATAAATTTTGATTTGTCTGAATAAGTTATTTATCATTTGCTGCCCTGTAGTTTGGTCTGGATAGCTGGTAGTTACTTAGTTTCATAGACAAGATTTAAAGTTATTCTGAATTTGCACTAAAAGTATAACTACCTGTTGGTTGTAAAATGGAGTCACTCAGTAAGACCTAGCCTGAAATCCACTTTTACATACGATATGGAATAACTTTGATCAAGGTAGTAATTTATAGTAGGGAATCACCTTGTCTACACCTTCAGTCTCCATCTTAGATGACAGAGTTATACATGATTGAGATAGAAGGAAAAATGCTCACTGGGAGGTGTTTTAGACACTGCTTACATAGTTGATTTAAATGATATATATGTCCAAAATCATGTAAATTGTACATGACCAAGTCAGGACTCAAATTCAAGTCTGACCTTAAGATTTATGCTGTTCCATTAGTACCACACCCAAGCCAAGATCTTTTTTATATCATTGCTGGACTCAGCATAACTCTGTCAGGGGAAACAGAAAAGGAAGGGAAGAAGAAAAGTAGGAGGTGAGGGAAAGAAAAGGAAAGATGGAAGACCAAGACTTACATGGTCTTTATGTCCAGTATGGGCTGTTTGGCAGAATGACAGTGAATGGAATGTAAGGGACAGTACCTAGCTCTGAGTAAAACCTTGACACACAGGCTACATTTCATCTTCTACTCAGTAGGTCATAAACGTTAAAAAATATTTCTGCCAGCAAAGAATTTGTCATGCTTTAGCTTTTTACGCAATAATTTCCAAGTCTATGCCCTAAAGGGCCATTTCTAAATGGTTATGAAGAAGCATCTTACAGGCTAAGTGTAAAAGGCAGGGAACAGGTGAAACGTGAGCACGACCCTGCCTGTGTGTCTACTGATGCTGATGTGCTTTGCTTTTTCTAAAACAATATACCAGAAATTGTCCACAGTGGGTGCCTATGGGGAAAAGAAATCTGTGGAAGATCTTTGATTTTTAGTGTAAATCTCTTTGTATAGTTGAATATTTTACCATGTTCACCAATTAATGCCTTTGTAAGTAAGAAATAAATAGAAGAGGAAGGGGAAACTTACCAGATAAATGCTTCTGATTCCTGGTCCATGAGGGAACACAATTACCTTAAGAACAACTTCAAGACCAACCTGTTAGGCTGAATGTGTACCAGGAGGGCTGGGTGGAGTTCTGTATGGTAGGTATGTCAAAATCTCATCAGATTCCAGAAGTGCTCATTATCGTGTCCCTCTCTGTACCACTATATTAGCCTGGTTTCTCAGATAAAGAGTTTTCGATGAGAAATTGGCTTCTGTCATCACAGAGGAAGAGGCACTCTAATGTCTATAGTCAGTAAATGGTAAGGGTCTAGTTCCAGCCTGAATTCAAGGCCCTAAGGACCAAGGATAAAGGCACAAGTTCTAATTGTGCAGGAAAGGACAGATGACCCAGCTTGAGCATAGACAGAGTTGTTTTCTCTCAACTTTGCTTTTTTTTTTTTTCTTCAGGCAATAAATTGATTGCATTAAGACTCCCATACTGGTGGATATGATCTTCTTTTCTCAGTCTACAGACTTAAATGTTAATTCTATCCCTTCACACCAACACAAGCACCTGGAATAATGTTTACCTAGATATCCGGGCACAATGTGGTACAGTCAAATTGTCACATAAAATTAATCTCCCCACCCTCACTCCTCCTTGGAGGAGTAAACTTAGATCCTTCAGAATCAAACACTGAGCAATGTCTTCATGAGATAATCCATATTTGGATCTAGAAATATTTGTCTTGGGCTATAGCCTGCCTCCTTAACCCTATCAGTTGATACTGTTTCTATTCAGAGGCCATAGATATCTCCTGCTGCCCTCTAATCCATCCAGTCTCAGAACCATATGTTCATATGATAATTTCATTCCCTCCTAGGCCTGAAACATTTACTTGGGTTTTTTTTTCCCCTCTCTTCTGTTGGTTTCCTACTTACAAGGACAGTAGTAGATGAGCATTGTAAATGTCTATTTATAAAGATCTACTTACTGATTTTAAATACTGTGTGTGTGTGTGTGTGTGTGTGTGTGTGAGAGAGAGAGAGAGAGAGAGAGAGAGAGAGAGAGAGAGAGAGAGAGAGTCTGTGCAAGTGTAAGAGTCTGTGACAGTGGAGTCCAGAAGAAGGTGTCAGGTCCCTTTGGAATGAGAGTTATAGACAGTTAAGAGTCACTCAACATGGGTGCTGGACACTGAATTTGAGTCCTCTGGAAGAGCACCACATGCTGTGAACGACTGAGCCTGCTCTCCAGTAACCCGATGTCATCTTTAAAGATGTAAATTGGGTCATTAATCTCCCTAAGACCTGTTTAGAAAAATTCCAGAAGGAACCAGATCCCTAAAGAAGCTGGAATTTTCTAAACAGTTCTTACTGTATCTCAAAGACCCTGGACTTTAGCTGCCTGAATTTGCAGGCTCATGCTGGTCTCAGAGCCTTTGCTTGCATTGCTCTGTCTGGCTGAATTGCCCTTCTCCCAGAGCACAAGGCAGCCCTTTCTCACATTGTTTGAAGATTCTTTTCTGAACATATGACTGAAGTAGCTGCCTCCCACGAGTCTTCTCTCTAGCTACTTGCTTTTCTTTATAATTTGGATCTATTTTACCTCAACTCTCTTATCCCATCCTAACATCTTATCTTGCTCTGCCAATGCTTCGACGGCATAGATGTTATATATTTGTTATTTTTATTGCTACAATTTCAACACAAGAACACACCATAGGTGTATGATGGACATTTGGTGAATGCATGGATAAAGTCTGTCTTTTTTTTGTGATCACACTTGCGATTTTGTAGTTGCTTATCCAACAACTTAGGAAACTTTTTTAAGCTAAAATATTGCCAAGAAGCCTCACGAGTATTTTAACTTGTTTACTCTTTAAATGGGAGGCACAAAGCAGACAAAATGCTCCGGGTGTAATCTGAACCATAGCCTGGAACAATCTTTGACCACTGAGTTTTTATTCCCTGGACACGTACTTTTCTCAGTGTGCTGGATATACACTGCAAGTGGACACAGCAGTCAGGGCATGTGACTCTGACTTAGGCTGTGTCAGCCCAAGAAGAGATGTGTTTTAGAAAACATTATCCCTCTGGAGTTTCCTTGACCAATAGTTATACCATACCTGGCACAGGGATTTTTGCTTAATAGGCCATGACATCTAGAAACTGTATTGTCTAGAACAGTGGTTCTCAACCTTCCCAATGCTACAAACCTTTAATACAGTCCCTCATGTTGCTATGATCCCCAACCATAAAATTACTTTTGTTGCTACTTTACAACGGTAACTTTTCTACTATTAATATATCATGAATTAAATATCTGTGTTTTCTGATGGTCTTAGATAACCCCCACTACCCCTAAAGAGATCACCACCCAACACTCTGAGAAACACTGATCTTGGGGTTCTAAAACCAATATGATTTTTGCCTTTCCTCTTGGTTGCCTACCAGAAGCAGTAAGGCTGTTGTGAAGACAACGTAGCCTTATGCTACGTCTCAGCTTCGAGGCTCCTCCCTGGTGGTCAGCTTTCATAAAGTTGGGAGATGCTCTGTAGGCTACTCGGAGAGAAAGGCCATCCATCTGCTTTACCCACCTGCAAAGCTTACTAACTACAACTTCAACCAACCAGGTAGTTTGTGCCAGCCACTCTAGTAGGCATGACTATTATAAGGACAACCAGTCTCTCTATGATTAGATTTGAGGCCCACTCTGCAGGAGTGATTTCATACCTGCTACTATAAACTCTGTCAAAAATCTGTGACTAGGGATATCATAAGCCCTGGGAGGAACTGACGACTGTTGTTTAGTTGAACTGTTGTGGTGTCAAACTGCTCTCTAAGCATCTATGTTTAGACCTATAGACAAATGCTTCTCAGCCCAAACCAGAGAAACTTCTCTGTACAACAAATGGTGGTGAGTGCAGAGGTTTTTGATTGCTCCAGGTGCGGAGAATTAGAGGAATGCGGGTGCTTAACCCTAGACAGGATGCTTAAGCCACTCTCTCTAAGGCTTGGGGGAATGGGGAATAATGTGAAAGAAAAAAAAATGGAAATAAGGGAGTGGCAAGAAGAGAGGGAGAAGGACTGAACATGTTATCCTCTATGCACGATAAAACTATTAGCAGCACTATGCACAACAACTGTAGTTGCCTGCACTGGGCCTAGTAAGAGCCATTTATAATTGGCAAAAGGACTCATAGGTCTTACCTAGTCATGCCGAAAAATTGGCTATGGGTGAATTCTAAAAGAGGAGCAGTAATTATCTTTAGACATGTGCACGCTGGTGTGCCTACCAAGTCATATCAGATGTTTCCCTATCCATGGTTACACAAGCTGCCCTGGGTAAACTCAGTGGGTCTCAAAATAAAATAAAAATCTGATTATCAGAGGGGTCTTAAGGGAAAGAAGTTATCAGGGATGGGGAGGAGAAAAGCCAGGGTCAGGTTGAGATTAATCGGAATGCGTTCTATACATGTATAGAATTGTCAAAGAACAAATTTAATTAATAGAAAGTTAGAAAGATAGATCCACATGATGTCAAGCCATTCTTAGTTGTCTACTGAGATATGCTAGCTTTTTATCATTCTTTAAACCTGAGGAGAACTTGCCTCATATACCCACAAAATATTCACCAGTATATACTAGCAGCAGGTCTTTAAGAGACCATTGGAGAAGGAACACGGGAGCTGGAAGCAAAAGGTGCCTGTACATCTCATTCATTCATTCAACATATATCTATATCTATCAATCTGTCTATCTGTCTGTGTGTGTGTGAGTCTCAACCATATATCAAGAGCTGTTCTAGAATCTGGAAACATAGTTAGAGAAAGTTCCTGTTCTTATGAGTCTTATAGGTTAATGGAGAACTGTGGCAAAGGAGTAATCCGATAATAAACTTCTTAGAGAGTTAAAGTAACCTAGTGATGATGAATGTTCAGTGTCTACTTTGGGATGCGTGGTGCAAGAGTGAAATGTAATCTGAATTCTGAAGAAGATGGGTTAAGTTATGAGTCAGGACTAAAGTCCACAGATGGAAATGAACAAGATGCCATAGTCCAAAGTAAGGGAGCGGCTGAGCAGAGAAAATGTCAGAGAGGCATACAGAACTGGTCCCTTGCCCATTGCTCAGGTCTGGACCTGGTTCTTAGTGTAAAGGAGATGAGCCTGGACCAGCAGAGGTAGAAAGAAGAGTCTGTGTTCCCTAGGGATCGGGAAATCTATCACCCGGGCAACCTGCTAAACAACCTGCTCACTCATTGCTCTCTGCCTATGCAACTGCTGTGAGTTCTTGATTGAGTGGGGCTGGGGAGGTGGGAAGACACCATTTTGGAACCGTTAACTGGGTCCCCGGCAATTATCTCCCATCGTCCTTAAGGCATCTCAATGTCCTGACTCCACTCGTCTGACAGGATTGCTCGAAACATCCCGTTAAAGAGTTAGTGAATAAGGTAGCTACGGCCAGCACTATGTGTGGGACACAGTTCCCAGAATCTTTATATTCCCCTCCCCTAGATAGAAGGCACCATTCTGAAACCATTAACTGAGTTCCTGCACCATCCCCTATCATCCTTAAGTCATTAGCTATAAGCACCATCCTCCTTTCATAGATTAGAAAAGCGAGGCTTTGAGAAGCTATGCAAACTGGCTCGAGAACAGCTTTATGCCTAGTACAGAATTCTAGCTCTGTCAGTGAGGTGACAGGGTCTGTGTCCTTGACTGATTTGCTCCATTTTCTTCATTTTCTTTTAAATTCTGGATGCAGCCATGGGAGCCTGATGGCATTTAATTCCTTGTTTTCTTTTGCTTGGTTTTAGCTATAGCGAGACATTAATGATCAGCTCAAGCGTGGTTGCCTCTACCTCTTTTGCCACAGGCACTGGGTTTGCAGACCTGCTCAGCCAGTCTGGGCTCTCCGCTGTAGTCATAAACAAAGTATGGATTCCTCCAGCCCCGTTTATTTAGGTATGTTTTAACATCTGCAGCTGTAACAGTAGATAATTAGTTTGTCCCCAAACTGTGTGACACGATTAGTGTTTTCTATGTGGTGTTGAGCAGATTTGGTCCACAGTCACAACAGCAAAGAGCTGCAGGTAGCAGCTAAATTTATATTTCTTCTTTGGGAGAAGCCACACCTGATAATTAAGGCTTTAAATTCCCTGCTGAAAATGAGTCAACAAATCACCTCCGTCATTAACCAGAGCCCTGACAGGAGCATGTGAACCTCTGCTTAGGATGAGGAAACCACACTGCCTTCTGAGGCAAGAAATGTGAGTTTCAGAGAATGCTCCGCTGCTTTCCCACAGGGATTTTAAAAAGACCTGAGAGCAGTCTGTTCTGGCAGACACTGTGTCCACATACGGCACACAAGCAGCAGCCATCTTGGATCGAGAGATACAAGGCTGGGCAGCAGAAGATGAGGGAAGAGGCGGATGAGAGGAGCCGGGTTCTCAATGCTACTGCTGAGAATTGAACTAGCCAATTGTGAAACTGACTTGCTTCGAGACTTTGGGGGATCTGGGAAAATAAGTCCCAGTATTGTTTAAACTACTTTGAGCTGGGACTTACCTGAAGCTGTTACCTGAAGTGGAAAGCATGCCAACTGATGTATTGGACAGTCATGAGGAGCAACTGAGACCGTGGCTATAACTTGTTTGGTTTCTTTCATGTGTAGTCTGAAAAATAAAGTGGTATTAATAGCCAAATATCCTCCAAGTCGGACTTTTCCATTGTGTGTCATGGTGCATACCTTACTTGGGACTAGAATAGTGACATTTTTGGCTGTGTGTGTGTTGGTGTGTGTGTTGGGGGGGTAGGGGAACAGAATACAAAAGGGTCAAAGATTTTGACATGTAGGCATGAGACTGGAGGTCATTAATGTCCCTTGCTGGGCACACAACAGACAACAGCAATCACACCCAGAACCAGTCCCTTCCCATGCCTGCCAACTCATTTAAGACAGTAACGGAGGAAACTCTACAGCTTATCTATTTCCTTTTCAATTCTTAGAAATCATTATTTTTCCCTATCTGGTGTTCAGGGTATCATATTTTTTGAAAATCATTAAATTATATCATAGACTTATTTTTATATAAAGTATTGTGTGCTGTGCAGTTACTACTACAACACATTCTATATATAATTATACATTACATACATAAACATATAGTGGTAGAAAAATAATGTCTTCCCTCGTAGATTATACTTTCTTACTGTGAAACAATTCTTAGTGTCCCATTGTAGAAGTGTTCACACTGTGTGTAAGCACACATTTCCGTACTGTAGCGCAGAATTAGTATAATAATACTGTCTTGGTGGCTTACACACTCAGGCTGAGCTTGTGAAAGAAATAGCATGGTTTTCCACTAACGGAGTTTCCAGCTATTAGGGTGTGGGGGGTGGGTGCAGGCATATCTCCCCCCTGCCTCCTGTAATCACCTCTTATAGACAGCAATGCAGTAAGAAAGGCTGGTATTTGGGGGATTCTGTGAGCTCTGGGCATAAATCCAAGAGATTAGTGTTGCCTGAGTCCGGCTCAAAATACCGTTACCAGAACGAGCGTGTGTGAAAACGGACTCATGGTAACATCTGTTCTAATTTTATCTCTCTCTAACCCTTGAAACTAATTTCTGAATAATGATGGGTAATTTAGAAGTGAATATAATTGTGGCTTTTATTCCTGGGAGTAAGAAGATATCCTCTGCTATCAGGGTACAAAGAATGGTCAGGTCTGCCTGCTCACCAGGTAGGGAAACTGCCTTGACACTTGTCTTCTACTTACAAACGGAGGGGTATGAGACTCTTTGTCCCATCTTCCTAAAGTGACAGATAGCACAGAAGAAATTAGTCAAGAAGACACCATACAGAATCTCTGAGACACTTTATAAAATACTTAGAGTGCAGAGCTGTCAAGTTTGACATAGACAGGAGTAGGTGATTCCACCCAGCAGACCAACTCATTCTGCTACTTGAGGAAAACACTGTGGTGGTCAATAGCAAAATGGCTAATTCTTCATTTCTTCCCTTTTTTGCCTTGTAGACTGTGTACTGTGGCTTGGCAGCCTGTGTCTGAGGGGTGGAGCCATCCCTCAGCAGGTAAACCTGGGCTGGTCTCCTGAGGCCCTCTGGGTGAAAGAATACAGTGGATGTGGGGGTGCCTCCAGGAAGCCCTGGGAGCTTTTATTCTTTTGTTTCTGGAACCCTCAGTGATCTGAGGTCTGTCACCTTGGTCTAGTCTGCCTGAGGGTGATACCTGTCCTTCTTAAGCAGCAGGATCCCACAGAACAGATACAAGATGACTGGTCAAGATCAGACTGCTTTCCTGCTAAACCCCAGGCAAAGACAGTATTGCCTTAAATATCAGGAATGAAATACACTTCATTGAGTGTGGCTTGTGTTACAGCAATAGAGATAGATTAACATTTCTTTTCAGAGTGTATATTACTTTTGTTAATAAAGACTTTTTTGGACATGTTATCTTTAACTGGGTGGTGGTGGTTCCCAGCATTCACCCGGAGGCAGAAACAGAAGGATTTCTGTGAGTTCCAGGCCAGCCTGGTCTACAGAGTGAGTCCTAGGACAGCCAGGGCTACCTGGAGATACTGTGTTTCAAGAACAAAAACCAAGAAATACGTACCTTTTCCAGATGTGCACACTCATGGTAGGGAGTCTTTATGTTGAGCAAGCAATCAGAAACAGTTTTGCCAAGATTGGCACTAGCAGAAGAATTTCTAGAGAAGACATGGGCAATATCTTCTTAGAAGCTATCTGTTGGACCCACTCTGAACATACTCAACTCCAGTGAAAACAGGGGGGAACAGGCCTTATCATAATCATGGAACCGTGAATAAGCACAATCACTTCATTCACTAAATAATTAATTATTGAAGATACCCTGGGGTCTGGCTCTGTAATGAGCGATGAAGTTATCAGTTGAAAAATTTACATAACTCCTGTCCTCAAGCAGCCCACAATTTATAAGAAATAACAGGCAAAAACTTAATTATGAATCCAACTCAGACACAAAAATGAAATGTCAGAGACAGATTTGGCAATATGTATCAAAGGCTTTAAGTTATTTTTAGTTTTCGGTACAGTGATTTTTTTTTTCTCCTCTGAAAAAAATCTATCCTAAAGCAATGATTCAAAATGAAAAAAAAATCTTATTTTCAAATGTTCTTCTTTATATGTAATAATATAGGAGAACCATGTTAGTCCACATTGTCAATTTGTTATGATACACCCACAAGCCAGGGAATTACATAGCTGTGATCAGGGAGAGTGAAGAGTGTATTAAACCAAAGTGATTATGGTTTATGTCAAATAGGTACAAAACAAAAAAGTGTTAAAAAAAAAAAAAAGTGTATCTTCAGTAGTATTAATACTATTTGAAAAAGTAAAGGTTGGGCGGGGGTGGGGTATAGGGAACTTTCGGGATAGCATTTGAAATGTAAATAAAGAAAATAATAATAAATAAATAAAAGAAATAGTAAATGTTTTCAATATTTATAGTGGTTTATCATCAAAGAAGCTTTTTTTTTTTTTCACTAGACAGAGACTATTATGGGATAATAATAGTCTCTAGTCAGAATACAGAGAACCAACTGTGGCTGCGCACCCCAACTGTCACATCTACATCACAACTCCAACACCTAAGACTCAAGAAACACTGTGGAAAGGGGAAAGGTGGGACGATCCTAAAAGCCAGAGGACCAGAAAGTCTTCTTCTAGCTTATGCAAGTCTTCTAAACGACAGGAACTGAACCCATGAAATCTCAACAACACAGCTCCTTAAACAAGACTTACACAAAGACAACATCGGTTGACATGCCAACGCGGATGGGTAACATCTCACAAGACCCCAGTCCTAGATAGAGAGCTACATGCAGTTAATAGATGCTGTACTGGCTAGTTTTGTGTCAACTTGACACAGCTGGAGTTATCACAGAGAAAGGAGCTTTAGTTGGGGAAATGCCTCCATGAGATCCAGCTGTGGGGCATTTTCTCAATTAGTGATCAAGGGGGAGAGGCCCCTTGTGGGTGGGACCATCTCTGGGCTGGTAGTGTTGGATTCTATAAGAGAGCAGGCTGAGCAAGCCAGGGGAAGCAAGCCAGTAAAGAACATCCCTCCATGGCTTCTGCATCAGCTCCTGCTTTCTGACCTGCTTGAGTTCCAGTCCTGACTTCCTTTGATGATAAACAGCAATGTGGAAAATGTAAGCGGAATAAACCCTTTCCTCCCAAACTGCTTCTTGGTCATGATGTTTGTGCAGGAATAGAAACCCTGACTACTAAGACAGATGCTAAAAAGGGTAGAATCAATCTTCAAGGATGAGACTCTTGACAGGTGACCTAATCCTACCAGCTCAGTGCTAAACCCTTACACGTATGAGCCATGTTAAATGGACTTAGAATTAATACTTGGAGCATTGATGTATTAAAATCCACTGTTCTAATGTTGAGGAGTGAGCTGAAGCTGATGCTTCATTTGCTCAACTCCTTTGCCATGACTCAGAGGTGGAGGGGAGTTTCCTTCAGTTCCTAGAGCTTTTCAGTCCTCCACGACCCCTTTGCCTCCAGGTCCCGGTCCTGTCACCTGCCTGTTACGGTGTTTTACACACGTTACCTCAGTTTGTCCAGGCTTATTCTCTTTTTTCTGAACTGAGGGCACTGGCATATACTTGACCGTTTGGGGGGATTTCCAGGTTGCAATTTTTAACGGTGGCAACACCAGGCTGCACCCCTTTGCAGGCATTCCTTCTGTGCCACAGACTTGACAGATGAGTGATGGGTGGGGAGATCTGTGCTTCCTTCTCTTGAACTTTGTAAAAATCTGTGAGACTACCTTGATCAATAGCCTACGGCACATGTGATTCCACAGGGCCAGGTCAGGATAGGAAATGCAGCCTAGCACTCTGACTTGGGGTGTCTAACTCATCGCCTTGAGCTGATCTGAAGCAAGACCTGTGCATGCGAGAAAGACCTTGTGATGAGATCGTATGGAAAGCCAGAGTACGCGCTCTGGGTGTTCCACTTCCTGGTACCCGAGTCTTTCTAGGCCAGGAGTTCTGGCTCTTGGTGCTCCATCTGATGTTTGATGAATTAGATATGAATGCTTCCATTGGCCCATGCTCTGTACTCCACATTCTGCAGCAGACTGTTACCTTTTGAAGCACTGGTATTTTAGGGGTGGCTAATTATGTAGTCCCTTGTTGTGGGGCACATGGATGAGTCCAAAGTGCTTAAAATGTTAAGCTGAAGACTTCAGGTGTATCCGAGGTCACCCTGGAGGAATCAGACCTGGAGATCATTAGAATCAGAAGGCTTTGGATTCTGACTTCAGGATTTCGTCCTGCAGCCCTGGCTGGTCTGGAGTTAGCGCTGAAGACCAGGCTGGACTCTTCCTCAGAGATCCACCTGCTTCTGCCCCCTGAGTGCTGGGACTAAAGTCCTATACTACCACTCCTGGCAGATTCTGACTTTTATAAATCAGAACCAGAGGTTTCCAAGTTACTCCCTGGGAGGTTGGTTTTTTAACCAATTCAAGAGCTACCAGCCCTCAGGAATGTATAACTCGGTTCAAAACACACTATAAGTTGACTCATTTTTCATGAGACTATTAAAAAAAAATGAGCATGTGCTTAATTTTCTTAGGGCTTCCAAAAACAATAAGAAAGTCTTTGTGTCGAGCCATGTGTGTGGAAGATCTGTCAGGAGTCCAAATCCTTCCATAACTCAGTGAGTCCAAGGAAAATTCTTTTGTCCCATTGAACCTGGGGCCAAAGAAAACTGCTTGACTCACAATGGTTCCTTGTCATGTGCCTCAAAGAGTAATAGTGAGTCGTGGTCATGGAGTCCGTACGTCTTTCCCCATACCGTCCACTAATAAGTCACCTAGTTTTAAACCTAGGTCTTGACTGTTCTTGACTTCAGGATTTCTGAATGCTGAGCGCCAGGGAGAGATGAGGAAAATGTCCAAAGTGAGGATAATGAACATTATTTATGCTCAACTTATTAGAAGTGAAAAAATGGAACCCATGGGTTTACAGAGCTGGTGGTAGGACAGAGGGGAAATGAGAAGATGCTCCACTCTCTTCTGAAGCACACAGAGCCTGCTGCTTGCCATCTCCCTCTGAAAACTTGCCTTTGAGAGTTTATAAACCCCAAAGGAAAGCTGTGAGCAGACCTTACATGGTCTCAACACACATGCACATGCACTCGCACATGCATGTGTATGCATACACACATACACACAAAACAAAAACCAAACCAATAATAATAATAACAACAACAACAAAAAAATACTGAGTCAAACTGAAAACAGACAAGAAATGGTGACTATGTGAGTAGATAGATATGTTTGATAACTTGATTGTGGCACACATTTCATTGTGTGTGTGCGTGTATGTATGTAAGTGTCCATGTATACGTGTATGTGTACCTGTGTGTGTGTATGCATGTGTGTGTGTGTGTGTGTGTGTGTGTGTGTGTGTGTGTGTGTGTACAGGCACCTGTCATGTTGTATGATTTTCATTGCTTAAAGCTGAGGAATAATATAAGAAAAGACTCTAAGATACATAGAAACAATGGCGGTAGCCAGGTTTGCACAATGTTTTCTGAAGTTCTGGGTCATTTCGTATATTCACCACTTACCTAACAGACATTAGAAAGTCACCATCTTTAGATGAATCATTTCACATTCCACAGTCTGTAGGGGTGATAGGATAAGGTCTAAGTGTCAAATACAGGGTGTGGATAGGGTGAAACAAGTATGTGAAAAGTCGGTAGGATAGCTAGATGCAGATATACTCTGTGTTTAAGCAGACCGCAGAGAGATGCATGCCCTGTGTGCTGGATGAGAGGGGGTGGAGGATTCCCTTGGTGCTGTTAACTGCCAGTGGCTCACTGGAGTTGGGAGAACATGGTAGAGGCCTCCTTGAGGTCTGCAAGGTGCAGACTTTGAAGAACTTGTGAGCACTGGTGAAGAATTTGCATTGTCTCCTGAGAATACTGGGGAGCTTCTGAAGGGCTTCCTTTAACAAAGCATGACCTGTTTTGTCCTGAAAGTCATGG
This sequence comes from Mus pahari, assembly GCF_900095145.1. Lineage (NCBI taxonomy): Eukaryota > Metazoa > Chordata > Mammalia > Rodentia > Muridae > Mus > Mus pahari. The sequence continues at coordinate 30,249,940 of NC_034606.1, forward strand.
AAAGGAGTTGGAAAGAATAACATTATCTTTAGCAGAGATAAATAGATGTCTTGGAAGAAACTTAAGTTCCCCATCACTTGAGGTATTCTTGGAGAATCCAGGTAAATCTTGTTGACAGAGGGATATTAGACCTGGTAAGTATTAAGCTTTGAAACCATGTGTCTCTTTTAGCTCATCCTGTCCTTAACCTCATAACCTCATTCAGATCTTTGGAGAATATATATATATATATATATATATATATATATATGTGTGTGTGTGTGTGTGTATACATATATATATATATATGTTTAAATTCACCTATTAGATATGAAACATTGTATTATGTGCAGTCAGTGCTAATGCAGCACACTTTTGTTGCAAAAAATGTGAGGTGCTGTCACGGAAAGACAGCATGGTAAGGATTGGCATGCCATAATTTGGACGTAGGTCTTCTATGACCATCTATTTCTGGGAGAGATCAGGAGTTCATCTTACCTATCATTCCTAGCATCCTCTTCTTCAGTAACCATGGTGATACCATGATATCCTTAGATTCTATTCTGCTCCCCAGTGATCTCCGATGGTTATATAGAGTGATATAACTTTTTAGATATATTCTTGTTTTGGAGTGAAAGTGCTGATTGCTTATTTGCTAGTGACCAATTTAGTCCTTCTCTGTAGTCAATTAAACCTTAAGATTAAAAGCATTAAATCTTTCCACTTTAATGTTCAGATTTTGGAGCACAAATTTCTTTTAGCCTCGATTAGCAAACTTACCAACCAATGAAGACAAACTTTGGAAACTGTAGATTTCAGCCATCTAAAAGGTTCTGCCATTAGTTTTGAGCATCTCTTACCCTCGGACCCCGTTCCCTTACATATAAAACGAGAGTGCTGTCACCTACCTGAAAGATATTTTAGGCAAGCGTAGGAATGAGTATCAAGTGGGGGAAAGCATGTGGTGTGTGGAGTTATGTTACAGGAAGTGAAGCACAGAGCTGTGGCCGGCTCTGGTCTTCCAAGAAAAACAAATATCTTCTTACCCAGAGGTCTCTGATTTAGCCTAAAAGGCTCAATGCTAGGTTTCAGCAGTGCACCCCAAAGAATGGGGTCTCCAGCTTAGACCAACCACATGACACACAGGTGCTGACACATCGACTGCATTTGTTTACTAAAGAGGGAATCCTTTCTGTCTGAGTTGCTTTTCTATTGCTGTGCTAAAATACCAGAACCATGACAGCTTATAAATGAAGGTGTTTATTTGGGGGGGGGGGGCTAGCAGTTTCAGAGGGTGAGTGAGGCCATAGCCATCCTAGCTGAGAGCATGGCAGAAGGCAGGGCATGGAGCTAAGGCAGTGACTAAGCACTTACATCTGGACCCACAAGCACAAGAATGTTAACTGAGAATGTTACAGACTTGTAAGAAACCTTGAAGCCCACTGCCAGTGACATACCTCATCTAATAAAGCCACACCGCCTAATCCTTCCGGAGAAGTTTCTCCAACTGGTAAGCAAATAGACAAATATATGAGCCTTTGGAGGTCATTCTTATTCACGTCCCTCCATTTTCCAGAGACAGGGACACTTGAGTCCTCTTGTTCAGGATGCCCCCTCTCTTTTCTCAAAGGGTCTGAGAGTCTGAATTGCTCATCAGAAGTTAAGAAAGTGGCGTGATAGGGGTGGGATAGCCTTGGGTCTGGTTTGAGGCTAGATAAGAAGGGTTGTTTTGCTGGCTGTATTCGTTGAGCAGACACTTATTCGTGGACTTTCAACTTCTGTACAAAAAAAAAAAAAAAAAAATAGGGACCAAGGGCAGGTATTGAAGATTCATTGAAGTGGACCAATAAGCTATTGTTTATATGTCTTGTAACATGTAGTAGGCATTTCATGAAATTAGAGCAAAAAGAGAGAGTAATAGGGCCATATAGAAACTAGGCAGAGAGGGTAGAGGCTAGATGAACCATACCACATCTAATGAAGATCATTTTCCTTTTGGGTACCTGTTACCATGGGGATTGGAGAGCCAAGGCACTGTCATACCTCTAGAATCTTACGTGATACAGTTTTAAATATTGTCAATAATTGTGACTCAAGCAGTAATGATGTGCAAACACTAACAATGTGGTCAAACAAGGCTGGTTTTTTTTTTTTTTTTTTTTTTTTTGTGGGCTAAGGAAGGACTCTTGAACTCCAATGTGTGACCTGCTTGAAGAAGCCAGTGTGAAAGGCCAATGGGAGCGGTGTTTGGGCAGTGAGAATAAACTCGGAAATCTTCTAGTGGAAAGAATGGAATGTGGGTCTGTATAGTGGGTAAAGTGTAGCAGGTTACTGGGTTGGAGAAAGGAACATAGGGTCAGTCCTGTGGGGCACCATATATCATGGGAAGGCCTTGTTGGGTTTGTACAGGCAATTTGCAGGTTGGAGAGATCTTCTAGGGAAGGTATACACAGTCCAATAAGGAAGATTGCAGCCATGAAATCCATGCTAGGCAGAGGTGTGAAGGATCTAAAGGGGGACAACGGAACTGCGTTACATTACTCTCTGCTCCTTTTCACATTTCCAGTCTTGGCTTCTCCTGTTTTCCTCACTCCACTCCTGTGACTAAGCAGTGAAGAACTATCAGATCTATTTTAGGACAGGAAACCAAAGCTGAGACTCACTAACTCCGCCAAGGTCCTAGTGCTGGCCACAGCAGAGGTTTGCCAGGGGCCGGGTATCTGGTCCCTAAGCCAGGGCTCTTGGAACACCTGCTTCTCAGGGAGCCATCCTCAGGGATGATAGCCTCTTTTTAGATGGTCCAACAGAGGACTCCCTGCAAGCCATGACTGTGGTAGCAGAAATGCCCACTTCTAGGACCTGGCCGACTAAGCGGAAGTGTTGCTACCTATGGGGTCTCACCCACAGTGGATCCCTCTGCTTCAAAGAGCAGCTGATGGGGACACCCATGTGGCACCTGTGGTGCTTGTGTAGAAACCCCAGGGGACAGCACAAAGTGACACTCCCCCCCCCCCCATTATAGACTCCCGAGCAGCAGGCAGCAGGTACCAATCTAGGCCCCTGTCCTCAGGTGTGCCAGAAGTGGAATGATCTTTGTTTATTTCCCCAGGAGAATCTAGTTTTGATTTCAAGCTGTTGCTGGCTGGAGAGGTGGGTGCATGATTTCAGCCCCTTAGGGCATCTTTACCAGGAGATGCAGCTCAGATCCTGCGTTTTGTTGATCTCTAAGGTGCTGAGCAGAGGCGTTCTGTGTTGTTATTGCTAGAGGTGATGTTCCCATCTGTGCTTCAGCCCCTGTGTCCTCTCTTGCCTCTGATCATGAGTCAGTCTCCTTTGGCTGGGGACAGAGAACACATGACTGGTTCTGGCCTCATTCTGCTGTAAACGAGCAGCCATTTCCAGGCTCATTCTGCTGCCTGATGACACACTGAGACTGGGGCCTCAGTTGGCTCCTTCACAGACATCTGTATCCAATGCACAGATGTCCCTTCTGCTTCCAGAAAATTCTGAGCTTTGATCTTTGGGCAATCTTGCCATCACATAGGCTGACCTAGGGTAAACAAAACCCCCCATTCTCCTCAATCCTGTGTCCTTATTTCAGTCCAAGCAAACGGCTTCCTGGGATCTCAGAGAGCCCGAAGCACAGTCCATGCTCGCCATCCACCATCCACACCCTTTTGTCTTTGTGTTAGAAGGTCAGGCTTTAAAAATAGAATGCCCCAAAGTGCACTCTTGTTCTTCATTTTAGCGGGTCACCTTTCTTATCATGCAATAAACATCGTGTGTCTTACCTGCTGTTTAGATAGATACAGGGAAAGAACACAGGGCACATGGATATATGGATACCAAACAAACCAAACAAGTAGAAAAAAAAAACCCTATTATTAAAAATTCAGCATTAACTTCATTGTGCGCCTAATTTTGGAAGCATCTGCTTGGAAGTCCAGTGACCTGATTTGAATAATAATTGTGAGGTTCTGGGCTTATCAGTTCACACACACACACACACACACACACACACACACACACAACACACACACGATTCTATCCTTACCTATAAAACAGACATAATTATTCTTTTTTTTTTTAAAAAAAGATTTATTTATTTTATGTATATGAGTACACTGTAGCTGAACAGATGGTTGTGAGTCTTCATATAGTTGTTGGGAACTGAATTTTAGGATCTCTGCTCGCTCCGGTTGGCCCCGCTCAGTCCCTGCTTACTCCAGCCCAAAGATTTATTACATAGGTATGCTGTAGCTGTCTTCAGACGCTACAGAAGAGGGCGTCAGATCTCATTATGGGTGGTTGTGAGTCACCATGTGGATGCTGGGATTTGAATTCAGGACCTTTGGAAGAGCAGTCAGTGCTCTTACCCGCTGAGCCATCTCGTCAGCTCAGAAGTAATTATTCTTAAATGATGGCTTATTTGTGGTTTAGAAAAGATAATACAAGTTATGCTATCAGCACAGTGCTGGATATTATTAGTGTTCCTGCCTGAATAGACTTCCAGTTTCTACTGGCAATGTATTTCTCTACCTGTTGGGAAGTTTCCTAGACTTCTAGGTTCTGTTATTTCCTAGAAGTTCTCATAAGACTCAGCGATGCTGTTATCAACATCATCATCATTATAGTAGTATTGATCAAATGTTCCTCAAAGACCAAATTTAATGGTTGAAACCCCAGTCTTCAAGGTGTTGATATTATAAATGAATTCTTCAGAAGGCAGTAGGTAAAGAGAGTGGATGCTCTATTAACAGGAATAGGGACCTAATGAAAGAGACCACAGAGATGTTTCTTACCCTTCTACTACATGAGAACAGACTCAGAAGATATCTGTCTGCACACCAGGAAGTATGTTCACGAGATTTCAAGTCTACCAGTTCTGTAACCTTAGACTTCCCAGTTTTCAGAACTGTGGTAAAGATAATTTTGTTATTCATAGCCTACCATCCTATAGTGTTCTACAGGGGTCTCTAAAAATGGACTGGACCAGTGCCTTCAGGAGATATTTAACCTTTTGACATTGTGACCCTAATGCTGACATCTACAAAGCTGCATATTCATGTTACCCAATAAAATCATAAAACCATGAGGTTTTAAGTACGTTTATGATGTTTGATGTCATGTTCATAGGTCTTCTTGGCTGCATGAAGTCTCTGTGCTGTGAATTGGACATCTCCAGGGTATGCAATGGAAACAAACAAACAAATATGTAGGAATAAGCAAAAAAAAAAAAAATGGCACACAGGTCAGGAGAGATCTAGGTATCAGCCTCTGGTTGTCCTCCTCTGGTGGAGATATGCAGACAGTACTTACTTATCCCAGCAACTGGAGGATACACTTATAGAATCTTGAGAGCAGCAACTGCTCACCTGAGCCTTTGTTATGTAGCTCTAATTGTCTTTTTGTGTGACTGATCTGCACATATCAAGTGAACACACATAAATCACATTGTTACCATAGACTGTAGACCACAGCCTTGAGCTTAATAAGGAGAATTCCAAGATATTAGATCCAGAACAAGGAATAATTATATATTTCTCTCTCTTCTTCCTTTCTCTCTCTGCTCCTCTCCTCTCCTCTCCTCTCCCCCTCCCCTCCCCTCTCTTCCCCTCCTCTCTTCTCTTCTCTCCGCCCTTCTTCTCCCTCCCTCTGTGTGTCTCACTAGTTTATCTATGAATTGGGCATAGGGACATATGTGTGTTCTATCTTCACCAAGTTAATCTTAGGACCATCAAATGCCTTTATGTTACCACACAACCCACATCTTTATCCTGGTCAAGCCCACAGTGCTCTGACAACTCACTCAACAGTTTTTTACCTTCTTAATCTCCTCTTGAGAGGTAGGACTTCCAAAGGAGGGAGGGGGACATTAATCCAACCACAAAGCCTTCAACCCAAAATTTGTCTTGCCTACAAAATGTGCAGGGATAAAGATGCACTAGAGACCGAGAGGAACAGCCAACCAACCTGAGACCCATCCCATGTGTGAGAGTCAACCCCTGACACTATTGATGATGCTCTACTACGCTTGCAGACAGGTGCCTGGCATAACTGTCTCCCGAGAAGCTGCACCCCAGCAGCAGATGGAAGCAGATGCAGAGACCCACAGCCAAAAAAATCAGGAGGAGCTCGGAGAGTCTGGTGGAAAAGTGGGGGATAGAATCGAACATGCCAGAGGGATGAAGGACACCACAAAATGACCTGTAAAACTAACTAACCTGGGCCTATGGGGGCTTACAGAAATTGGGCCACTAACCAAAGAACATTCTGGGGCTGGACCTGGACCCCCTACACGTTTGTAGCAGATGCCTAACTTGGTCTTCATGTGGGCCCCCTAATAATTAGAGCAGGGGCTGTCTGACTCTGTTGCCTGGCATTGGATCCTCTTCCCCCAACTGGTCTGCTTGGTAGGGCCTCAGTGGGAGAGGGGGTGTTTAGTCCTGCTGGGCCCGGATGGTCCAGGGTGGCATGGTACCCATGGGAGGCTCCCTGTTCTCTGAGGAGAAGGGGAGGGGGCAGTGGAGGAGGGATTTGTAAGGGTGGGACTGGGGAGAGATAAAAAGTGAATAAAAAAAACCAAATTATTGGAGGAAAAAAAAATAACCTTGGTTTGTCTTCCCCGATCTTTGCAGCTCACTTCCTTTACATCCCAGACTAGACACTTGGCTTGCTCTTGAATCTCATCCATTATCCTCATCTTTCCGGCGAGGGAACGCAGTGCTCTGCTGAGGGTCTCTTGCTCCTGCGCCTCCTTCAGACTCTTATTGTCAAGATTGCTGCTTAGATGAGCCCGACCCCTCCCTTGTACTTAACATACCCTGACTGGTCTCTTCAGTTAAGTCTTTTGAAGTCTTCCCCACAAGCTGTCTTGACAACCGGGCCCCTTGCAGGTCACTTCCTTCTCTGTCTTCTGAATCCAAGTTGTCATTCAAATAGGATTACTCACTCCCCTGGTATTTTCTCCCTCCATCTGGACTGCTTACTCTTTCTGCCCCCCTCCAAGGTTACTGCTCCTGTACCCATCCCTATTCAATCACCAGTGCAGACCACGTCCCCTGGGCCCATCACTATCCAATCACCAGTACAGGCCATTCCCCCTGAGCCCATCACTATCCAATCACCAGTGCAGGCCACTCCCCCTGAGCTCATCACTATCCAATCACCAGTGCAGACCACGCCTCCTGGACCCATCACTATCCAATCACCAGTGCAGGCCACTCCCCCTGAGCCCATCACTATCCAATCACCAGTGCTGGCCATGCCTTCTGAGCCATCACTATCCAATCACCAGTGCAGGCCACGCCTTCTGGGCCCATCACTATCCAATCACCAGTGCTGGCCACTCCCCCTGGGCACAAATGAGCCGTTCTCTCCCTTCATCTTGGCAAAGCGTTCACTGTCCTCCCTCATGCTTCCGTGGTGCCTCAGATGGTTGGAGCTCTTTGGACATTAGTGTAGATGTCAGTAAGCCTGGGCCAGACACAGGAAAGGCACATGATATGCACTTTTCAACTTAATAAACAGGGAATGAATGGCAAAATCACAGCATGGACTCCACGTACTAAAAAGTCTTGTGTACTGGCCTCTCTTTAGTACAGTGGTTCTCAACCTTCCTAATGCTACGACCCTTTAATACAGTTCCTCATGTTGTGATGACCCAGACCATAAAGACCATAAAATCATTTCGATGTCACCCATCACTGTAATTTTGTTAGTTATGAATCATAATGTAAATATCTGTCTTCCGATGGTGTTAGGTGACCTCTGTGAAAAGGTTGTTTGATTTCCAAAGGGCTTGCAACCCACAAGAACTGCTGCTTTAGGGTTGGCCATTCTTGAATATGTGGGACTAGATTTCAGAGCCTCACTTCCTTCGTTTCTATAGGCAGTGGTTTTTAAGTGTAAAATATTTGAATTTAATGCTCAATTCCCATGTAGCTTCTTCCTTCCTCTTCCCATTGATTTTGATTTTCTCCGTCAATCATATCTTCCCTCCTCACTGTGCCCTCGACTCAGGAATCAGCAGGCTGCTGTCACTTTGTCATGTTGTACCCAGCTATAAAGCAAATAAAATACTCCTGGAAGCCCCTGTTTTATGAGAGAACGTTTATTACGTTTGCGCTTCGGAAGCCAGGGCTTTAACATGGTGCTTTTCCATTATCGCTTTTGCTGCAGGAAGGACATCCCAGTGGTCTCAGACACTGCCACCTGGCGGCGAAGTGGAAAATAACACATCTCTTAGCAAAAACGTTTCTGAAGGCAAAACCAAGCCAAGCCAAGCCAAAACCAAACCAATTTGCTGGAGAACTGAGGGTACAGAAACTAGAAGAACCCCACCAAATTTGGGGTACTTGATCCATTTCAGCAGGTGTGAGAGGCATGTACCAGCTTAAATTTCATGCAATCTCTGCCATCACAGGAAAGTGACACTCTACAGTTTCTGATTGCAGATCTGGAAATAGACCCTCTGAGAGGTCAATTTCCAAAAGCACTGTTTATTGTGGCTTGGGAGAGTCATACCCCAAAACATCTGACCCACAAGCCCCTGATCATCTACCATAGATAAAGCCAATATTTGGAGAGAATTCAGACTCATCGATTCTCTACACCTTGCACATAGGGACAGATGATCAGTAAATTCAAATATCAGGTGGGGTGTGACTTAGAGGAAAGATTAAGTTAGTGGCCCACAGAGTACCCCCACCTCTAAAACAAAAAGATTAAAACTGTGTGTTGGCTTGTTTGTTTGTTTTTTGTTAACTTGACACAAACTATTTGAGAGGTGGGGGAACCTCAGATGAAAAAAAATTGGCTTCATATGCTTGGGCTGCAGGCAAGCCTGTGGGGCATTTTCTTAGTGATCAGTTTGGGAAGGATCCAACCCACTGTGGGTGCTGTCATCTCTGGGCTGCTGGTCCTGGATGCTACATAAAGACAAGCTGAGCAATCCATGAGGGGCAAGCCAGTTAAGCAGAAATCCAAATGGAGATAAACATGGCCTCTGCGTCAGCTCCTGCTTCTAGGTTTCTGCCCTCTTTGAATCCTTGCCCTGACTTGCCTCAGTGTCCTGCTGTAATGTGGAACTTGTAACTAAAAGAAACACTTTACTCTAAAGTTGTTTTAGGTCAGTGCTTTATCACAGCCCCAGAAACCTAACTAAGGCACTATATAAGAAAATCTTCAACTCAATAAAAAAAAAAGTCATTGAAACACAAAACCATACCATTCTTGGGCTGCTTCTTTAATTCACATTGTGTTTCTTTGTCATCTTCACTGTGCTGAATCCTCCCGAGGGGCAAACCATATCTGACTGGTCTCTGTATCCAGGACCTAGGACAGAGGCTGAACTTTAAACAGAAATCTTGGTAAATGAAACAAAGAACAGTTACAGATGTTCACAGGTACCTGGGCTGCTTGGAAGAGGTGAGCATCTTTGTTTGAAAGGGGATACTTGGGCGCCTGGAGACTGTTTGGAGGGAACGCTCTAAAAAGGATCTTCCAGTACCAGAGGGGATGGAGTTGTATGAGATACCTGAGGTTGAGCTTCGCAGAAGGAAGCTGTGAGGAGCCTCACTGTGCTCAAAAACAGGTCTGTAAATTGGCATAGCATCTAGGAACATGTAGGGATAGTTTTTCAAGGCACAGTGCCTTTGGCGGTGAATCCTGCCCCCTTCTGTTTTACTTTGTTGTACCCTTCTAGATCAGAGAAGCTCGTGTTCCATTGTCCCATACTTGTGGGTCCTCCATCTCTTTTCACATCATCAGGCACAGCCTACACATCATGATGGAACTCTTCTCATGGGTGCTTAGACGATGAGGATGCTGGCAAGTAGGGGCACTCACTGAGTCATTGAATATAATGACGTTTGCACTCTGTCTTAAAATGACTACAGACAATCCTCTGGGCAGCAGGGTGTTACATTTCTCCCATTTCATCCAAATGACTGACATATTGTATGCCCACCAATCCTATCCCCATGCTATGGTTCTCCCAGCCCCTTTCCTAAGAGGGAGACTACATTTTCGCGTTCCATATTTCTTTGGTGGACATGCTGAGATGACTGACTTTGGAGGGAGTGGACACACAGACGCAGAAGCAAATAAATCTCACTGTCACTTCTTACAGTTTTGGAAAAGAGAATTAACTTCAGGCGGCAACCAGCTCCAGAACGAGAGAACCGTGGAATGGACCTGAACTTGACTGCACTTTTAAGCAGCCACTCCAGCTAATTAGCCGATTTACAGACCTGTGAGTGAGAGAAAATAGTTATGGCAAGTCACTGAGATTTTTGGCATTTGAGAGGAATGAAATTATTGTACCAAAGCAAATGAATGTATTCCAGAAGAGGTAGGACCAGCGAATGGCAGCTGTAGAGGGAGATACAGTCAACAAGTGTTCCAAATTCTTATTTCTATAAAGGCAGGATGGCGGGGTTAGTTTTCTTGGGTACAGTGATAGATTTGAACATGAGAAGTCTGGGAGCTGGAACTGTAGGTGGAAAGGTTTGCTTCGTGCAGCAGAAATGATGGACATGTAATTCCATGGGCAATTTAAATGGCAGGGAGAGAGGGGAGAGGGAACTAGGCAAAAGAAGGCAAGGCAGAAAATAAAGGTGATAGCGGGATGTGGTGGAAGATTACTATATATTGAATTTTGTTACTTCAAAATTCCTATGTTGAATCAAGCCCTAACCACTGATATGAGGGTGAGATGGTACCTTTAGTGAGGTTCTTGAAGTTAAACAAGATTGTAATGGATGGTCTTAAGCTAATAGAATTAGTTAGCCTTAGAAAAGATGAAAGAGAAGGGTGTATTGTGTGTGTGTGTGTGTGTGTGTGTGTGTGTGTGTGNAGAGAGACAGAGAGACAGAGAGACAGAGAGAGACAGACAGAGAGACAGACAGAGAGACAGAGAGACAGAGAGACAGAGACAGAGGCAGACAGAGACACAGAGAGACACAGAGAGACAGAGAGACTGCAGGTTTTCTGTGTATACTCTGACAAAAGACCATGTGAAGATGCATCAAGAAGGTGGCTATGAGAACCAGGAAGGGAGGCCTCACCAGGAACTAAATCAACTACATTAATCGTGGGCTCTGTGGGCTCCTGAAGTGTGAGAAGTAAGTTTCTGCAGTTTCAAGCCGTCAATTCTGTGAAATTTGGCTGTGGAAGCAAACAGGGCAGATGTGTTTTTCAATATGGCTGCCTTCTCCTCACCAGAAATGCAGAGAATTCTGGATCTATGCCACGTTGGGGTTGGGGCAGAGGTGAGGAAGGCTTGGAACTGCCAATTTAGGTTTATACTCTAGCTGGTCTAGAGCACTGATCTGATATCCGAGGCTCCCCACCACTGGGCACTGGTGATCAGGATAACAAGAGTATCGAGCAAAGGCCTCAAGTCACCCAATTAATTTTGAGATTTTGGAGGGATAAGTATCGCATATGTGTATGGTTAGTGCCAACCTACTCCCTTCTTCTTTCAGTCATGGATCAGAAAGGCTACCCACCTTCCTGCCTGTCAGATGGGACTTGTACCTAAAGCATTCTGTGCTTTGCTTAGATGAAGCTCAGCATTCCTCTTACCCGGGTCTGAATCTTGATATGCTAATTATACCTTAAGAAATACTTGCTACATATCTCGAGAAAGTGCAACTTTCAAAATATTATCTTGAAAATTCTATTTTAGTGTTCCAAAGATGAATAACAAGTGTTCTATATGCATCTCTACACTGCGAATCCTACTCACACATTTCCCTCTACTTTCTTGCCAGCGATGAGTGTCCTCACTTGAAGAGTTGGTAAGGGAGAAGCTGGGTCACATTGAAGGAGCACTGTCGTGGATTTGGCCTAATGCTTGTATTATGTTAATTAGGCCCCCCCCCAAATTGCATGAGAATGTGCATGTAAGACGCTGAGGGTCCCTGCCCCCAGTTGGTTTTGATTGGTAAGTAAAGTTGCTGATGGCCAATGGTTGAGCAGGGAGACAGAGGCAGGACCTTAGGGTTCCTGGGCAAGGGGACTGGAGGAGGAAGGAGATAGAGTGGTCATGCTGGGAGAGGAGTGGTGGCCAGACCAGAGAGGCTCAGAAGAGTGCGCTTAGCCAGAATGTAAGAGTCAGGGATCACGGTCCAGGAGGGCTGCAGGTCTGGGTCCAGGACAGCCAAGATGGAATATAGGTTTTAGTAATGATGAGTTGGGAATATTAGAGGGGAGAGTTTGTTAGCCTTGTGGAGGTTTGGGAGCGGCCTAGCCATTGAGTTGCTTAAGGCATATTAAAATATAAGGCTGTGTGTGTATGTGTCTTTTATTTGAGAACCCAGAACTTTGGGGCGGGTGGTGAGAAGAGATTAATCAGTTTCAGCTACCGCGCACACAGTAAAAGGCACCTTAAGCATCAAAGGTGCCCTATTACAATGCCCTGACGAAGGGTCCGATTGCTCTTCTTTCTACATATCTTCATTATTTCCTAGCACACAGTAGAGATACATCGGGTAGCTCGGAATTTCTTTGAGTTAGCCTGGGACATAAGTAGTCTTCACACTGAAGATCTCCTGTCCAGGAAATGTCTCAAACCAGGGAACCAGGATGGTTACTCACATCTATGCACATAACAGATACACGTCATTGAGGAAGATGTTAATTTGTTCAGTTCAAAATGATCTCCTTTATAGAAACCATTACTGTTTGAGTAAATGACACTGTCTTTGATTTTCCTTACTGTGGATATTCCAAACATGACTACTGAAGTTTATAGTAGTGGTTTTGCTCAGCCAATAAGTAATTGACTCATAAGGTCTGACTTAGACTAAGACATGAGTATGCCTCACAGAAGAAGAATAAACATATCTTAGATACAGACATTTGCTGACTGTTTGTTTTGGTCCTTGGTTTTTGGCCGATGCAACTATTAGACATCAACAGATTTGAGAAATGCTTGGCTACTGAGCGAGCAAGCATTAAGAAAAATGAAGGATCCACTCTTTGAGTATATTATAGTCTTGATGTTTCAAGCTCTAAGTCAGGGTAAAGCAAGAAGGAGATCCGATCCCCAAGAACATTTAACAGAAGATTTTGCTATGGTACTTTACTCAAGATGGTAGAGATCAAGCAGCCGGATTTGGGGAGACAAGAAAGTTTTGTTGGGACTGGAGAGGCAGCTGAGCAGTTAATAGCATTTTCTGTTTTCCAGAGGTCTCAAGTTCAGTTCCTGGAACCCTCATCTGGTAATCTGGTAACTTACATTTCCTGTAACTACAGCTCCAGTCCTTTGCTTGCCTCCATGAGCACCTACATATGCAAAACACACACACACACACACACACACACACACACACACACACACACACACTTAAAAAAAACTTAAAATATCTCATCTAAGTTGCTCCATCAATTTATTGCCATGTTAACTAAAGTCTCTTACCTTCTAATGGGTAAATAAACACTCACTAGGGGCCTGGAGAGATGGCTCAGCAGTTAAGAGAACTGCCTGCTCCTCCAGAGGTCCTAAGTTCAATTCCCAGCAACCACATAGTGGCTCACAACCACCTGTAATGGGATCTGATGCCCTCTTCTGGTGTGTCTAAAGACAGCTAAAGTATACTCATATAAAATAATTAAAAAATCTTTAAAAAACAAATCATTAGACTAATGGGTTGATAAAAGATGTATTGTGGTTAAATATTGCACTTCCTTGTCATTAAACATAAAATTCCAATAAGTAACTATGCCATGATATAGTTTCTTGCAGCTTTCTTCAAATCTAGATTGATCCAACCTTAGTCCCATCATCTGGAACATACTTCTGCCTTTTGTCAAATGGTAGCTTTCAGTATTTCCAAGATTCTGGTACACAATCTCCTAGCCTCTAGGCTCCAGATTCCCCTGTAAGATATCTGATTCCATGTTCCTTAGGAAGCATGGAATTTTAACATTTTATGTGAATATTATAGCCAGTTACTGGTGATAAAATGCTCATTCGACTTTTTCATCCTTTTCATGCCCTTTCTCTTTGGACTTCATAGGATTGTGTCGAAAACCAAATCTGTGCTTTACTGAAGTCTGGGTCCCATACTAGCACCATTGTAAACTCAGGACCCATACCTATCTTTTTTTTTTTTTTTAATTTTTAAATTGTGGCAATGTGAATATAAAATATTTATTTAAACCAGTTTCAAGTGAGCATGTTAGTAGCATTAGGTCCTTTTACAGAGTTGGTCGCTATTGCCATGGTTGTCAAAACTATACAAGCAGTTAATAACTTCTCCCTGTCCCCATCTCCCAGCCTCTGCTGACCTCTAATCTACTTTCTGGCTCTGTGAACTCCATAACAATTCTATTACAGAGTACTTTGGGGTAAGTCATACCTCCTACAGAGAAACTCATATCCCTTCAGCATATCTATTTGGTTTAATGAGATCTGTAAATTTGGTTGTAAGCAAAGCATTCAAATGAGCCTATCATCTGAGTATTGAGAACATATTGTAGCTAAGTTGTGTCTAGAACTGCATTCGGTAATATGGGAGATAGAGAAATTTGCCAAGGCCACATAGCATCATCTTTTAGTACTATGAGAGCCAGCTAGCAAGGAGGAAGCTCTTTGGTCAATACCAATTTGGTTTCTCTATGCCCTGTGACCAATTTGTGTTGTGTCTTTACCAATTGGGTCTTATCAAATTCTAGTGGATAACCAAGTTCAATGACAAAAGGCTGAACTGTTTGGGCATCTCTGGAACACTTCTGACCAACAAGTATGGGAGACTTATGTCATACCTTGAACTACACTCGCAAAATGTCTCTTATTCATGGGCTTTGGAGGGTGCATGATACTGATAGTGTCTTTTTTGGCTTATATAACCCAGCCAGGGTAAATTTGAGTGCTGGTAATGGACAGCTCTGTCTTTCACTTCAATAACATTTATTTCTTGGATTCTTTCAAAAAAATTTAAATTTCTAATGCCTAGTTAGGGCACAGACTTCCTTACCGCACGGTTCTCAGACAAGTTGCTCTAAAATCATGGTTGATATCATTTTCCTCTTTGAACCTCAGTTTTCAATCACATAATGAAGATAAAGTGCTCCACATAAGTAAGAGTTCAGTGATGTCAGAATTTGTGTTAGTCCTCAAATTCTGTCCTTTCTGAAAAAATGAGTCTTCTTTTAGGTCCAGGATTCTTCCACTTTTCCCCTACTTTGGAGCTGATTAGAAATCTAGATACAGGGAGCCTCTAAAGACTTTGGGACTGAACTCTGCCGTTGATTTTGACTGAATTTGATACTGGCTCCAGTCTTAATCTTTTCCAATTGCCGCTGTCCAGCATTATTGTCTATCTTTTATGGCACAGAGGACTGATCTGTTGTTATTTTTATAGTTATCAGGTGGTGGCACCATCCTGAGAACATGCGCCAGCACTTGTTTTTGTATACTGGTCAAAGAATATTTTTTTAAACTTTGTATGATTCATGTGTCTTGTTCCTAAATGTAGAAGTAAATTTCTAGCTGAAGGAAAACTCTTGCAAAAGCAAAGTGGTCTTTTTATAATTTCTGGTCTACTTATAGAAACCCACCTGCTGTCATTGCTTGTCTTTGCATTTGAGAGAGCTCAGTCATCCCATCTTTTGGTCTGTGGGATGTGGGGGTATAATGAGTGCTGAGACTAGGAACTTCTGCTTTGGGTCCACTTTTGATCCAAGTGTTGTCTTTCATGGATTTCCACTTCTAAATGCTGCAAATACATGGATTGAAATTTCTAAAAGGACTTACCAGATATGATATTTATGGAATGAGTTGGCTTCGGTGTCTCCTCTTGACTCCCCTGCATCCTAATATGGTGTTAGTTAATCCTCTTTTTTTGCCATTTGCTATGGCAATGGTTTGCATGCCTTCCCACCTAGCTTTATGTCGAGCCTTCTAGTGGGGATTCAGTGGGTACACCAAAAATTGTTGCCTGGCACCAAGGTGTGGTGAGCAGACACCTTCTCTAGTTGTTTACTTTATGACCATAGACATATTTCATCAGTGTTCATTATGACATTTTGTTGCATGCCTGATGGGAAAACTGCAGGGTTCTATCATGAGAATTTGATGGGTGCTCATTAGTTAGATGCGGTGTTAATTAAATTATTGAATGATTGACAGCCACAGGACTTGACAGAAGAATGAAAGTCTATCCAATTAGAGCAGTTACTGGCCAGGACTCTGAGCCAGGGAATAGTGACTGTCAGTCAGCACTGTGAAATGATAAAACCAATACAGTGCGATAAGTAGTCTTCCACAGGGAAGTTTCAGTATCCAGGAGTGCATAGCCATAATTTGGAGAGATACTGCCATGACAAGTTTCTTGAGTGAGGGGATATCTGTGCTGAGTCCTAAAGATGCAGGGGGGTTGGCCAGGGGAATTCATAGAAGAGAAGGAATCCAAAGACCAGAAAGGGCATGAGAACATTCAGAAAGGCTGAGAGTATAGAGTGTCCCAAGGCATCAGTGAAGCACAGTCTAAGCACAGGGGCTATGTAAGATGAGGCTGTAGAGAATGGGCAGGACTCAAAGACACAGGTCCTTGAGCAAGAACAGTATGAACCTTAGTGAGAGAATTGGTTTTAGATAGGATTAGGATAACTCAGGGACAACGTGACCTGCGTTTGAAGACTTATTCTATTTCCTAGCTATGAAACTCTGAGAAGCTTGTTGTCCTGTGTTGTTTGTTCCTCTTTAAAGAATAATTTGTATATGAGTGCTTTTGTCTGCATGTATACACATGCACCATGTGTATGTCTGGTACCTGCCAAGACAAAACAGGGGCATTGGATCTCCTGGTACAGACAACTGTCAGCTGCTGTATTGGTGTTGGGGACACAAACTCAGGTCCTATGCAAGAAGAGGACAAGTGCTCTTAATGGTTGTAGCTTCTTCTCATATTAAAAAAAATACTTTTAGAAAATGGGTAGATAGCATATTTCTTCTAGAGAAGTGAAAATTAAATTTATTAAACCTGAGGAAAGAGAGGAAAATGCATGGTATGTGGTAAGTGCTCCACAGTGCTGCTCTTTAGTCTTTTATTTCATATATAGAGTTTGGATGTGATGTGCAGTGACAGCTCAGTAGGCAGCAGAGATTGTATTGGCCACAACCATGAAACTCTGGGCTTATGTGTCTATGTTGTTCTGACTTCAGTCACATTATTGGTATTATTGGTGTTGAGCTTAGTTTCCACGTGCAACATCTTTAAGAAGAATGGACCATGACTTGACACTGGATCAGAGAGCTACGAAATTGGAGGAGAAAGTATATTTGTAATCAGTGAAGCAAATAGCCATCAGTGGGTGTCTTAGGGTCTCTACTGCTGTGATGAAACACCATGAACAAAAATCATGTTAGGGAGGAAACAGTTTATTTGGCTAATACTTCCATGTTACTGTTTATCTTTAAAGGAAGTCAGGACAGGAACTCAAACAAAGTGGGGACCTGGAGGCAGGGGCTGATGTAGAGGCAGTGGAAGGGTGCTGTTGACTGGCTTGTGCCACATGGCTTGCTCCATCTGCTTTCTTATAGAACCCAGGACCACCAGTCCAGGGATGGCACTGCTCACAATGGCTGGACTCTCCCCCATCAATCACTAATTAAGAAAGTGCCTTAGAGAGCTGGATTTGATGGAATCATCTTCTCGGCTGAGATTCCTTTCAGCTCACTCTAGCTCATGTCTAATTGACATAAGACTTGTCAGCACAATGAAATAACAATTTCATATTTTCCTGAAAAGCAAATGACGAATACCCATTGGCTCCAAGGAGACTGTCAACTACAAGAGAGGATGTGTGTTGCATTTCATTAGTATGATCTGTGCAAGAGGACTCCCTGCCAAACACCAAGTGAGTGTTGCAATTGATGGAAACAGAAATTGTTAGATTCCTCAAAAAATAGATGAAAACTTTCAAACTAACAAGATGTTGGTGTGACTAATTCATGTCTACAGTGGCTGTGTGTCACACTTTGGGCTCTAACAGATACTTTTTCAGTCTTGGCTGTAAAAAAAAAAATACTGGTTCAACACATAATTGATGGCATATTGTATTTTATGAAGTATATGGTGCCACTGTTTCTATTGCTGCAATGGGTGGGGGGACATTGATGACAGGAATGACAATGTGAAATTTGTGTGTTCAGAAAATGACTTCATTATCAGTTCTTCTAGGACAGGACTGGATTAGATTCTCTGAGGTCCCTTTTCTTCAAAGATAAAAGTAGGTATCTTTGATAGACGTTCTCATTAGAACCTTCCCTTCCAGCTTCCCTATGGCACTTGAAAGCTCACACCTTTGACAAGATCTATGGCTTCCTATCGAGGGCAATTGTAAGATACCTGTTATTGCTAATGGCAAAGCAGGGCTAGTCCATCTGTGGGATGTGGCTTTGACACAGCAGAGAATCTGCAGATGGAATAGCAGCATTGATTTGCTGGTCTTTAAAATCTAGTGCTCACAGACATATGGTCCCTGGGTGAAAGATGCTGGACACAAGCCCCTGTCGATAGGGCCATTAGCAGATTAGTGCGCTTTAGTGAATGCCAAGATTAGGCAATAAATGGCTTTCTTTGGGGAGAGGCTCCAAGAAATCACATTAACCTCATTGATCACAGAACTTGAGGGAGTTGAGGCCCATCTGGATACATCAAGATGGGCAGATCAAGGTGTGGACTGCAACTGGCTCAGATTCTGCTGCACATCAGCAAGAGAGCTTAGCTTAGTCTCTTTAACATTCTGAGATCCAGTTGTGCCTTCTATCAGTCCCATGCAGTCATTGACACCTAATTGATATCTGCTCCTGGGAAGAGAAAGCCAGGAAACAAATGAAATCTACTAAGCAATGCTAAATGCTCTTCCATTTCCATGTTCTGTTAAACAAAGTCAGTGAGGCAATGTTAAGTGGTCTTCTGTATCCACATTCTGTCAAGATTCACTTTCCCCCATTTCTCTGCCTAGTGTTACATTAAAGATGAAACCAAAGAACCCCAGACTTATCAATAACTCCTGCATGCTACCAGGAAAGTGGTCAAAGTGCCAGTAAAACGTTAGTCAAAGTCTTGAACAGTCATTGAACCAAGGAAGATATTTCAGTAAAGAGTAAATATGGAAAGATACTCAATGTAGACGATGATCTAATGTCTCTACACCATGTCAGCATGGCTGGCATTGCGAGAGGAGGCAATATTAAGTGTTGGTCTGGGAGTGGGCACAGTGCTCAGACTTTTCTGAAGAGCATTAAAAATGGAGCAAATATTCAAAAAAAAAAAAAAAAAAAACAAACCTTGAGGTTTCTGATAGAAACAAGTACTCCTTTACCAAATGACAAAAAGTCAATTCGATCATTTTGATCACACATCTGCATCTGTTTTTATGATACAGTTGGGTGGTCATTGGAATGATGATTTGATATGCAAATATATTTTAAAACCAATCACTAAAATCATACGTCCCATAGGATAAATCCCTCCAAGCATGAAAAGTTGTGTAAAATCTGCACAGTGCTTACCCCCCAGCTCATGTATCCCTTACAATGTGCCTGATTTTTGCTCTGTGTAGAAAGCAGACTTTTATTATCCTGGGTCCTTCTTCAAGCCTTTAAATATCCACAGCTCAGCTCACTGTTCTATTTGCTTGTCATTTTTCTACCTGATGTGCACCTCTACCTGCCTTGGCCCCGAAACCTTTAATCATCCTTTCAAACCCATACCAAAGGTCCTATCTCATGAGGAAGCTTTGTAGTTTCTTCTAGGCACAGGAAGCTCTGCCCCTTCTGAATCTTTGCACCAGTCACAGCATTTATTTGCTTCACAACTTTACCATTGATACCATTACTTTGTTTGCCTTGTAAAAGAAAACCCTTCATGGATGCCCTGTGTGAGAGTTCTTTTCTGTGTATGGACCTGCAAAATCCAAACTCCTGTTTTGGCAGGTATAGACAGCACTTTGGTCTCTCAGTCTCATCAAATTATATCTCCCCTGGTTAGGAGTCTCCAGACAGTGACCTCCCTCTTCTTGCTTGTATCCATTAGCTTCCTCCAGTTCCCGATGCTTCTTCTATGCCCCTTCTTCCCATAAGTTGGGTGTATCTCAGCTCTTAGGAATGTTTACACCTCCCACTTCTGTACCTCACTTGCTTGGCTTCTCTTTAGAGTAGCTTTTTTGATCACACTCTGTAAACAGTACATATCCATCAGAATGTTCCATCCATAGCCCATATTTTCTTTTCACAGTCCTATCTTAGTTAATTCATTTGTTTCTTTGTCTAAAACCTGTCTTCACTTTCTAGACTACAGATATCATGAAGGTAGCCTGTCTATTTTGTTGCCCTGTTGCATAGTGCAGCAGAATACAGCATAATACCTGGCATGTCAAGCATTATGGCGTGCAGTTTGGCTGGATGTAATGTCCATTCAGAGCATTAGGGAATGACCAAACTAATGAGGAATTTTAAACGAAAGGTGATGATATTGACTATTTATTCAGCTGATATTGTAGGACCCAATTACTTTGCGTTAAGTTGAAATTTTATGTACTTCTTCATTATAAAAATAATACATGATCACTAAAAATTAAAGAAGGAAGATATATAAAGTTAACAATTTCCTGTCTTGTAATTCAAGTAATAGGATAGATTGCAGCATGAAGGTTGTCTTCTAGATTTTTACACATGTGTATCCACATATGTCTTACTAATATTTATAGGCAGCATATGAGCGTTTCTTTTTGAATAAAAATAAGACAATTTTGTATAAATTACAATGTTTTTTTTACTTAATCTAATTCATTTGATAACATGTGGATATTCCTGGAAAAATACACCTTTTTTGTTTATAATAATGCAATTGTTTGTTAGTTTGATATGATTGGTTATCACCTAGGAGACAAATCTCCTGGAACACTTTAGGGATTATTTAGCTGTGTCTAGCCTCCAGATATGCCCATGAGTGACTGATTATGTTGACTGGAATGGAAAGGAATCAGTCCTGGTCTCAGGTCTTGGACTTCAAGGTTAGGTAGCTGACAATTCAAGAATTCATTGTTTTTTTCTGATTCCTGGTTCAAGATGCAACTTGACCATCCCCCTTAAGTTCTCAACATTTTGACATTCTCCCTGTGATGGACTGCACCCTAGAACTATCAGCAAAAATAATGCCTCCCTTCTTCACGGTGTTTTATTAGGGCATGCTACTGTAGTAATGAGCAATGTAACTAAGACAAATGGCAATGAGGTATTTTATAGCATGGGTGTCACAGTTCTTCAGCCAACTCCTCATTGATGAGCTCTGAAGCTATTTCCAGTGCATTTACACATGCCCATCTAGTTCTTCCTCATTGATAAAGCAAATGAACATTTTCATAAAAACCATGCAGCAAATATCCTCATAAATTTTCTATATGCATTGAGTTCTTTTAGAATAAAACATAATCTGGGGGAGAGAGAGCGCGAGAGCGAGAGCGGGAGCGAGAGCGACTTTAAAATAGATAGTTCCACATTGGTTTCTAGAAAGGAAGTGTAGGCTTCCATCAGCAGTATGTGGATGTGTCCATTTTCCTCTATTCTAGCTAAGAAAGAATGTTCCCATCCCTAAAAACGTTTTTCAATATCCTGTCATTTGTTTACAAGAGCTTCAGGGAATTCATCATCTGGAGTCTTGAGTTCTGTAAGCTTGAGGACAAATTTGTTCTTCCCGTAGCTGGAAAACAAGGCTGAAGAGAGAAGAGCCAGCGACGCACTGTGCAGCACAGGTCCGTGGCACACACACTGCTTTTCTGTGAGTGTTAGTTACGGTTTCTGTCTAACCAAGTGCAGCCTGGCAATGGGAGGCGAACATTCCACGGGACATTCTACTGTGAGGCTGTGTTGGAGGAGGTGGTACTCTCTGCTCTACCTGTCAGCACTGGGAAGAGAACGCTGCGAGGGTCCTGCATCTAAACTGTAGACTCACTGGAAGGACGGATGGCAGGAGAGAAGGTTTCTGGAAATGACAATCTTTGGGGCAAAGGCTTCTTGTGAATGGCGACTCTGCTTGAAGGGACTTTTGAAGACATCTTGGATGTTTCTTCACACCACAATGACTTCCTGTTTCCAGCTTCTTCCTTCCTTTTGGATCCTGCATTTAGTGATTCCCTTCATCTGAGAGTGGTGTAGCCAGCACTATTGCAAATTGTCACGTTGTTCTGGGGAAGGCTCTGGGAAGAAGCTCTCACCCATTTGTAATTTACAACTCATTTAGTTTATTTACACCTTGCTAGAGAAGACTGGTTGCCATGATGAGGAAACCCAGGATGCCTTAAGAAAGTGTTTCTCTGAAGTATAATGGCACAAAAGTTCAAAGAAGCCAGGCAAAACCCAGTACTCTGTATGCTAATGTAAAGATTAATTAAAAATAGATGACGTTATCATAGTCCACTCCCCCCTATAACATTTACATTATTTTTGCCTTGTCTCCACATGTTCTGTTATGCTTCTCACCAGTGGTTTGTCTTTATACCAACACACTGTCAGATATAACTTTTTTCATAAGAATGATATATTTAAAACTCTAGCTTTGAAGGTCTGGAAATACATATTCATATCCCACCCACCCAAAGTGCACAGAAAAATAAGTAACAGCTTATGGTTTTATTAAAAAAACCAAACAATATTTCAGAATGCAATAAAGACAAAAATATTTTAGGCACACCCAGAGTAAAAGTAGTTATAGGTGAAATAGCTTTTAAATTTATAAAATTCACCAAGAAGAGTCTATGAACATGGAGGGACCAAGGAAGGTTAAAAAAAGAAGCTGATTAAAAAAAAGAGAAAACTGGTAAAATATATAAATATCAATCAGAGCAACACACACACACACACACACACACACACACACACACACACGTACTGTTTTGTATTTAAGTGAAATAAGACAACTAAACTGTTGGAAAGAACATGAAATGGGGGAATAGCAGAGTTTACATTACCTACATATAAGATTTTTCTATTTGAAAGTAAGATAGAGCTATTCAGTAAACTTGTGTTTTAGGGGAAAATATCACACACTACTAAATTGGTAGGACAATTTTAATAAGTGTGCCAAATACCTTGCATTAGTTTTAAGTTTTTCTATTTTTTCCTCTTACTGAAAATAGACACTTTCTCATATTATATATTGTGATGATTTGTATATACTTGGTCCAGGGAGTGGCACAATTAGGAGGTGTCACCTTGTTGGAGTAGGTATGTGACTATTGGCATGGTCTTTAAAACTCTCGTCCTTCGGGATAGCATTTGAAATGTAAATAAAGAAAATAATAATAAAAAAAAGTGAAAAAAAAAGCAAAACCTCATCCTAGCTGCCTGGAAGCCATTCTTCTCCTAGAGGCCTTTAGATGAAGATGTAGAACTCTTAGTCCTTCTGCACCTTACCTGCCTGGATGTTGCCATGCTCCCGCCTTGATGATACTGGATTGACCTTCTGAACCTGTAAGCCAGCCCCAATTTAAATGTTATCCTTATAAGAGTTGCCTTGGTCATGGTGTCTGTTCACAGTAGTAGAACCCTAAGACAGAAGTTGGTACCAGGGACTGGAGTATTGCCTTTTGTTCGGAAGAATGTGGATTTGGGGACTTTGTATATGGAAAGCAATGGAATACTTTAAGTGGGGCTTAATGGGACATTCTAATAGGACTATGGAAGACTTTGTTGCTGAGAGTGATTTGACCTGTTCAGACGTGGCCTAAGAGGTTTCCATGGAGGAGAATTTCAGTATGTGGCCTAGAGACTGTTTTTGTGGTATTTTGGTGAAGAATGTGGCTGCTTTTAGCCCTTGCTGAAGAGTCTACTTGCAGTTAATGTAAAAAGATTTCTATTAATTTCATTGACTAAAGAGGTCTCCAAAGAGCCCAGTAGAGACTTTGTTCTCTAGTTTAGTCTTATGAAGAGTGTTTTAATAAAAGGAGGAGCTGAGGCGAGGGTTTTAAAGACCATGGCAATAGTTACATACCTACTCCAACAAGGTGACATCTCCTAATTGTGCCACTCCCTGGACCAAGCATATACAAACCATCACAATATATAATATGAAAAAGTGTCTATTTTCAATAAGAGAAAAAATAGAAAAAATAGTAGGAGACTCACCTACTCCAACAAGGCCACACTTCTTAATAGTGCCACTCCCTGGGCCAAGCATATACAAACTATCACATATATCTTTATGGTTTCCCCTCTCTTAACTTCTCCTAGGTCCTCCCTGCCTCTCCTCTCACTAGATCCACACCCTTTCTGTCTCTTAGACAGGTGCCTGTTAGGAGAAACAGGCATCTAGAGGACAATAATAAAATAAAATAAGACAAAAGCAAGCAAATTGGAACGGAACAAACCAAACAAACAGAAGACCCAGAGGAAAAGCACAAGAAATTTACATAAATGCAGAGTCACATATATTCACAGAACAGGAATCCCATGACAATACAGAACCAGAAGTCATAAAACATACAGAGAAGACCCACAAGGAGAAAGAATAGAATGTCAAGGATGGCATGGAATTCATTTTGTGTGGACCATCTACTTCTGGGCATGGGGTCTACCCTTAAGAGTGGTTTACATCTCCATGGAGAATCTGTAAAAAGCAAAGTTAACCTTTGTGAGTCTCCACTGGTGATAGCTTCTGAGTTAGGGATGGGGGATTTGTGTGTACTTCCCCTCTCAATGCCTAGATCTCATTTGTTGCAGACCTGTGTAGGCTCTGTGTTTTCTTCCACAGTCTCTGTGTTTTCATGCATGCATCTGTGTTTGGAAGGCCTTGTTTCTTTGGTATCTTCCATTCCCTATAGCTCTTAAAATCTGTTGACCTCCTCTTTTGCAGAGTTCCCTGGGCTCCGAGGAGAGGAATTTCGTGGAGACGTCTTATTAAGAACAGAGACATCGAAAATCTCTCATTCTCTGCATATTATCTGCTTGTGAGTCTCTGTATTTGTTCCCAGCTACTGCAGGAGAAAGTTTCTCTGGTAATGGCTAAACAAGCTACTGACCTATGAGTACAGCAAAATGTTGTTAAGAGTCATTTTATTGCTATTTCCTTTTCAAGAACAGTAGATAGTATTTGGTTTTCTCCTCGCTTCTCAGCCTGTCTAGTCTCAGGTTCTCGGCCACTTGAGCAGCATCAGGAATTGGATCACATATTGATGGATTGTTCCCACAAGCTTTGTGCTACTACTGCACTAGCACATCTTGCAGGCAGGTCCTCATTGTAAAAAGGGTTTGAAGCTGGGTTGGTGTTTACCCTTCTCCTTTGGTAGCATGCAGAGTACCTTCCAGTACCAGTCTGTAGGGGTTAAGGCTCTAAGTAGGCACCAGTTTGATCTCTCTGTGTTCAATGAACTGCGTAGGCGATGTGCGGAGGAAATAATAGTCTGGCTTGTTTGGGGGTTTCCATGGGGCTCTTTTGGCCAAAACTTGATTAGATGTAGCCCATACCTGCTAGTAGAGGCTTCACTTGGTGATGAGAGATGTCCAGTTGAGGCCCTGTCTCCCCATCATTTGGTGATTTCATTTGGATGGACTTCATATATGTATATTCTTCTACTATGTTAGGTTTCCATATGACCCCTCCATGAATCCTTAGCTTTAGCTGTCCCTACCTGAGTTCCCTCCTTCTCTCGCTTTTTCCCTCTCCTGTTTCATTCCAGGTCCCCGCCTCTTTCCCTCTATAACTATATGTTCTATTTTACCTTCCTAGAAAGATTCTTCCCTCTCCCTTAGTCCCTTATTCTATATTTTATCTAATCTAATCTAATCTAATCTAATCTAATCTAATCCAGTCCAATCCAATCTAATGTAATCTAATCTAAGTAGTTGCATGGATCCTAGCTTTCTTATTGAATATTGAACAGCTGACATCCATACATAAGTGAGTACATAGATGAATATATGTATTCTGGTCAGGATGATTTTTTTCCCAGCTCCATCCATTTACCTATGAGTTTCATGATTTCATTATTTTAAGCAGTTAATAGTCTATTATGTCACTGTACCACATTTTTAATCTATTCATCTGTTTGTTGATATCTAGGCTGTTTCCAATTTCTGGCTATTATATTAAAGTTGCAATGAGCATGGTCGAGAATGTGTCTCTGTACTAGGAAGTATCCTTTGTGCATTTGCCTAAGAATGGTACAACTGGATCTTGAGGTACATCGATTCCCAGCTCCCCAAGAAACTGCAACACTGATTTTCATAGCGGCTGTACAAGTTTTCACTCCCATGAGAAATGGATGAGTGTTCCCTTACTCTGCATCCTTGCCAGTATGAGCTGTCAGAAGATGAAAAGATTTCCTATACTCGTGGATCAGTAGGATTAATAACTAAAAATTTCCATCCTACCAAAAGCAATCTAGGAATTCAGTGCAATCCTCATCAGAATTCCAACACGATTCTTCACAGAAATTAAAAGGACAATTTTCAGCTTTTGGTGTGAGGGCTCTGTCTGCCAGAGCAGGTGAGAGAGTCATATTGTGTCCAGGGTCCCTCAGTGGCTAGTCTGTGCAGGTGAGTGAATAAACTGCAGAGGCAACACATCTTCTGGGACAGGCCCTGTTTTGGGCCTTCATCTTCAGTCAGGAGGCAGATCAGAATGCCAGGCCTCTGTGCACCTTCCCTGCTAGAGGAGAGCTTTCAGGCAGAGAAAGAAAACAAATAACCGAGGTACAGATCTAAACAGCATTTTTAAAAGAAGAAAGACAAATGGTTGATACACACTTAGAGAAATGTTCCACAACTTTAGTCATCAGGGGAATGCAAATCAGAACTACTTTGAGATTCCATTTTATACCATCCAGAAAATGTCCAATTTCTTGTATTATTAGAGATAAGAAAGGGCAGTGGATGCAACAGGCTCCATTGTTCTCCATTCCCAGCCTCTCCCTACAGAAGTGAGATTGCTGATCCTACCATCCACGGTGCTCTCTTTCTATTTCCTTCTATGCCTCAGTGCTTGGCAAAAGCAGGTTGTAGGGGCTTACAGGTCTGAGCAGCAGCAGTGGCACCCTGTAATATTCCAGCCCTGGGTGCTGGGGTGCTCTGTATTGCAAAGTTCTTTATAAGCTGAGGAAATCAGATCCCCTGGTCCTTGACAGTTCGCAATGTTGCCTCTGGTGCTAGGAGCAAGGCGTTTTCTTCTATTGCTTTGGCCACACTGGCCACACTAGTCTCACAGTCTGGGTCTTAGCTGCCACCTGCTCTGCAGCTTCTCTAGTTCAACTTGCCCTCTGCTTAGCTTTACCTCTTCTGCATCTGTCAAAGCAGCTGGTGGGTGGCTCCAGCATTTCTGGGACTCACCCTAATAGCTGCCCCCCTGTTGCAGTGCCACTGTTGCTGCTATTGCTATTTTTGTATTTCAGTATCAGGCTATTCTACTAAAATCACTCAAGGGAGGCCTTTGATTTGGTCCAAGGTTGCAGCACTAGAGAAGGTAGCAGAGGGGTATATCTCAGCCACTTGAGTAGGTGACGAAACAGCCTACTTAGATGCTAACAAATGTCTTCATAAGTCACCAAAGACCTTCATGCAAATGGAGGATGTACACCCACCATAGTACTCTCTCTTCTTGTACCAGTCACAACAGTTCCTTGGCTAGTCTGACAGGGCATATGTTGTCTGGACTCTAGGGTCATCTAGAGTTCACTGCTGCCTGAAATGGTTAAAAAAGAAAAAAAAAAAAAACAGGCACAAACTTGAAATTGTTCAACATATTTACGGGTAGGGTTTCAACCTCAAGACGTCAGAGCTATAACCTCTTGTAGCTTCTCTGGGGTCTTTTTGGGATGCTCCAAGAAGCTGATGCTGAAACAAAGCCGGATTTCCAACTGAACTTTGAGGCAGTCTGGATGCCAGAGGAGAGTCCAGTCCAGCATTTGTGAACTGGGGAGCCAGGCTCTTACCTATCCCTCAATTTCTCTTCTGATTAGCAGAAGAATATCATCAGAAGGATGGTTTACACTAAATTGTTAACATTAACACTGATTTTAAAATTTTATTATATTTTTATTGTGTGTGAGTGCATGCACAAGCCTGCCTGTAGATGCCATAGTGTCATACTGTGTGTGTGTGTGTGTGTGTGTGTGTGTGTGTGTGTGTGGCAGTCAAAGGACAATAATTGGGACTCGGTTTTCTTCTTCAATCATGTGTTTATGTATTAAGTAATTTTCAGCAGGTACCTCTACTGGCTGAGTATCTCACTGACCCTAATACTGATTTTAAAAACAAAAACAAAAACAAAAACAAAATCAAAACAGTTCTCAGTGCTCAGGGAAGGTAGAGGATTCTTGTCATTCTCATTTAGATTTATTTAAAAATGTACTCCTACCAGGCATCGTGGTATATATAAACCCAGAGCTTAGGAGGCTGTGGCATGTATGGATAATGAACTCCAGGCAAGTCTGGCTTATGCAGTGAGACTTTGTCCTTCCTAAAAAGCTTATATAAACCAAACCAAACCACCCAAAGCCTTATTTTTTCCATGCTTCAACTTTTTCTTCATGTTTGAAAATTTCATATATGTATAAAACAAAATATGATCATGTCTGTCTCACGTCCATGCCTCCTCATCTCCAATCTCCCCCACATCGTCTCTCCCAAATCATACAATATATTTGATATCACTTAAGACCACTAGTGCTGTACATATGTGCATGGGCTATCCGCTGGAACATGATAACCTACAGATAGCCACATTCTCAAAATTGAAAGATTCTCCCTCCCTCAACAACTACCTACTGCTCCTCAGTTAGTTGTGGAGCCTGGAGACCATCTACCTCTCCTATTTAGGATTTTGGCTGGCTCTGTCTTGCACAGATCTTATATGAGTAACCACAGCGGCTGTTGCTGAGTTCATGGTTGTGATAACCAAGTCATGTCTAGAAGACAAGCACCCTGTCGGGCCCCTCCCTATCTTCCCGCTCCTACACTCTTCCTACCTCTCCTTCTGCAATGTCCCCTGAGCCTTGGTGTAGTAGACCAGGTATAGATATTCTATCAGGCTGAGTACTTAGTACCTATTCTCAGCCCTCTGGTCAGTCACGCACCTCTGCAAAAACTGATGTCTACTGCAAAAACAATCTTCTCTGTCTAGGGTTGAGGGTAGCCCAAGTCTATGGGTAGAAACATAGATATTTAGATGGAAATTTGACAGCATGACCACTTAGCAAAACAAATAGACAAACAAACAAAAACAATAGCACATACAAATAGATGTATAGAAATTTATAAAGACCTTAAATAATATTTAGACTAAATTATAGGTTATAAGTTTCTCTACAAAATATTATAAAGAACACAATATAAAAGTAGTCTGGAGCTAAGATGAAAGGATGGACTATCCAGAGACTACCCCATCTGGGAATCCATCCCATCATCAGCCACCAAACCTAGATACTAATGCTCATGCCAGCAAGATTCTGCTGAAGGGACCCTGATATTGGGGCCTCTTGTGAGGCTATGCCAGTGCCTGGCAAACACCGAAGTGGATGCTCACAGCCAGCTATTGGATGGAACACAGGGTCCTCAATGGAGGAGCTAGAGAAAGTACCCAAGGAACTGAAGGGGGCTGCAACACTGTAGGTGGAACAACAATATGAACTAACCAGTACCCCCTGAGCTTGTGTCTCTAACTGCATATGTAGCAGAAGATGGACTAATTGGCCATCACTGGGAAGAGAGGCCCCTTGGTCTTGCAAACTTTATATGACCCAGCACAAGGGAAGGCCTGGGCCAAGTAGTGGGAGTGGGTGGGTAGGGGAGCAGGGGCGTGGGGGGGGGTATAGGGAACTTTCGGGATAGCATTCAAAATGTTAATAAAGAAAATTAAAAAAAAAGTAGTCTGGAAATGTGGAAATACAGCACATGTCCTATTCTTGGACTGGAAATTCCATTTGTTGCTTCATGTTTAAACATAAAATCATCTGAAACTTTATTAAAAAACAAGTCGAGGATATGATTTGCAAAATGCAATGAATATGCTAATTAAAAATAAATTTATGGCTGGAGAGATGGCTCAGCTGTAAGAGCAATGATCGTTTTTGCAGAGGTTTGACTCAAGAATACACATAGTACCTTATGACTATTGATAATTTTATTACCAGGGGATCCAGCACCCTTTTCTGAACTCTGAGGGAACCAGACACTCATGTGGTGCAGAGACATTCATATAGGCAAAGTACTCGTATACATAAGTAAATCTAAAAGTTTAAAAAGATGTATTTCTAAAATTTGGATGCTCTAAATAAAGTGACAGGATGACTAATATAGAAACAGACTAGTATATAAAGTTGTGGACTTGATATATGGTGGAGATGATAATGGCAGTCAAAACTCCTTGATAAGTATTTTATATGTAAGGTTGACATAATTAACCTGCTGGATGGAAAACATGGATTCTTTCCTGATGAAGTCTATAGAAAATAAATTGCCAAAGGCTTGAACTCTAAAAGTAAAAGGAAGAACCCTGTAACATTAAAAAAACAGTCAAACAGACAGACAGAAACACAAGCTTTGGACAGAGTAGCTACACTGGGTTGTAAGGGCAGGGCTTCCCTGGGTCTGCAAATGAGACATCAGATGCAGGGATAGCAAGTTCAGTGGGTGCCCCCTGAGCAGATTTCTCAGAGAGGACTCAAGACTCTTTTTTGCTTTGTTATTTGTTGTTTGTTTGTTTGTTTTTACTGTTTGTATTTTCAAGATAGGATTTCTTTGTATAGCTTGGTTCTACTGGAACTAGCTCTGTAGCCCAGCCTGACTTTGAACTCACAGAGGTCCACCAGCCTCTGCCTCCCAAACGCTGGGATTAAAGGCGTGCAACACCACCGCCCTGTTGACTCAAGACTCTCTGTCTATTGGCTCCACCTTGTCTTTAGGCCTCCATGTTTCTCTTTGGATTTTCTGTACCTTTTTTTTTTTTTTTTTTTTTTTTTAAGATTTATTTATTATGTATAGAGTTGTGCCTGCATATATGTCTGCATGCCAGAAGAGGGCACCAGATTTCATTACAGATGGTATTGAGCCACCATGCGGTTGCTGGGGAATTGAACTCAGTCTTTGCAAGAGCAGTCAGTGATTTCAACCTCGGAGCCATCTCTCTAGTTCTGTACCATGTTTTTTTAAAGACAAAGAAAAAGGACAGCTGGAATCTTACAGGTAGAGCTCAGTGCTAAGCTTGGATGAAACAATGACTTGAGTGCCACAGAGCTATAGGACACTGAGGTATGCTGTGTTCCAGCAGTTCCTTGAGAAGAACATACAGATTGCAGTGACTGCATAGCCAAACTACTCCAGTGCACAAAACTTCAACAAAATTAAAAAGATCTGTATCAAACTGTCTTCTAAATATACATATTTATTCCCACATATTAGTGCACCTCTCAGACTTTATCAGGAATGTTTATTTATGTAGTGCATATCAGATAATACGAATTGGCTACAGCACAAGAAGGAGTGTCTATGGAGTGCTTGGCCATACGTGGGACCTGTCCATCAATATCCAATACCACTGGATTTGGGGATCACTGAAGGAGAAAGGCAGAATGTCAAGACTGCTGTACTCATGAATGAACTCAAAAAACCCATAATTACCTAATATGACCTTTGCAAGATCAAGTCAGTGAGGATTCCAGCATTGAAGAGGAAGGGACTCGCCAGTTCCCACCCCTAACAGAGGAGCTCTTGATGGCTGCCAGACAAGGGAGATTCAGTTGTCTTTAGGTGTCTGGTCCCAGACAGGCTGACCATCCATGTATAAATGGGGAGTGTTAATGGGACTCAGTGGGTGATAAGAAATAACAAAGGGGACATGAAGTGAGGAGAGGTGTTCAGGAATCTGGAAGAAGCTTTTGGGGAAATGATGGTGGACATTATTGAAATAAGTTGCATGCATGTGTGAGATTCTCAAAGAATAAACAAATGTTATATTAAAATCTCTTTCAATACATAAAACTTGCACAAATTTGGCCATTTTGAAGGTAAAATCCTTAGTGGGGAAATTAACATAGGCCAAATTACCATATAAGCTAAAGGTAGAGGAAACAATAGCATGCGTGAGTGAGTTAGCATTTGGACCTTCACAAGC
Organism: Mus pahari; assembly: GCF_900095145.1. NCBI lineage: Eukaryota > Metazoa > Chordata > Mammalia > Rodentia > Muridae > Mus > Mus pahari. Next base: position 30,282,039 of record NC_034606.1, read on the forward strand.
ATACACTATATGAGTCAATAGAAACCAGGTAACTCAAGAGATATGTGTATGGGCTGGAGAGATGGCTCAGAGGCTAAGAGCACTGACTGCTCTTCCAGAGGTCCTGAGTTCAATTCCCAGCAATCACCTGGTGGCTCACAACCATCTGGAATGGGATCCAATGTCCTCATCTGCTGTGTCTGAAGACAGAGACAGTGTACTTGGATACATAAAATAAAGACATCTTTAAAAGAGAGAGATACATGTATATAATCCATGTATGACATTCACAAATGGAGAGACAAAGAGTCATTTGAATTTACTACAAAATTCTCAACCATTCCAGCAATCATGGAATACAAATTAAACAATGAAAGGTAGCATTTCAAACTCATAGCTTGCAAAAATTAAAGAATTCTGAAAGTACTAATAATTGGCAGAGCTGTAAGGAAATAAATAAAAACTTGCACGCATTGCTTATGGGATTATAAATTGTCCTTTCCACCTTGAGGGAAATAAACTAGCTTGCCAGAACGTAGAGACACTGAACATGTGCATGCTTTGGAGAACACACTTGGCATGCCCAATGCTATGTCCTTTTATGAGGTTTTCATATAGTCACGTTAGTGCAAACATTTAATAGCATAGATTTAGATGCAAGCTGTGTATCCATTGCTGAATGTCTTAGATATCACTCCTATTGCTGTGATAAAACACCGTGATCAAAAGCAAATTGGGGAGGAAAGGGTTTATTTACCTTACCTGTCCATATTATAGTCTATCACTGAGGGAAGTCAGGGCAGGAACTCAAAGAGGGCAGGAACCTGAGGTCAGGAACTGATGCAGAGGCAGGGAGCGATGCTGCTTATTGGTTTTTCCTCATGGATTGCTCAACCTTTTTCCTTACTCAATTTGATCACCCAGGACCACCAGCCTCTTAGCATCACAGTAGGATGGGTCCTTCCACATCAATCACTAAGAAAATGCCCTATAGGCTTGCATTATAGTCTGAGCTTACAAAGGCATTTTTCTCAAACTGTGAAGTTTTAGTTGTCTTGGAACTCACTATGTAAACCAGGCTTGCCTTGAACTCCTGTGTCTGTCAAGTCTGGGACTAAAGATGTGAAGGAGTTAAGTTAATGCATTACTTAAACAAAAAAGCCACCCATATATATTTATAGATTTTACATATAACATGACCATATTACTATGGTCTGGAAGACATGTGACAGGATGCTTCTGAGGAAAAGCATGGGGCTGGGGAGCAAGAAATATGGAGTTAACAACCTTGCATATTTTTACATCGTCAGTTGTTTTATAAAAATAACTGAATTTGGGATGAATTATAATATAACTTTAAATTTTTGAATGCTTATTACATTTGTTATATTTTTATATACTTCCAATATTTTACCTTGCAAAAAAGAAACAGCCACCATACCCCATTTATCATATGCCTCATTCAGGGAATTATTTCATCTTAGAAAAATTATTTACCTTTTAGGGAAAAATATGAGCTGGGAATGCACATTAATTAATAAAACACCATATAATTATGTCTTAGCCAATATTTTTGTTGGTAAAAATTGTCTAGTGGTTTCTTTTGACCCAAGTATACAAGGTAGATGTTTTCAAAAGTATTCCTTATATCTGCATTGACCTTGAAACAAACCTCATGCACATTAGGACATGGATGAGTTATTTTTCTCATCCCTATGACAAAATAACCAACAAAAGTAGCTAAGGAAGGAAGGGTTTAGTATGGCTCAGAGTTTGAGGGCGTAGTCCATGCTGGTAAGGCAACCAAGGAGATGGGACCTTGATTGAGCTAATCATGTTGCATCTTCAGTCAGGAAGCAGAGAGAGAAGTAATCTTAGTGTAAGTCAGAAAGCTCAGGTTGCTTCCTTCTGGAACCTAACTCCGTGGGTGGGTGCCACCCACATTGAGAGGAGGTCTTCCCATCTCAATTAACCCAGTCTAGAAGCTCCCTCACAGAGTTTAATGCCGATTGTCAACTTGACAGGATCTAGGACCACACAGGAGATACACAGCTAGGAATGCCCATGAGGGAATATCTCCCTAACAAACATACACATACAAATACACATACAGGCAAAAATAGTTTTTAGCAGTTCTGAGGGAACAAGCACTAGTGGGACTCCATGAACAAATCCTAAGAAAATACTACACAGCAGCCCCGAAGACTCAGTAACTGGAGGTTCCTCTGGACCCCCTCCTAGGAATTAATGGGATGAACCTTAGAGTTGTCCTTTCCCAAATCAAAGGTTGGGACGTTAGTCTGTGACACTTGTTTCCAGGGATGTAAACAAATTGGAACTTGTAGGCTCCCATCTTAATGGACTGGAGAATCTTCCAAACTCTGAAAAGTCTTTGAGGCAGAGGAACAAACAGGTGCCAAAGCTGAGACTTGAGGTGAATGTGGGAGGCTGCCTCTCACAGCAGTGGGCTGTGGGGATGTGTCACGCGGGGGGGGGGGGGACGCAAAAAAAAAAATGCCTGTAATTTGGAGACTCTTTCCCAACAATTCATCACAAATACACACTGTCCCATAAAGTCTTGGTTCTGGTGACTAGAAAGGCACTGTGTAGCTATTCTACCAGAGTTTGTCACCAGTTGCTAAAATTCCTTCCCAAGGGGAGATATAATGCATTCTCCTTTTTCTAAGGTCCACTGACAAATGTAGGTAGGATTTCATCAAAGTTCATTCTGGGGACCAATGAGTCTGTTGGAATACCTTATGAAGAGTATGTGGGGTTCTTTATAGTGTCGTGAGTGATCCTTCCCAACACTAGTCTACACCTGAAAAGCCTTACCCAGCTGGGATGAGGGTTATTCCCCCCCAAAGATGGAGCCTCCATTGTTCCAAGTCTCTCCTTCTATTCTAATCTCCCTCCCCCAGGCCATGTGCAATTAAGGCAGAGTTGTATACAGCAGGTGGTAAGGAGCAGCCTAGATACTCAGGTAAGAACCTGTGCCCTCTGACCTCTCTTTTAGGGGTTGCAAACTATCAACAAGCCCAGTTGGGACGATCTTCTGTAAAGAGGCGAAGATGGATTTCCCAAGATGGTGGTGGCTTGGCTTAGAGAACAGTCTCTCAGGACACACCCTCTCTAGATCTGGCACAGTAAAATGATCTACTACATCAGTGATGCTCCTTCCATAGCTAATGGGAGACAGAGCTAAGTCACATCTGCAGCTACTGCAGCAAAGTCTGGGAAGTGTGGTTTTAGATTTTTAATGTCTGTCAGACCAGAAGACACTTCATAAGGCTTATGGGGGTAGGGGTTGTGCCCCTGGCTTGCTCACCACTCTTCCTGGTCCCTGGAGTGTGCTTGACATTGGAACATGGACACTCAGTGCATCCTATTTGAATAATGAGTGGAAAGAGCACTTGAAGTTCTGTTTCCTGTGTCAGTGTGTGTCTGTCTCATTGGTGTCTGAGGAATAGAGCAACCTACATTCAGAATTGCTTTTGAAAATAAGGACAGTGAAGGAAAATGCTGCTCTAAAGTGAATAAATTATTCCACTGAGGGAATGTGATATTTTTGGCTCCTGTGTTAAATAAGAGCTGCTGTTTTCAGTCTCAGGATAGCACAGGCATTAGTGAACTCTGCAGGTGGCCGCGGAGCATCTCTGAGAAGAAAGACAGCCTAATAATTTGATCATTTCGGGGCATCTAAAAGCAGTATGTTATACAGAGTAAGAAAATATCAGCTGTGAAGGAAAAGTAATCTTGCCTGTGGGATCTCAGTGAAGGAAAAATTTAAAATAATTGGATTCAAAGATAGAAAAAAATATCATGACCTTGGGAACAGACAGGTAGATTATGCAGACTGCCCTGTGAGGTGCATTTTGGCTTTAGCTTAGTAAATGCAGTGAATAAGTTTGAACCTCCTGACCCGTTAGCGTGGGAACACTATTGTAAATGCCACCAACATTATTCGAGCTATGCCATATTTCAGGCAATGTCTGAGACGTGTCGTAACTCCGTGAGCTTAATTCTATCATTTCCATTTTATTCTTTGCTCTTTATGTCTGTACAAGTGTTAATTCCATGCAGTTTTTGTTTTTATGGCTTTGTAGTATGATTTGAAATCATGTATGATGGAATTGTGTATGACTTCGGCATGGATACAAAGGTCCTGCCACAAAAATGGAGCTCAGAAGACAACCTGTGGGAGTCAGTTCTCTTCTTCTACCATATGGGTTTCCAGGAATTGAACTGAGGCCGACAGACTTGGTGGTAAGCAGTGTTAGCCATTGAACCGTCTCTCTGGCCCTATCAATATGTTATATATCAGTCCTCTACACATCCTTGAGGTTATTATGAGGATTCAAGAAATGAGTGGGATGGAGGACATAGAAACACTGTACTGAGAGTGTTCAATGTGTGTTCAATGTGTGCCTTGGTGTCATGGTTTATCTTTGTCATCAGTTTGATGGGATCTGGTATCAACTAAAGACATTCCTGGGCACAAGACATTCCTGTGTACAAGTAACTTCCTGGAAGGAGTTACTGAGAGTGGGGGACACCTTCCTCTGGAGTGAGCAGCACCTCCTGGCAGTGGTCCAGACCTAAAGTGGTTTGAACGAGAGCCCTTGCTGTTTTTACACGGTGACTTTTGCTCCATGATATTCAGGGCATTAGCCATCCTTCATTGACACTGGATCCCAGCTTTTCTGAATTTATAACATGAGCTGATGACCAATAGCCCTCCATGAATCTCCCTGACCTTCAGCACAAGAAAGAAACTGCTGAGACATCTAGCCTTGTGGACCAGGTTACCAGCTTGAAGATACCTGTATGTTTGAAACCCCAGAATATATAAATAAATTTAACAACCCCTATTATAATATGTATTTTTTTCTATTAGTTCTATTCCTCTTGAGAGCACCGACTAATATACTTGTGAGTTGTTTTGATGTTTGAACTTAGGGCATTGTAAACTCTAAAGCTCTTTCTACTAATTACTGTTACCATCACACAGTGAATATGCAAAGTGTCATAAACAGGTTCTGTTTTTGGAAGCAGGATCTCTTGTATCCCAGGCTGAGGGTCAAAACCAAGACTTTATACATATGAGGTGTGTATCACACCAACTGAGGCATAACCCCAGCCCTTCTATAAACACAGCACCTGTAGCTCGACTGCCTTGAACTCGTCACAGGTGGTGCCTTCTGAGTCCAGTCTTTAGGACTGTCATTTCTGCTTTGGTACCTGTTCACAGCAGAGTTAAGGGATATTTTAGATGTGTATCAGAATGCATGCATCAGAGATGTTCATTTTTCCCGGTGGGAAGAAAGTTTGTATATTTATAATAGAGGGGTCTGGATGAGGCCCTTTGATGTCTAATGACATGCACGCAGTGCAAGGATGGGGAGCTATGGCAGGAGCTGTTGTCATTGGGTATCTTGGGTCAGAATGTAACCTTTGCAGTCTCTGTCCATCCGCTTGGAATACTCAGTTGAAGGGGCCGTCAACACCGTCCAAATGGCAGAGAGCCGGAGGGACGAAGCAGCGTGCCAAATGAATAACCTCCTCTGTGATGTTGACAGGACATGAAAAGTAAGCCAGAGAGAGTTCACAAAATACTCCCTCCAGGGAGAAATGTCACCTCTAGAGACCAAATCACTGCCCACAGGGATGTTTGAAGAGTATAAAAGGAACACAGAGAGATAGGTCAGGGCTATGTCCACTGGGGTGTTGTAAAGTGTACTTTCCTCTTTGCTTGGCAAACACTTTTATTTGCTTGCCTACACATTCAGTAATTTCGCCCTTTTCAAGACCTCCCCCCCCCGCCCTGTGCTAGGATCTCAAAATGCCAGAGTGAATACAGTTCCATTTCTGTTTTTAACAAGGTTCCAGTGAAGCAGAAGAAACAGAAGAAAAGCAACACCCATGGGTCTCCTTTCTCTTAATACACTACTGGATTTAAAAATGGGCTGTTCACTTCCGCACGGCTTATGGGGATAAAAGAAACGGGGTGTTCAGTGTGCACAGAGCATCTCGATTTCAGAGGTGTTTTAATGTGGAAGAATGTGTCCTCATCGCACGGAGAAAGCGTGGCTCTATGATGGACTGTGACTTGCTGATATGGATGACAGAGGGTGAAAGGAGAGCATGTGAAGGGCCTTTGGTCCTAATTAACAACTGCAATACTGTCATAGGATATCTGACCTGAGTGCTTGCATCATCCCAAGTGTATAAGTGACAGATTATCCCCAATGTAATAATGGGGGGGAGTTGGAGCCTTTGGTACGGTTTTTGCCCATGAGGGTATCACTAGCGCCTGAGGGAGCTTGTGGGACTCTTTTTCCTTCTACCATATGAGAACACACAGGGGACACCTTCTGTGAAGGGTAAATTCTCACCAGCTGTCAAGTTTGTTGGCTCTTTGAATGTGGGCTTCTCTACAAGCAACGGATTTCTCTTGTGTATCAATGTTTGGTCTGTTTTTGTTGTTGCCGTTGGCATATAGCCCGAGTGGATTAGGATAGTGGCAACTCTCATTTGTGCTTTTATAGCTCTGCGTCAGCTGTGGAATCATCTTTATTCTTCAGAATTTCAATAAAATATTACATATACCCCACTTCTACCTCCAACGTCTCCATATCTTTCATATCTCTCTCAATAGATAATCTCAGCTTTCAGGAGGCAGAGTCAAGGTTGCCTAGGAGAAAGCTGGCTAATTGCTGCTTTCACTGAATCAGCAATATTCAGGTTTAGTGAGAAACCCTGACTCAGCATATAAGGCAGAGCGTGGTAGAGGAAGACACCCGATGTCAACTTCTGGCCTTGACACACAATGACATACATGTTCACACACACATTTGTCAATATTCACAAATATGCATGTGTCCTGCACAGCAAACACATGAAGAAAATCATAAAGTTTATATTCTGAGAGATAAAGAGTTTGGAAGGAAGGCATCATTCTTCTCTCAGGGGGAAACAACAACAACAACAACAACAAAAACAAATCCACTATTTCTTTTAGAACCAGCATAAAGTCATTGTCATAGGCAACCTTGTCATAAAAACTGTGGAGCCAAACAGGGCAAATTAAGTGACAATCTTGAAAGGCTGGGTGGTACAGCGCTTGCCCTGTGTGTGGTTAAACTTAATTGAGAATATGATGGGATTTATTTATTTTATTTATCGAAAAAACTTGATATATTTTAATGATTATTTTTTTCCACTTACCCAATCCTCCGAGATCCTCTTACCTACCTACTCAACTTCATTATTTTTCTCTTTCCTAAAACAAAATAAAATAATAAAAAAAAAACATTTTGCTTGTTTGTTTTGATTTTTTTGGTATTGTGAGTTTTGTTTGTTTGTTTTTTCTAGGAAATCTTTATTATTTATTTATTTACATCCCAAGTGCTGCCCCCATCCCGGTCCCCCTACCCACTAAAATCGTCCCCTCTCTGCCCTCCTCTTGTTCTCTGAGAGGGTGGGGTGCTCCTGGGTGTCCCTGCACCCTGGTGCATCAAATCTCTGCCAGATTAGGCACATCGTCTCCCACTGAGGCTAGACAAGGCAGCCCTATTGGGGAATGGATACCACAGTCAGGCTACAGCTTTGGGAGAGCCTCCGCTCCAGTTGTTGGAGGAAGAGAGATATCTTCTAGGGTGGTAGTGGAGAAACCCAGCGAACATTTCATTTCCATGACTCCTTCCTAACATGCATAACTGAGCACTAGGAAAAACAAAACAAAACAAAACAAAACAGGAAAACTGCAAGGGCCCATTAGCATATTGCAGGGCAGAGCATCTCCGTACTGTGCGGCACGTGAGCCGATAAATGCCTCCTCTGTGAGCTGTCCACACCGAAGCTTATCACTGCTCAGTTCCTGTCCTACTTTCTCTAAGTTAGCCATGAAGAATATCTTTCTCTGCGGGGAGCTACTTACGCTTTAAAGACAGGCTTTGGATTGCCCTCCAACAGTGTCGCATTAAACACACTCTATTCGTGTCCTGCTCTTTAATTTATGCCGGTTATGTTGATTCACCAGACAGAGAAGTGGGGTTTCCATGGACTCAATGCTGGGTCCCAGGCCATGGGAGATGTTGACGAAAGAGCAGGCTGCTTTGGGATATAGGCACAGCAGCTTTGATTTTTAGAAAGAGTGGGACTCAGAGAAGAGCCTTAGAGGTGGGAGTGGCCTTAGGTGTTATGATTAGTTTAAAATCTCAACTTGCCATAGCCTAAAATTATCTAGGAAGAGAGTTTTAATAAGGAACTGTTTGAGTCAAATTGGCCTATGGGCATGTTTTTGGTAGATGGTCTTGATTGTTAATTGGTGTAGGAAGCCGCAGGTGGCGCTGTTGTCTGAGCAGGGTTCTTGAGCTATGCAGGACAAGAGACAGCTGGAGGACAGCAGAAGCAGTGAGCAGTCGGCATGGGCGTATCCATTTCTCTCTGTTTTGAGTGTGGATGTGATGTGCTTGAATTTGTCACAACAACAAAAATGAAACCAGGCCTGATGTCCCTTGTTCGGGACACAAATGGAACCACAGGGAGCTTCCTGCTGTTTGGATCCCTCCGGAAGTGGAGCATTTCATGTTGGGATGGTTGGTTTTATCTTTGCATGCTAATGATATACGATAATATTTGCATTTTGTCTTTTTGAGTCTATCTATAGAAAAGCACTCGGTCTGTAGTTGGACCGAGTACAACAGAGTAGGAATACATTCCCTGTATCAGACACCTTTTTGCTCACTATAGATGCATTACTAAGCAAATAGAAAACATGTATTGCCATATGCTTTATAGTATAGCAGAACTACCGTGCAATACATAGATTACAGTACATGTGTGAGGGCTGAGTGGGCTTCAGGGGAGATCTTTTGAAGAAGATAAGATTTGGGCCAAGACGAGAGAGAGAGAGAGAGAGAGAGAGAGAGAGAGAGAGAGAGAGAGAGAGATCTGAATTGAGGTCTGAATTGATGAATGGAAAGACATTCCACTCAGAAGGAGGTTACACAAAGATCCTGAGGCAGAGATGCACTTTGCCTTTAAGAACAAAACAAAACAAAAACTTGACCCCCCCCCTCGCCTCCTCTGCCCCCTCCTCCACAAACCAGCAAAGGTGGAATAGAGAACAAGAGAAACAGGAGCCATAATGAGATAAAGGAGGGAAGCCTGTGTTCCTCTTTTGGGGATCATAATGATTTATGGGGTACTCGGAGGTGGAAAATTCTGGCAGGATTGAGGAAAAGGGTGGGAATATTTGACTTACCTTTTTCTTAGGCTCAGTATGCAAATTTTTCTTTAAAAATTGTACAGTAGAGTAAGAGTGACAGCCCAGTGTTTAGCAATGGGGCAGATGAGGCATATGTGACTTGGATAAAAGTGGCAGTTGGTGGAGGTTAAAGAGAAAGTGGACAATATAATTTAGTATTTGAAAAGTGGAGGCAGTTGGGTTTGCTGGGTAATCCTTCATGGTGGCATGAGAGATAAAGGGGACCCAAGGATCTGATCTCAGTGATGTGTGTGTGTGTGTGTGTGTGTGTGTGTGTGTGTGTGTGTGTGCCTATGAAGGCCAGAAGAGGTCACTATTCCCTGGAGCTGACTTTACCATTATACATATCTGATATGGATGCTGGGAACTAAACTCAGGTATTTTGAAAGCACCCAACAGCTGAATCATCTTGCCAGCCCCTGGAAGTCAGGAAGCATTTTATTACGATACAGTTAGTGTACTGAAAGCACCATTGTCCCTTTTCAGCTTCCCAGCCTGAGAAAGCAGCAGATAAAACTTTGAGGAAGTAGAGCCGTGTGGGAAGACCTTTGACCAATGGAGGGTGTGCCCTGAGAAGAAATGAAGACATTCCTATGGGGTTCAGAGCATCTCTCTGTGAGAGTTGTTAGAAAGGGCTGAGACTGCCATCGCTTAGCCTCTCTCTAGATTTCCTTAGGGAAGGGACCTCTGGCTCTGGTGTACACTCTTAAAATGTATATTCATCCAACATATCATATGGCTAAAAAGGTCACACTGACTGGAGCTAAGATGAAATAGGGGCTCTGACCCTGAGCCTACAAAATTGAACTAAATAATGCCTCCCACCCCCACCATATGTGTGCCTGTGTAGAGATCAGAAGTCAACTTTGACTGCTGATCCTTAGGTACCCTCTCCTCCTCTCAACCTCTGCCAGGGATTCTTCTTAGCCAGGAACTCACCACGTAGGCTAGACTGGTTGGCCAGCAAACCCAAGGGTGGACCGGTGTCCACCTTCCCTAACACTGGGGTTATAAGAGCTTGCCACTTAAACCTATCATTTTAAACATGGGCTCTTGGGGTCGAATTCAGAATTCTGTGCTTGGAAGGCAAACACTTTAATGACTAAGATATTTCCTCAGCTGTTGGAACATGGTCCAAGAATGGAGCCAGCGCAAGGAGACTTCTCAGTGCTTGTGAGAAAACTCTAAGGGATCGAGACAAGAGTCTTGTGATGTCAGCTTCTGCACAATATGGAATTGTTCTTGGAATGTGCTTCCATGGCCTTCCCAGATGTAGCAGGTAGGAATGACTCAGCCAGGACCAATCCAGGCAGTTTGACATGGACATTTGCATAGAAAATTTTCTATGAGAGAATTAGTCTTTTTGGGATTAGCATTAGCTGCTAGGGAGCTGAAAAAGAAAAAAAAAAGCACTTTCAAGTAGTGAGCAACTTAGCATGAAAGGACAGGAGAGAATCCCAATTTACACTCAGGGTTGGAAAATAGATGATTATGTAAGTTAACATTTGGAAAGGTCAAGGACTGGATTTTTGTTTTTTTGTTTTTTTTGTAAGCAAAAGCAGCTGCCATATTGTTTTCTATGTACATGGCTGGTGGCATTTTCCTGAGCTGGAGCTACTGCTCAATTCTAGTGTGATCCTGTGCAACAAGCTAGCAATGAACCCCGGGAGAATGTTTCAAACTCTCACTTCACATAGCGCTTAAACCAGGATGTCCATGATGCTACTGCTATGCTTTCAGCTTAGTTCCAGGCTGCACGTTGAATGCCTTTGTGCTGCATTCCTTATCTCCCCTTCTCAGAGATGTTCCATTACCATGAGAACTGCACTCAGTCAGGTGAGTGGGCACCCAGCTTGAGGAAACAGCTGGGAGGGGGTGGCACGGAGGTGGCGCATACGCTAAGAAGCAATCTGTAGCCTTCCTAAAAATGGCTCTCCTGGGGGGGAAAAAAATCACCAACCACTGCCATTATTTTACATGTGGTGCTAATTATTCCAGGTAGGGACACTATAAATGGAATGCTAAGATATTAATTTAGGGCGCTTGGGGGGAGAAAGTGTTAATTTTATTAGTCACTATTCTAGGCTTTGAAATGAGAAAGAGTTGTTTTGATATTAAGGGAAATAGGAAGTTTAAAGGGGGTTATACATCATTTTTCCCCCTTTTGAATGCTCTTGCCCCTTATTAGAGGTCTGTGGGCTGCTGCTGGTTGAGAGGCATTTGCTGTGCTCTCTAATGGGTGAAGGGAAGCAGAAGTGAGCGCGGAGGGTTATACACACGAAACAATTACTACAACCCCTCACTGACCTGATCTCACTAGTGTCTACCCAGCCCACTCTCCTTGTGGTGGCCAGGGATCCTCTTAAAGCAGATGTTGACACTGATGACAACAAAGCCAATTTCCCTTACATTGAGTAAAGGTACATTTCTTCCCATCGAGTCTGGGCTACTCATATTTCCCGGTGCATAGCCTATGGCTGCTCTTGTTTTGTTTACCAAGTTCCAGCCACTTGTGGTTAATTAATTAATTTTATTTTTCATTAATTAATTAATTTATGGATTCCCTTTACATCCCCATCACAACCCCCTCCCTCCTCTCCTCCACGCCAGCCCTTACCTCCCTCTTCTCTTCCGTTTCCCACCCCCTTTCTCAGAGAGGTCTAACCCTAAGCCTTCCTACTCTCCCCATACCTGATCATTATCTTCCCTCCCCACCCTCTCTCCCAGCCAGTTCCCTCTCTCCATCTATTTCCAATGTCTATTTTATCTCCCCTTCTGAACGAGACTCAAGCACCCCCCCTTGTGCCCTCTTTGTTACTTAGCTTCTTTGGGTCTGTGGATTGTAATATGGTTATTGTCTTAGTCAGGGTTTCTATTCCTGCACAAACATCACGACCAAGAAGCAATTTGGGGAGGAAAGGATTTATTCAGCTTACATTTCCACACTGCTGTTCATCACCAAGGAAGTCAGGACTGGAACTCAAGCAGGTCAGAAAGCAGGAGCTGATGCAGAGGCCATGGAGGGATGTTCTTTACTGGCTTGCTTCCCCTGGCTTGCTCAACCTGCTCTCTTATAGAATCCAAGACTACCAGCCCAGAGATGGTCCCACCCACAAGGGGCCTCTCTCCCTTGATCACTAATTGAGAAAATGCCCCACATCTGGATCTCATAGGGGTATTTCCCCAACTAAAGCTCCTTTCTCTGTGATAACTCCAGCTGTGTCAAGTTGACACAAAACTAGCCAGTACAGTTATCCTGTGCTTTATGGCTAATATCCACTCTGAGTGAGTACATACAATGCATATCTTTCTGGATCTGTATTATGAAAGTCTTGGAGAGACCGGGAATACAAGACATATACCTAAACACAATAAAGGCAATATATAGCGAGTCTAAAGAGAACATCTACTTAACTAGAGAGAAACTTAAGAGTGGTTCCACTAAAATCAGGGGCAAGAAAAGGCTGCCCACTCTCTTTATATCTATTAAGTATAGTACTTTAAGGTCTAGCTAGAACAATAAGACAACTAAAGGATATTTTTAGCTAGAGAAGGTTGCTGAGTCTAAGGCCTCTTCTTCTATATCCAACAACTTGTGGGTGCAGAGACACAATGACCCAACCCCTTGTCTCCAATGTTGAAGCCATGTCAACTCTATCACTTTCTGTGGGATTATTCAGGCCCTGTGTGCTAATGTTATGACACAGTTTACTGTCTTTTAGCCCCATTCACTTCCCTCATTTCCTTACAACATCTGTTCCTAAATGCATTTACTTACAAGCTTGTGTGAGAAAATGGCCATTTGCAGAGTCAGTTCCAAGGAACCTAGCCCCAGAAAATAAGACTTCTATCGGAAGTTTGTGAATGTTCTTATTTTAGTTAAGAATGAACAGAAAATGGAGAGAAATAAAAAAAAAATATGACTTCATGGTGAACTTCTTGAAAACAAGAATTCAAATTCGAGGTTAAGCTAAATCAACTTAAAATGAACAAAACTGAATATTTAAATACAATGTGACATTGAATTGAGCTGAGCTGAGGAGATGGCTCCATCACTGAATGAGGATCTGAGATTTGATCTCCAGCCTCCCTGTAAAGTCGGGATATTGAAGTAGGTCTGCAACCCCAATGTGGGGATATGGAGTCTGATAGATTCTTGGTGTTCACTGTCCAGATATTTTAGCTGAATTGATAAGCTTCAGGTCCATGGACAGGCTGACCTACAAATTAAGGTGGAGAGCGACTGAGTGAGACACTTTCTATTGACCTCAGACTTCCACAATATGATCATATGGACATGTACTCATATGCACATCTACATGACCATATACATACATCCCCATGAACCTTATTAAATTATTAAATTAAAGCACCATATTGTTTGAACATGCATGATGTCCTGGGTTCAATTGCTAGCCATCTAAAAACAAATCAAAATAACAAAAAAATCAGAACAACATAAAAATTAAAGACACAATAAACTAAATAATTTATCTTTCCCCTTCATCCTACCACATGAGCATGCTATGTAAAACCTAGCATTCTTACTTCCAGAGGGGGTCAGCAGGATTTTGATACAGGGAGTCTGAAATTGTTCTGTTCGATAATTATACAATCTTAACCAAGTCCTTGACCTCTCTTTACTTTAGATTTTGTAGCTGTGAAATGGGAGCAATGGCTGTTCCACACAGGAAAGTCATGAGGACTCGGGAGGACTTAGGTGCATCTGGCAGTGCCATTTGGTGATCAGTACAAACATGTTGACTGACTACACATTGAACAACCATGTCCAGAGTCAACTCAGCCCCACCCTCTTTAAATCTGATCGTGTTAATCTCTTTCTTTCTTAATTACCCCACACAAATCTTGGTTGTCGTAATAATCTATGCCATGCACTATAGATGTTTAACATTTACCACCTTCATTTTATTTTAGTAAGACCGCATTCACAGTTTATTTTGCTAAGGAAGTATGACAATCAAGGGTTGACACAGAATGGCATCTTCCTAAGGATTTACAGACTCAAAAATGGACCCGCATGGATAGTAGTAGCTGATACCAGAAAGAAGACATAGAAGATCAGATGAAGAATATATAACATTTCTTAAAGATGTAACCATATATCATATTCCTTCAAGGCAATCTAACTCATCCTTTGGGATTATAAGCTGTTATTATCCATCACAAAAATAAATGATTATCTAACACGAAGGGGTTTAAGTTGAACAAACCTATCTTAGGAAATAGCACTTACTTATGTCCTCATCAAGTAATTGAGTTTTGCTATGCTAGAGCAGTAGTATTTGTGGAACATGCCCATTTCTCTTTTGCAATGATCCCAAGGAAAGGCAAGCAGATAACACGGTCAATGAGAAAATCTATAATACGATATTCATTGTCTTTGTTATCTAGATTAGGGACATTGCATTGAAAAAATGAAAGTGGTGATGCCTCTTGCGTGTGACAAACTGAAAAGGTCCCTTCCCCAAATACTGAAGATTGAGAAAACATTCCAATGCCATCTCAGTAAGTCGGGTGCACATGACTCAATTTCTCCAACTCTGGAACATATCCTTTTAGTATATTGTCAAGTACAGCCATCTGAGGCCATCTTGCGCACTATGCAATGTGACACTATTCCCTGGGAGAGGTGAACAAATGTTATTCACCCCAGCTAGGGAAGCAATAGAAGACCAAAGTAAGGCACAAGCAAAGTCCAACTTGGTGAACCATTGAGTTATAGTGGGGTTATTTTCAGGAAAGGAGTTATAGTCAGCTGAATCACTATAGCCTATCCCAGGATCTCACAAAATGCAGAAACCTGGGAACCTGGAGTGTATCACACGACCTTCAGGAAGCTCCAGAGGTTGAACAGTGTCTTTCCCAAGTAGTTCAGTTATTCTGATCTTCTTCTAGGCAATTTTGCTGGTCTCTGCTTTTTCCTGGTAGCTCAGCTTGCCTGAGAGTATCTTTCATCAGTCCTTACAGTTTATATATGCTGGTGGAGGGAAGGGAGTCTGATTAATTTCAGGGACTTCCTGAAGCTATTGAGTTGTTCAGTTTCTGAGCTTGAGGAGCTTCACTGTAGCATGAAAGGTTTAATCTCCTCTTGGAACATCCTGCTTTTTTCATCTCCCTTTTAAGCATCCTGTGTCTCAAAGGGCTTTCCTACAAGAAAAAGTTTTATCTTTTTTTTTTTTTTTGTGTAGAGCAAACTGCTACACAATAACCTTTAATAGAAATTATAAATCCATCTACAATCAGGCCAGAAGTTTATACTGAGGTTTATAAGAGTATATAAGAGGTGGTTGGCCTGAGGCCTTGTGAAAAAAGAGCAAACCAGTCTCCCTTCTTATCAAGGGTAACTTTTTATCAGTGGACACAAAGAGGTCAAATTTCTCTTTTATGTCTTTGGAATAGTCTGTTAATTGAATGTGCTTGAATCAAATGAAGTAGCATACCACCATAGAATTTATAACACACTAGTCATATTGTGAGCCCTTAGTAAACACCCACTTTCTTGATGATGTCTCTTTCAGGCTATAGAAATGGAACTCAGGGTGAAGTAGGTAGAATTGATTGAATCTGTCTACTCTGTGGGGTCGATATTGATTAGTTTCTCTGCTAACACCACTAAGCAGACAACAACAGATAATTTATGGTGGAGTCAGTGGTTTAAAATTACTCAGTATGATTTTCAACATAGGTAACAGAGTGCTCCTCCATGAGAGAATGGAAGAATGGATGTATTTTTTTTTTGTTGTTGTTGGTCCATAGGTGCTATTGATTTTCCAGAATTTGGATGTCCTTCATTAGAGTGAAGAGTGATATGAAGCTAACATTTCATAAAGGGAATTTATGATTGTGAAATTAATTAAAATAATTAATTAAAATACTTCAGGATCCACAAGTACCTGTTGAGAGTCTAAACAATGTGGAAAGAAAGACGAATCAATCAGTGAAAATTTCCTAGAATGCTTTGTTGTTTTTCTTCAGCACTGACTAAGTTTGTGGGGCTGATGTAAAAAAGTTCAATAAGGAAAGGGCCAGGACTGGAAGACTGGGCCAGTGACCTGGGGGTATTGACTGTGTTCAACCTGTGCACAAGCTTTTTGCTTTTATAGGTCCCCTAGAATGAAGAAAATTGATTCTGTCTAAGAAGATACAAAGTTAGATCAATGTCCTGTCAGTTCTGATGAAAACGTTCTGCACTTGAAAGTTTTAAGAAATATATATATTTTGTTTCTGTTCTTTTAACAGTACCATCTCTTTGTTTTCTTACTTTCTTGACCTTGAGCTATTTTGTTATTGTTGTATCTGGTGTTGCTGGCAGACTCAACTCTTAGTTTAGACTATTGATTTCAATCCATCCCGTGGGATTATAGGGTACGAGGGGTGGAAGAAAGCATATTCTTCACTGCTGTCAGTCTCCAAATAAGGAAACTGAGGACCAAAGAGGTCAGAGGGTAGCTCAAGTTTGATGGAGAGAGTTAGAAAGAGAGCCAGGATTAAAAAATAAGGCTCTGCTGTGATCTCACTCATCCCTGTATGTTATTTCTCATTAATGAAGGAAGCCCCAGGAAACATAGCACCTAGCTACCGTCTCAACTGTTGCAAAGGCACAGAAATCAATTCAAGCAGAAATTAGATGGAAGGGACCCACATCTTCTTCCTATGGCTGCATTACTTCAAGGAAGGGGCATTCAGGTTTCATTTGGGGGGCCATGGGCCATGAGACTGTTTCTGGGTAGTGGTTAGTCTGTTCTTTGTTGGTCTATTCTTTTTAAGGTCTATCAGAATAATATTATATATATATATATATATATATATATATATATATATATATATATATATATATATGAAACAAAACAAGAGCCTGTCCAATTCACTATGTGAAGACACAGTGTGATCTTGCTGTATGTGAGCTTGGAAACATCCACTAGTAATTTGATCTTAGTCCTCTCACTGTCCAGAACTGTGGGAAATACATTTCTGATGCTAAGCTACATCCATCATGGACTTTAGTAATAGAATCCCAAAGGGACTCAGACTCTTACCGTGTCGTAGTTAAGATGCCTTAAGTAAGAACCTATCCCGGCGACATGAATGGGATACTCACCGGTTGGCTGTCTGCACTGCACAAGCTTTGTAACAACCTTAGAAAGCAAACACTGTGTTGACCCAATGAACAGATGGGAGACTAAGGCATAGACGTGGCCAAGTGCCTAGACTGTAAATGAAGGATCCAGGATGTGAGTTGTGTCTGTTATCACTGTTATTTTACAAGGGTTGACACTGCTGTTTTTGCCCAATCAGGAACTAAAAGGGTTCTGTCTAGAGTGAGCAGAGTGGACCATTCATTCTCAGCTTGACATCAGCTACTCTAAGTATAAATATTTACATATTCCATGAAGGAGGATAATGTGAAACAGACAGGCTCCACATCATGTTCTCTCTCTCTGTCTCTCTCCTTCTCACTCTCTGTCTTTCTCCCTCTCCCTCTCTTCATGTTTCCCTTTCTCCCTCCTTTATCACCTCCTATCCTTCTTTCCTCCTGTTCTCCCTCCTTCCTTCTTTCTTCCATCTGCCCTCTCTCTTCTTTCTTTCTTTCTTTCCTTGATACTCTATGTAGTCCTGGCCCTCCTGGAGCTCACTGTGTAGAGCAGGCTGGCCTTGAACTCCTTCCTTTGTGGCAGGTGCTACCATGTCTGGCTCGCTTTCTTTTTAACTTAAAATATATTACTGTTGCTGTTGTTGTATACACACATGTGTGTATGTATGATATGTATGCATGAGTGAGGATATAGACATGCCACAATGTGCATGTGGAGGTCACAGGACAACCATTCTACTTGTTCTTATATCATGGGTTCTGGGGATATTGCACTTACAAGACAAGTGCTCATACCCACTAAGCTATCTTGCAGGTTCATGCTCTTAATTCTAATAATAAAAAAACTGTACAATTATGTAAAAATTAAAGGTGACATGGAATATTTAATTCACTCCTGAATACAACTAAAGGAGAACAAAATAGAGAACCAGAACTTTTGAGACATTGCTGAGCCAATAGAAAAATTTAGCTATGGGTTACATATTAGATATCACCATCTTATCCTTTCCCCAAGTGTGCTAAGTGTGTTGTGGTTATGGTCAAGAATCCCATATTTAGAACTCAAGGGTGAGTGGGCACAGTATCAAACATGGATAAACAGGTATGATTATTATGTAACTGGAGGATATTCAGCTGTTCATGCAATTCTTCTTCCTCCTTTGCATGTTCATTTGAACTTTCATGATATGTGATGTTAAAAATCAAATTTCATAATTATCACAAAGGCTCAACATTTTTTTCTCCTGTTGAGCTTTTCTCCTCCTTTAACTGCTAAAATTATTCAGAGGACTTTTAGGTTCCTATCAAAATGGAGCAGAAAGTACAGCGTTCTCCTAAGCCTTGTCTCCTCACATGCATGGTTCCCTCATTATCGTTGTCTCCCACTAGAGTGGAGCATGCCTTCCAGATGATGAGCCAGCACTGATATGTTATCCACTGGACTTCAGTTACCTGAGACTCCACTGCTGACCTTCTGGACTTGGACAAATGTGTAAAGACATATTTCTACTACTGTAGACTATCCTTAAAAACTCCTTATATTCCAAATCTTCACTTTCTTTCACCCTTGACAATCACCGGTTTATTTACACTTAAGCCCTGGCCTCTAAGGCTTTGTTTTTCCTAGAATATTCCATAGCCAGAAAAATTAGACTGAAGCACTTCCACGTTAGCCTCTTTCACTTAGCACAGTTTCTTCCATGTCCTTTCATGGCCTGATAGTGCATTTCTTTGTGTATGTATGTTGAATAGCATTGTGCATTCTAGATATACTACCTACTACATCTTGATGGCCTCCAAGGAAACACTGAATAAATCTGCTATTGATCCTCATGGTTATACATGATTTCTGTATAGACCGAGTCATCAGCTCTTTAGGTAAATAGTGGGAAAAGTAACTGAATTTTATTGGAGAAAACTCAGGAACTTCATTAAGGCAAAGGAGTAAACCTGCTACCTAGAACGTTTCACCACAAAATTCCCGACTTGTCTTCACACAGACACGAAGCGTGTTATGGTTTCATATTACAGACATCATCTATATGCTTCACAAACTATACTCTTGGCACAGCTTCCTATATTTTTGTTCTGTGCCTTCCCATTCCTGAAACAAATATCTGACGTTTATAGGCACGAACAACCAATCTTCTGAACCAGCTATTAGCACGTTTCTAGCTATGGGCGGAGCCATAGCCTAAGTTTCTCTTCGGTACCATCTTCTGCTTCCTGTTTTCAAGCTGTGTCCACCTGTTTGCTGGTGATGATGTATCTTCACATCTCACAGAGACACAGTCCCTTCTAAATGTCAACACTGTTTATGGATTTCTTGGAAGCAAATCCCTCCCTACTACCTCTGCACCATCAAAGTACCCGTTACCACGATCCCCAGATCAAGAGTGTCCTCCTCTGTGATGGAGTCCAATTGGACGATTTTTCAAAGAAGTTGAGGTGCATATTGGATAGTCAAGAACATGAAAGGTAAGCCACGGGGTGGGGTTTGAGGCTCCTAGTGCCCTGATACGGCTCAGAGCTCCTCAGTTTTCTTGAGATTTCCAGCGTCAAGAGATAGGGTAGCAGGCTGTGATTGCATAAATGCTGCGCGGTAAATATGGGACAGTGAGTAATTTCAGCTCCAAGAAGCTAAGAAGAGCTGAAGCATGGGGAAGCTTACTTTTTAAAGTTTTTTTTTTTCCCCAATTCGTTTAAAGAAGTTAATTTAGCATCTTGCTCTCTGTCACAGTGGGAGGCATCTCATGTTTTTATAATTATATGGCTTTCCTGACTGTGTGTAGGTTTTGGGGGTTCTTTTTTTTTTTTCCCCCTTCTCTGTATTTTTGAAACTTCTCACAGAGTCAGTATGTATTTGCAAAATGGATGAATGGATGAATAAATCCTGAATGTGGTGGCATAGATCTGACACAGCCACCATGGGGATGCTAGAATCACCCACGGGAACAGAGTCTTCCTCTCTCTGCAGCCAAGGGCCAAACCCAGTCCCGCGCCTCCCCCCTCCCATGTCCTTTACACTTGCTCTGCAGGGACACTGTCCACCAGGAAGCATTGTCTGCCCCCTCCCTTCCTCTATCTTTGCTCTGCTTACTCTGGACTTCACATAGATAGGTTAGAAATCTGGTGCTGAGGAGCAAAGCATACTTGTTGGTAAATGGTGTCTTAAACAATAGCATGCACACCACACATACACGCACACACACACACACAGACATAGACACACACACAAACTCAGGTACACACAAAAACAGAGGCATAGGGGTTCTTGTACACACACACACAAACACACACACATAGAAGTACACATAAACACAGAGTTACACACACACACACACACACACACAAGTAGACAAAACACACCCAGCGGTACACACAGACACAGACTCACAGACACACACACTCACTTGCATACACTTACTGAGGCATGTGGGTACATATGCACACACACACATACATACTAAACACAATTAGCATATTAAGTTACAATTAACATAATTTTGTCTCCAAAGAACTCTGGGATTGCTGTTTACGGTGGTTAATAAAGAAGAGTGAGTGATCTTGACTCAGAACAAGAACAAAATTGGATGAAAATAACCCAGAGAGCTATTTCGGGACTGTGAAAAATGAGCTGAGGCCGACAAGGAGTAAACAGAATTAGGTCAGACAAGAACTCATGGGAATTAGTTCTCTCCTCACACCATGTGAGTCCTGGGGTTTGAACTCAGGTCCTCAGGCTTGGTGGCAAGTGTCCTTACTTGCTGTGCTATCTGTTCAGCTTGATAAATATCCTCCTATCTTGTCTTATGTTATCTCTTCTCTTCTTTTCTCCCTTCCCTTCCTTCCTTCCTTCCTCCCTCCCTCTTATCTCTTTCTTTCTTTCTTTCTTTCTTTCTTTCTTTCTTTCTTTCTTTCTTTCTTTCTTTCTTTCTTTCTTTCTTTCTTTCTTTCTCTTTCTCTT
>NC_034606.1:30303438-30349304 GCF_900095145.1 Mus pahari
CTTTCTCTTTCTCTTTCTCTTTCTCTTTCTCTTTCTCTTTCTCTTTCTCTTTCTCTTTCTCTTTCTCTTTCTCTTTCTCTTTCTCTTTCTCTTTCTCTCTCTTCCTTTCTTCCCCCCTCTCTCATGCATCTCTGCATTCACTCATCTTGTCTGTCTGTCATCTATCTACACGCAGTTTCTTTACTCAGATGGGATTTTGCCACAGGCCTTGGCTTTATGCTTGATCTGCAGAGCTTCCCCAGTGCTGGGATTGGTCTGAGAAGTTTTTTTTTTTTTTTTTTTTTTAAATATCTTTTTTGGGGATGTTATTTATGTAGCATGAAATTGCCCTTCTAAAGCAAATGGTTCAGTGATTTTTGGTATGTGTTCATTGAGTTATGAAGTATTTGGTTTGAAAAGCTGTACACTCAGGGAGAGAAACAAGAGTCTTTAGCTGTCTTTCCCGGAGCTACAGTTTCAGTCCTGTCCTTACACACCCATGGTTTTGTTGAGAGAGCCTCTTGACTTTGGGCAGGTTCTGAATGACTGACGGTACTGGCAAGTTTGGTAAACTGATGGGAAAAGCAGCAGCATTATTTTATGAACCACAAACAAAATTGCTAATTAATGATAATGTCTTAATTGTGTAAGGTGTTTCAGAGATTTGAAATGTTTCCTGGTGATATATATGAACTACACCAAGTAGTAAAATATGTGTGTGATCAAGAATATTAACTGATATTAACTCTCCTTCCCACAAAGGCACAGGGATCATCATAAAGGAGGGTAGAAAGAGTCAGAGGTCAGGGAGGACAGTGTCTTTTAGACATGACAGAAATGATACATTTATGGGCTCATAGGGGCAGTGGTTTCCTGCACAAGACCTATACAAGATCAAGTGAGCCAACACTTCAGCATGGAGTGCAAATGGGTTCCCGACTCTCACCCCACCCCACAGGCTGTCGAGCTGTTGACAGACGATGCCTTGCTGGGGAGGGATAATCAGTTTTCCTTAACAGGTGTCCCCTTCTGGGTTGATCACATTACAGTGGATGGCTCTACACCCAAGAGTATATGGACAGCCTAGATTGGAATCAGTGGGTTACAGAAAATGCAACAAACAAAACAGAATATTAAGTCGGGAGTCAGTGAGACAGATCTGGGAGGAACTGGGGGAAGGGTAGGGCTGAATATGATTAAAATATTGTGTACATGTAAGAAATTTGCAAAGAGTTATTAAAATATAAAAATGAAAATATTGAAATCTTATTAATATTTGCTTGACATTAATGTGCATCCTAGTTTGCATATTTGCAAAACAAACAGGGAGCTAATATTCTGAATTATAAAAACACACCCAGTGGGGGTAAAAGGTCAACTTTGACTTATGTGTTGGAGGAGAGGGACGTAGATGCTAAGGAAAAGGTTTAAGCCCAGGAGATAATAGAAGAGAATATCTCAGACGCTCCCATTTCTCAGCTGTCCATTCTGAGCAATGCAGCTGCAGTGTCATTAGGACACTGTGGTCACAAGGTGGTGAAGAAAGAAGTCAATTTCAGAGCGTTTGCCATGAGGCTGTGGAAGTGTGTGTGTGTGTGTGTGTGTGTGTGTGTGTGTGTGTGTGTGTGTAGATAAAGAGGCTTAGAGAAGAGTATGGAGTGTATTGCTAATAAGATGTTTCATCAGCATCATTTTGGTGGTGGTGTTCCATGAGGGCTCATGGCTGGGGTAGAAGATGAGAAGGGCAGTCGTCCACACGGACTTACTATGGAGACACTTTATAGTGCTGAAGGACACGCAGACAGGAAGGGCCAGGGGTACCCGCAGGGCTAAGAAGCAGAAGAGAAAGCATGCAAACTTTCCAGAACCAGAAGGTATGAAGTTGTCTCATCATGGACAGGATGACTGGAGTCGAATGATCGACCACTAAGTCAGCTTGTGACCCCCAACTCCTAGCACAATAACCACACATGCTATGTGTTCAATAAACAACCGTTGTGAGTAAGTAGACCACAGATCATATGCATCTTTTGCTCACTGTGCAGCTTAGCAGAGCAGTGTGATAAAGTCGAGGTCTGATACGGGGTCTCCACGGTCCTGACCCAGGGCTCATTTCTTTTAGTGTTTTGATCTTGTCTTAGAATTTGTCGTCTGTGTCCTCTTATTCAGAGACACCGTCCTGACCTCCTGACAGGCTTAGGCAAAGGGAAGTTCAGATTCAGTGTTTCCATCTCTAAGATGTGTGGTCAAGGCGAACACAGAACCTGTTTAAACCCGGTCGTCTGCCGTGTCAGGTGCGGAATGATTTCTCCTTTGTAGAGTAGTATTAACTTCAGAAGAGCTGAGCTACTGCTAGGGCCTCCAGGACGCTGTTCACCAGTGTGACCACAAGATGGCAGCAAAGGAAAGCAGGTGCAGGTGAAGACGCCCTTAGGCCCAATCAGAAAGCAGATCTCTGGTAGGCATTTTCTCTGTAACCTCCCTGCCCACCGGCCGCCTCTACTATTTGGTTATGTATCCTCACCATAACGTTCTGAAGTTTATGTTGCACAGATCACACCATCATTTGGGGTCTGTTTGGCCATCTTGGAAACACATGATTGTCATCTCTTGAAGTCTGGTGTCTGTGAGCTCTTGTAGGGAGCAGACTGATGGCTTCAAAGGCAGTGTGAATTTTTAGTCTGATTAAGGATATGGCAATAACTGTGTCTTAGTTAGGGTTTTATTGCTGTGAACAGACACCATAACCAAGGCAACTCTTATAAGGACAACATTTAATTGGGGCTGGCTTACAGGTTCAGAGGTCCAGTCCATTATCGTTAAGGCGAGAGCATGGCAGCTTCCAGACAGGCATGGTGCAGAAGGAGTTGAGAGTTCTACATCTTCATCTGAAGGCTGCTAGGAGAATACTGACTTCCAGGCAGCTAGGATGAGCCCAAGCCCACAGTGACACACCTACTCCAACAAGGTCACACCTCCGATTAGTGGCACTCCCTGGGCCAAGATATTCAAACCATGACAGACCATATCGTAGCAAAAGCACATATGGGATTTGTTGGAGGGAGCAGAGAGTTAGAAGGGCATAGGCGACATTGCTCAGCAGCCCAGGGAGGAATCTCTGGGTTATAGCTTTCTGAAGAACAGTACTGGTTTGGGATCTGATTGGCACAGGCTCACTTTCATGAGATCATCAGCGACTGGGTATGAGCTCATGGAGAACACAAGTCAAGCAGTTCCTACATGGTTGCCCTAGTGATTGCAATATGCTTTGTGTGAGCTATCTGAAAAATGACTTGGGGCATGAAAATTTCAGTTTGGCGTGTGTGAGTTTTTTAAGCTTATGAACTCAGCCTCTAGTGAAGAAATAACCTGCCGAGAAACCAGTGTGCAGAGGCCGTCTTTGGGTCATTCATAACCACTGGGAAAGCCCCTGTGTCTGAGCGGAGAGGCTGGAGAGAAGAGGCTACTCCTGTTTCGAGGCAGCCACATTCCCCTTGGATGAACACACTTGGCATTCCCGGCAGCCTCCAGCTGAACATCTGGAAGCTGCTGAACATCTGGAAGCTATTCCCTTAGGCTCCACGCTGAGCTCTTCAGAGGTCCTCATGGTCTTGATTCCAGCTCTGGGATGTGTCGGACACCCTTACCTTTTACATTTTCCTTTGTCCAATAAGAGTAGTGACCAACCTGTGTGTGCTTTGTAGGAATCATAGGACATAGCTACACAAATGACCAGGACCATGTTTGACAAGAGGCATACGTGACCAATAACATTTCTTTCTCTCCTCCTCTGGGCTTTGGAGGTGTCTGGTGGGCAAGTGAATGAAGGGAAGAAGGTATGCACAACAACACGGAGCATGTGCCATGGTGGCTAACGAGGCCACTTCTACTTTGACAGGGAGCCAAGGCAAGTTCATAGCCTAGGAAAGAGGAGTGAGTTAGAGGAGGCCAGGTGGTACTGGACAAGGGAGTAAGGAAGTATGTGTGTACCGGCTAGCTTTGTGTCAACTTGACACAGCTGGAGTTATCACTAGTGATGTGTTTGTGTGTCAAGTTGACAAGGGGTCAATTGTACTGGCTAGCTTTGTGTCAACTTGATACAGCTGGATTTATCACAGAGAAAGGAGCTTTAGTTGGGGAAATGCCTCCATGAGATCCAGCTGTGGGGCATTTCCTCAATTAGTGATCAAGGGGGAGAAGCCCCTTGTGGGTGGGACCATCTCTGGGCTGGATTCTATAAGAGAGCAGACTGAGCAAGTCAGGGGAAGCAAGCCAGTAAAAAGCATCCCTCCATAGCCTCTGTGTCAGCTCCTACTTTCTGACCTGCTTGAGTTCCAGTCCTGCATCCTTTGGTGATCAACAGCAGTATGGAATTGTAAGCCGAATAAACCCTTTCCTCCCCAACTTGCTTCTTGGTCATGATGTTTGTGCAGGAATAAAAACCCTGACTAAGACAATGTGGTTGTGTTATTGTAGGACTGTGATGGTTTGAATATGCTTGGCTTAGGGATTAGCACTCTTAGGAGATGTAGCCTTGCTGGAGGAAATGTGTCACTCTGGGGGTGGGCTTTGAGACCCTCCTTCTGGCTGTTAGGAAGCTAATTGTCTCCCAGCAGCCTTCAGATGAAGATGTAGAACTCTCAGCTCTCCCTGCACCATGCCTGCCTGGATGCTGCCATGTTTCCACCTTGATACTGGACTGAACCTCTGAGTTTGTTAGCCAGTCCCGATTACATGTTGTCCTTTATAAGAGTTGCATTAGTCATGGTATCTTTTCACAGCTGTAAAACCCTAGCTAAGACAAGGATGTAAGGAGCAGAGCAGGAGACTCTGTACTCTCTTAACGGAGCCGAGGATACTCAGTTTGTCAGAGAGCTTGGCTTCCAGCAGACTTAACAGCCATCACATGTTCAATTATTGCTGCTAAGACCCTGAGATGGAAGAGGCCAGAAGCACTGGAGTGCATCACCGAGCCAGAGCAGCGTGTCTCAAGTGCTGCTTGGTTGTCTGAGAGCTACGGTTTTATATTTCTACTGAATGAGAGGGATGTGTACACATGTGTGAGAGCTCTCTCTCCTCTGGAGAACCTTCTCCTCCAACTCCAGCCTTTGCTGAACTCTGATGAACGGTCCCTCACCGAAGCCCTGATGACCTAATTATGGACACCAAGGGGTTCCAACCCCCGGAAGTGGTGATCAGTGAGTGATGAGTACATTAGTTCTTGTCTATTGGGCCTGTCTTGAGCGAGGATGCAGCTACAGTTGACTGTTTTTGCACAACAGTTCTCAGCATGGTGGCAAGTTTCTGCGTAAGTAGTTATGGTAATAGGCAAGGAACTGTAGACAGAGTCACTTCATCTCTTTGCCTCAGGCCCCTTGTCCAGGAAAGAGAAGAGTTTGGACTGTACTCAGCTAACTGGATTCCTCCAAGCCCCTGTGCTCAGTGCCCCACTTGCCTTCTCCCTACCCTGCCTGGTAATGGTCATGAACTCAGCATCTTGCTAGATATTCTTGACACGTCCCATTTGGCAGGGAAAGGGTTCTATTGTTCCAAGAGGCAACCAGGTCTAATTTGAGTTCTCTGTTGTAGGCTATAAAAGCCACAACATACCAGGCATGTGCAAGAGACATGATTTTTAAAAGATTGTCAATGAATGAGTTCTGGTCTACTGTGGGTTCTGTGAGAGGATATTGCAATTCAGCTCTATCTAATTTCATCTATATGGGCACCTAGACTCTACAGTATGGGATTTTCCAACTATTTTACTTTCTTTTCATTTACAGATAAAACTTCCATGTGTTTGTGGTAGATTACGTGGAATTTGAAAGAAGTCATTCATAGTAGGATGCCTAAATGGAGCTAACTGGCAAGTTAGATTGCTCTACACACAACTGTTATTTTGTTGTTATATAAAAAAAAAATACTCACAATTCTGTTTCTAGAGATTTTCAATAACTCAGCACATTGTTATTGACTCCAGTTACCAATTTGCATAGCAGATGTCTTGAACCAATGTCTCTGACCTTTCTAAAATGCTGTATCTTCTGACCAATATTTCCCCAGTCCCTTCTCAGGTTTCCAGCCCCAGCCCCTGGAATCCTTGACTCTGCATCCTACTTCAATTTGTTTGATATTTTTTATGTTCCACATATACGTGAGATCATTTTGCTTTCTATTTCTAGCTTATTTCACTTAACACCATGTCTCCCAGGTTTATCCGTGTTGTCACAAATCAGATTGTTTAAATTCTGAAGAGAAGCTAGAACACTAGATTTTGTTGCGCAGTTTTAAAAATTGTTTCAAATGCATAACGGTCAGTAGTTTTAAAATGTGATTCCTTTTCTCCACTGACATATGCTGACTAGATGATGCGTCAAGTCAGTCGCTAGTTTCCATGTTATCCGATACATGTTTATTCCTAAGTGTTCACCGCCAGGCTGGAGTGAGGCACCGGGGCAGGATCAACCGTCAATGTAAAAAGCAGTATGAAGCCAGCATGACCCACATTGCAGCAGGACGTGGGCTAGGGTGATTTCATAAGAACTAGGACATTGTGTTTAGGCTCTTTGATTGTTTTGAGAAAGTGGTGTCTGCTTTTGTCATTGTGAAGGTGGGAGAAATGGGGACCTGGGAACAAGGAGCAGAGTCCATCACGACTTGGTTGTGCTTAGTGTTTCCTTAAACTGAGGTTTTGTTGATACAAAGCTCCTCTCTAACATTCACTCATGGATGGATTGACCTGTTTTCCCCAAGAAGATTGGAATGGTCAAATGAAAAGTTTTTTGCTTTTATTGCAAGGAGAGAAATACTCTTTTCTCCTAGAAGCTGGTAGTAGAAAAAAAATCATTTGACTAGTTTTCTGACAAAGCTTTGCTTTGGTCTTTAATGCAATACTCCCAGAACCCAATGGGACAATCCCCCTGTGGTGGGCCAGGTCATATTCCTACTGTTCATCATCCCCAATTTTACTGTAGAAAATGGGCTTCAAGAGGCTGGAGGCTGGCTCAGTGGTTAAGTGTAACTACTGCCCATGATGATGACCCAAGTATATGCAGAGTCTATGGTGGATGGCTCACAAATGCTTGCAGCTTCAGCTCCAGGCATCTGAATGCCTCTTCTGGTCTTCATGGGCACCAGTGCATAGGACACACACACACACACTCATACAATATAGTCACGACCATCCCCACATACACCTTCCATACTTACTCACACATATGCACACACACATATTTGAAAAAAAAAGCAAGAAAAAAAGGTGACTTCAGGATAAAATTGGGGAGGGGAGATGGATCTGTATTTTATGTGCTGTGGGGATTTGAGACAAAGAGCCTCTTCTGCACCAGTCACTATTGGAGAATTCTGTGTTTACCTATCTCTATTTCTCCTTCGATTAAATCTTAAGACTCACAGCCACCTAGCTTCATGAAACACATGTCGCCTTAGTATAGCCATAGAGATAGAGTTGTAAATGTGCAGAAAGGTTTGGTATCTGTGCATGATTGCACATGTTTGTGAATCCAGCGCTTTGGGGGCCGAGGCAGAAGGATTGTTAAGTTTGAGATCATCCCGATTACAACGAAGAAAGTGTTTCTAAAAATATATAAACATCCCAAGGTAAGAATGTACATAAGTAGATTCGAATCCAGGACCTATACAGTTAACCTATAGATGGTAGAGTCTTGTAGAATTTTAGAGAGGTAGACATACAGCTAGACAGCTGATGGAGGAAGAGAAACAGAGGTCTGAAAACTAGAGGTGCGTGTGTGTATGTGTGTGTGTGTGTGTGTGTGTGTGTGAGTGTGTGTGTGTGTGGTATGTGTATCAAAAACAAACAAGCAAACAAACAAACAAAAAACAACAAAAACTGGAGAATCAGAGAAGATCCAGATAAATGAGAGGCCACATGTGCTGTAGATGACAGATTCACAGGGCAGCGGGGCTAGAGCTTGGTGGAGCTCACATTGTGTGTCTGGCATAGCCCACAGATAGCTGTAGGATCTGATGTTGACCTGATAAGTTTAGGTCTCATTTCGCTCCCCTCTTTCTTTGCTCTCCTCCCATCCTTCTGGTTTGGAGCGGGAACGTTTATGTTGTGCTGACGTTTACGTTGTCCTATTTGTATGTTGGATGACTTTAATCTTCTTTTTGACTCTTTAACAGAGCCCACCGTTAAGAGGCTGCCTGGGGTTTGAAAAAGATCTACTGAATTCCGGAATTTTGAACAGTGTTTCCAATGTGGAGAACGTGGGGCTTTAAAAATTGACCAGATAGGTTTTGTTTTATTAGGCAGCCGTGAAACTTTAGGAGACAGGAGTGTTATGGGTTGAATCTGAAACCCTCAATGTTTCAGGTTTAAATGCTTCTTCTTCAACAGGTAATGTCGTTTGGGGCTGTCGAATGTTCAGGAGTTGTTATGAATCTCAGGAATTTTATCATAGCAACACCAAAGTATTTAATGTAACTTGGCTCTCCGCACATTTGCTGGAGATCCTCTGACCTGGACAGCCTCTGAGTGTCGCTAAGGGAGGCCACCTCCTTCACAACTAGTGTCCAGAAGATAATCTTTTAAGAGCCCATAACTTGGCAGCTTCAATGGATTCTTTGGTCGTTTTTGCCAGCTGTCACTCAAAAGTACTGGTGACCTATCCCTGTTCACTGGTAGCTCTGGACTCATCACCCAACTACCCTTTCATTGATGAAATTAGGACTCGTGGGTGGTGGTGCAGAAAGTTAACTTTGAGATGCCAGTGGTTAGGAATGGGCTGAGGTCTGTTGCTATGAGTGGTAATCAGTACAGCCCTCTGAAACAGGTGAATGAGAGAAGGCTGGAGAACATCTACAGAGACATTTCCAGAGGCCAACGTATCTCCATTTTTCTTCTGTTGTGAAAACGTTGAGGTCGTGGACCACTGGCAGATAAGTAACATCTGTGGAGTAGAGTAAATGTTCACTGGCTATTGAATGAATACAAGAAAGTTTAATCTGATGGGCAGGAGAAGATGAGAGGAATTTGCTTTTTCCTTTTGAAAAACTTAAGAGAGTGAGAAGAAAGAGAGAAGGGAGAACTGACCCAAGCAAGATGACAGAGGCCTGGGATGAAGGGGACCATGTGAAACCCTTGATTGGAAGGCGCTACCTTTGTCTTGCTTTAGTAATACAAGTAACTTCATTAATACAGTTACTTTTTGTGTTACTTTAGTATTCATCCCCTTTCTGCCCCTGGTTGCTAACAGTTCCATCCCAGGGGAAGATGTAAGCAATGTTTTCCCCTTTTCCTAAGGTTCCGACAATGAACTAACTGAGGCATGATTTTGCAAGATGTCACACTGGGCAATCAAAGAATTTACTTGACTTCCTTTCTGAACACTGGTGAAGGATACTTACAGGGTGCGGGTGCTCCTTCCCTCAACAGGCCACACCTGAAAGCCTTTACCCATCAGGGATGAGGGCCTCCCTCTGGCTGCATAGATGGATCTCCATGGCCCCTAGTGTTTTTTGAAAATATATACTCTAGCCCCTCCTGGAGGCCATGTGCAATTAAGGAAGAATTGTAAACAACAGGTGGTCGGGATCACCAGGATGCTCAGGAGAGAGGGTCTTCATTTCTCCATGGAAGTGGGGAATGTATATAGTCAACTAGCCCAGCTGGGGCAATCCTTTTTTAAGTGGATAAAGCTGAATTCCCCAAGATTGCAGTTGGTTTGTTCAGAGGATAGTGATGTAAACTTACCTCTCTATCTAAATTGTCAGTAAAACCTGACTATGAGGCATGATTGCTTTGTGCAAGTGTATGTGTGTAAGTTTATGTGGGTACGTAAGCATATGAGTGTATATCTGCAAGTATGTGGCTGTATGTGTGTGTATTCGAGTGTGGGAGATGTAGTGTGCACGTATAAGAATATGTGTGAGAGTATGTGTACCAGTATAAACACATGTGTTGGTTGTTGTCAGTTGTCAACTTAACAGAATTTAGAATCACCTGGGAGCTGGGCCTCTGGACTTGTACATGAAGATTTTTGAAATTATGTTAATTGGGTGGGAAGAAATGTCCACTGTGGGTGGCATCATTCCTTAGGCAGGGGATAGGGGATGCTATAAGAATAAAGAAAGCAAGTTGAGGAACAGAATTTATACATTCATTGATCTCTTCTGACTGTGAACATAATGTGTTTAGTTGCTTCAAGTTTCTGCTGCTCTGACTTTACCACCATGATGGGCTGTGACCCAGAACTTTGGCCTAAATAAACTTTCTGTCTTAAGTTGCTTTGGATAGAGAATTTTATCACAGCAACAGAAAAGAAGTAAAGACAGCAAACATTCAGGAACATGAGTGTGAGATATAGACACGTATGTATATGGATGCAAGCTCCTCTGATTATTTGTGGAGCTGGGCTGAGTTTTGGGCTCTAGGGCATTACAGAAGCAGGAACACAGCTGTGAGTATGAGCAGACTCCCATCCAGAGACCAGAGCGGACAAACCTTTCACCAGTTTCTGAGGCCAGAGAGGGCTGAAGTGAACTTCTGATCATAAGATGCTTATTCATAAAGCACGGAGGAAAAGAGATCAAAGTAGGCAGAGTGGAGTCCACGCACAGAAAGGGATCAAGTTATCTGTGCCCTCATCTTCAATAGAGTCTTGTAAAATCAAGACTTTGGACCTCACCCTCACATGATCCTTAAACTCTTCTCAGCTTAAGAATCCATGTGTAGATAGAGCTTATTTTATTACTTTTTTATGAGATCCAGCTGCCTGCAAAAGAGACACGATAATGTGTTATTATTGAAGTTCAGTTGAAACTGTACTTGGAAAATGGACACATCAAACTGTAAAACACTAAAAATGTTTGTTCTTGAGAGTCTCATGATGTCAATGCCATCAGAAGGGCCAGTGTGTTATGAAGAGACTGAATGAAACTATTGTTCTTAAACAGAAACGGACTGAATTTGAGTTCTGATTGCTCTCTATAAAAGGCAAAGACGGGTTCATCGAGTTTACTTGGAAAGTTTGATACCCACCAAGGAATGGTGACCTGATCTTCCAGGAGGGTGGATAGAAATGTGTGGCTGCTTTGCAATCAATAATTCAAATAGGCACATTGTGTCATCCTTCAGGGCACCCTGCCCCCTGGTAACTCATCAATAAATTATTGGGTACACTTGGAGCCCACAGCTAATCTGAGAGCTGCATTCTCTCTGGCTGATACAGGCTCCAAGGCAACAGAAATATCTTCAGTCTGGAATTAAAATTCAGGTGAGGGATTGAGCTTCAATAGCTTGCTCTTGCTATATACAGAAGGGCGGGTTCTCGCCCTGGAATCTGGGTCAGCACTAACTGTAGCCCTGGGAAAATTCTCTTTTTCCACTCACTGCAGGACTTCATGTGTGTGTCTTGTGGGCCAGGCTCCCCTGCAGAGTGTCTGCTTCATCCCAGAAGCAGTCCAGATCTTGGACTGAGGGTTGATTATCTAAGGGTCAAGTGAAACTTTTGAAGCCTTTTCAGTGAATTCACAACTTTTACCTTATTAATATTTTGTGACTAAAGTAACTCTGACATAGTTAAAAAAAAAAGTGTGCGAATCAGACAAGTAAAAGAAAGACTTAGATAGGTAAAGATTCCAGACTCGCCATTTCAGTAGAGACACCATGCTTCCCTGATGGCAGGAAGCTGGGTCTCCCTGGAGTGCAGCTCAGGGCCAAGCTGAGAACCTAGCATTAAGAGTACATTCCCTATAGGAGGAACAACCCTATAGGAGGAACAACAATATGAACTAACCAGTACTCCCAGAGCTCGTGTCTCTAGCTGCATATGCAGCAGAAGATGGCCTAGTCGGCCATCATTGGGAAGAGAGGCCCCTTGGTCTTGCAAACGTTATATGCCCCAGTACAGGGGAACACCAGGGTCAAGAAGTGGGAGTGGGTGGGTAGGAGAGCAGGGGGTGGGGAGATGGTATAGGGGACTTTGGGGATAGCATTTGAAATGTAAATGAAGTAAATACCTAATAAAAATTGGAAAAAAAAGAGTACATTCCCTGTTACCCTTGCTGCAGCTCTGTGTGGTTCTGTGGGTTCACAGGTTTGAACCTTTTAGTCCCAAACTCAAAGTACTCTTTGCTGAAGACTTTAATATGTTAATTTGGGATCAAAACATGACCAGAATAGAGCTGAGTGAACTTAGAGTTTCTTTATATACCACTTGGGTATGCTTATTCATGTCTGGCAGTTTTGAATAGGGTTAGTTACTCTTCTAGTTTCATACCTGTTGGTGTGATAGAATACTCTGACCCAAAAGCAACTTAGGGGAGGAAAGGGTTTATTTCAGTTACAGGTTAGAATCCATCATTGAAGAAAGTCAGGGCAGGAACTCGAGAAAGACCCACTTGCTGTACATGCACCGTGATCTGTGACCAGGAAACTCACAGAGAAGGACATATAGCAGAAACCATAGAGGACATTGGCTCTGTGACTCGATCATAGGTTTGTGTTTAGATACTGTTCTTACACAGCCTAGAGCCATCTGCCCAGGGAATGGTACAGCCCATAATGATCTGGCCCACCTACATCAATTAACAAGACCTCCCCCAACACACACAGAAATGCCTACATTTGATTTGGGCAGTCCCTGAATTGGGACTCCTTTCCTAGTTGACAAAGCTAAAGAGGAAAACTGCTACGGTGTTGTGTCTGACTCATTGGTGTGGTTATGATCTCCCTAATATCTAAAAGCCTCAGAATGATAAATCATCACTGTTTTCTTTGTGGTCCTAGGTGTGCAAAGTTTATGCCACATGGCTGACATCACACTGGGAATGATAGAGACAAGAACAATTCATTCCTTCTCTATGTCCCCCTACATCACAGAACACAAACAGTATCTCTCCATGGGGGAGATAAAAGGGTGAAGCTTTCTGGGTCTCCTGTGGGGGGCACGATACTCAGAGGGTTGAATGATGGATCCCAGGCCAGATGTGTACTTGGTGGGATTCTTGGAACTCAGCCCCTTGCTGCTGTGTTTGATGGGATCCTGAATGAAGCCATTATTTTCCAGACACAGTTTGGAATGTTCATTTTTCTATCTGTTTTAGCTCTAGGCTTGACACCACTGTGTCAAGACCATGTTCTGGATAAAGTCTCTCAACTACACAAGTCAATCTTTTATTGTGCTTTAGTTGCTACACTGGATGGTCATTAGTTAAAGCACTGAGCATTTATTGACTCATATGGATCTGAAGCGGTTTCTCTAGCTACCTAGGTGAACTCTGGCATGTTTCAGTGTTCTCATCTGTATTCTTTGCCATCTGTGTTCATGAGAGAAGAGGATGTGATGCAGTTGTCCCAGAGAACTCTCACCCCAACCATTGCCTTTCTAATTGTTCCTCCAACAAGAATGCACCCTAGGGAGTTCACACTTGCTGGCCCTTTTCTTCATATCACTTTTATCCCTGTTCTTTTTACTTTCACATTATTAAGGGTTAATCTTTGGCATCATATCCTCAAAATTACATTCCTTGTAACTCAGTTAGATCCCTGGCCTCCAGTAACTGAAACCATTCATTTTCACTCTGAATGTGTATGTGTCTGTCTGTCTGTCTGTGGCTGAGTGTATGCCATGTGTGTACAAATGCCACTGGAGGCCAGAAGAAGGCATTATATCCCCTGGACCTGGATTATAGACAGTTGTGAGCTGCCTGACATGGTGCGGGGAACCAGATGTAGGTCCTCTGGAAGAGCAGTAAGTTCTTTTTAACCTTCTTTCCAGCCTCCACATTTAATCTCTTTATTGCTTCTATCTCTGTCTGAAAGTGGATTACATATTGCTTTAATAATAAGTCCACAAGCAGAATTATTAGCTCCACAAGAAAACCACTTTTGCCAGAATTTATCTGGGTCATGAGACAGCTTAGGCACAATGCAAGATGCTCGCTGATATCAGCTGAATGAATGTGCAGGGAGGTACTTTAGGGGTTATGAGGTCCTTATGTCAGAATTTGATATAATACTTGGCTTGGTATATGGTTAGGTTATAAGTAAATGCCAGTTGTTACTAAGCACCCAATAGCATCGTTTCTATTTATGCATGCCCTTTTCCAATTTATATAGGAACTCCTCTTAAGTCAGACTTTTGGCCTTATAGGTCTTTTGTATAAGACGTGATCAACAAGGGTGGTGAATGAGGAAAACCTCAACTTGTGCATTTGATCTTGGATACTCAAAGACCAATGAAACCATCCTTGTTCTAAAAAAAATTAAACCTTTTTATTAGTATATTTATTTTATATATAAAAGAAATACAAAAAAAGAGAAAGAAACACAAAGAAAATGCTTTTATGGCAAATCGGATTTGTCAGTGCCTTCAGCTTGTGCTCCAGGCTCTGGCCCACTTGGCGTTAGCAAAGTCCGCCGGTTGTAATGGCTCTTGATGATGCCCGAGTTGCTGTTCTCGTTGAGTAGTTGCTTCTGCCTTTGCCTGTTGAGAGACTGGACAAGGCCAAGGACAACCGCAGCCAGAGAGTATTGCCCAGGAAGTCTCCTTGGGGGTAAGATGAATGGGTTGGGTTGGACTCGTCCCAGGAGAAAGTATGTTTTAATTTTCCCTTCTTGTTCACTGATGCCCTTCACATATATCTCCCCACGGTAGTCAAAGGCAAAGCCCTGGTCCTTCAGGATAAGATAGGTCTCCTCAGGAACTTGGATCCGGCCACTCACTCCCGTGCTGTCCATTCGGCTTGCCAAGTTCACAGTTTTCCCCCAAATGTCATACTGTGGTTTCTTAGCGCCAATTACACCTGCTACCACTGAGCCATGGCTGATGCCTACAAAGAAACCCAAAAGAGCGAGAAATAAGGTAGAGGAAGGACAGTTAGGTGTGATTGGCATTGTGTGTAGTCTCTTGGGGGAGCAGCATAGTCCAGGTCACTACGTCAGTCACTTACCAGCGGAGTCATCTGGATCAGTTATTTAACTCATGTAGATCTCACTCTACCCATCTATGGATTGTGACTCTGAGTAAGACATCAGGAATTTCTCAGCCTCAGCTCCCTAATGTGCAGGCTAGAAGCTACATGATCACTTCTGATATCTGTGACTTCTTAGACATCATAAGAGTCAAATGACACAATGTTTCTCAAGGTTTTTAAAGAGCTAATCATCATTGACATTCCTGTGCATTCTAATGTGTGTGTGTATGTGTGTGTTATGGATAGTATGTAGTGTCTGAATGTATGCATACCTGTGTTGGGTATAATGTACAAGGTATAGTGTCTATGTGTTGAGTATAGTGGATAAGGTGTAGTGTATGATATAAATATATATGAATATATAGTATAATGTACCCTATGTAGTATATAACTGCATATGTATAGTGTACTGTGTAGTATGTAGTATATGTGTATGCATGTCAAGTATAGTATGTAGTGTCTGGTTTTGCTTTAGCCTAGAATGATCTTACTCAGAATCTATAATGCTAATCTTATCAGTTTCCTCAAGTCTCTGGTCAGAAGGTCTTTCCTAACTGTTAGACTTAACAATACAAGACTCTGGTCTCCTTCTATTTCTACATACTGATAGATTTTGCTTTCATTTTCAGATAATATTACCTGCTTTTTAAATTGTTTTTCTGTCTCTTCAGTAGGAGCCAAGCCTGTGTCTTCTTATCCATCCTGCCAGTATCACACATATCAGATGCCCAGTCAATTTTTTTATAGAATTATGAAATCCTTTCTTAGAGGAGACAGATAGGCACAGTGCACATTTAGAGGAAGTCTGTCATTTCTAGAAGAGCCATCAAGTTTTCCTGAAGGGGTAAGCTTTGAAATTATCATTAAAGCCACTTCCAGATAAAGTACAGCAGTTTAATATATCACACCAAAGGGTTAGTCCTGATCTCACCAATGTCTTTAGAATTTACTTAGATTCTTTCTCTCTTCGGGGCTAATACTCTCTTTTGATTCTTGGTGCAATGATTTCAATGATTTCAGAAAGGACACAAGGTTGATAGGAGATGTGGGATCAAGCCTTCAACATCCCAGTCATAGGATCAAAAAAAAAAAACAAAAAACAAATAAATCATAACTATAAATCCGCACTATTCCTCTGATCTGAGGAATAGATTTTGGTATTTCTTAACCTCCCTCTCTTTTCTTGCAAGCTGTTAAGGGGGAGCCTAATGAAGTAAAATGGCCTGTCACAGCCACAGGACATCTACAGCATAAAGACAGTTGCAAAAGTTATTTAAAACCATGGCTCAGTAGCCGGGATGCCAATCACCTCAGTGTCAGGCTCCCTGAGAGGCTGCTGGCATCACTGTTTGGCAGTGAGATGTGCTATCAGGCTAGCTGACTCCTCTCTTTTAGGACCAAGTTATTTTATCGATAAAATGCAAATGTGAGCTAGAGCAGAGGCTTTCGGGCTGGATGTCTGGAGGCGCCTGAAAGCCCAAAGCAGATGAAGGAGGAATGAACACATCACCCAAACGCGGAGGGTTTATTCTACTGCCGTGATGGCCGTGGAGCTACTCTGCACAAGGAGTTTCTATCCTGGCAATGGAACGAGACTACCCAGCTGAGAAACTGCTACTTTCCGCCTGTATCTGGCTCAGTACAGTATGTGAAAGCCTTGGAGGTAGGAACCTGCTGCATGCTGAGGCATTACTGAGAAGAAGCAGAGGGCAATTCATTGACCACCAGCTTCCAGCAACAAGAAAAAGTCAGAACTATGAGACTCTTGGGCCATTAGCTGCCAGCCTAAACATGCCTTTGCGTAGGTGACAAGGGAGCTAGGCAGACACGCCAGAAGAGATGGCAGCCTGGTGTTTGCTTTGCACTTCTGCATAGGTCAGGATCCTCCTGCCTTGCTGCCAGCATCTTGGATGAGGAAGTCTAGGAAGGCCTGAGTTGACTCCGTGCCTGTCCTTGCCAGGGTCACACAGAACCTCATGTATTTTGTAAGAGAAAAGCTTTCCTGGACTGATGCCCATGGGCTGATAGAACAAAGACACTTGGCCCAGTGAGGCCTCCACCTCTGGCTGCAACTCACCAATTCGGAGTTCAAAATTGTTGAATGAATGCTTGTTGATCTCTTGTATGCTCTCAGTCAGGGCCAGAGAGAAGTCGGCCAGGGCACACAAATGTCCCCATTTATCTTCACATTGCTGGAGAAAACATGAGAGAAGGGTGCATCCAACGTTACACACATGTGATGTCTTCAGCAGAGCTTTTATGGTTTGACCCCTACTGCACATTCCTTAGAAGATGATAAGCATGCAAGTGAGCCCTCCACACTCAAGCCATTAGGTATACATCTCAGGAGATTCAATTACTACTAGAGGATGTGGGTGTTATCACATCTTCCTTTACATCTATATTTATAAAGGAAGTTTGCCACATTATAAGTCCCAGAGTATTCTCACAGGAGGGAGGTACAGAGTAAGCCTCTTTACTTCTGTTTCAAAATCTGTAATGTAAAGTGAAGCTTGGGGGGGGGGCTTGGCTACCTCTTCACAGTTGAATGAAATTGTCTGTGACATAGAATTTGGGACCCTACCGAGGTTGGTAGTTCCATTAAAAGCTGGGCATTAGGTATTTCTGGTCTTGCAGACCATATGATCTTTGTTGTAACTATTCAGTGCTGTCATTTTGCTTTTAACCGAGCAAAAGATAAAATAGAACTAAAGGGGAATACTTGTGTACAATAAAACTTTATTTACAAACATGGGTGGTGGGGCAGATGTGGCCTGGAACTACTTGTTTTCTAACTCCTGCTATTGAGGGTCACACTTGTACACCAACATGTGGGTTTCATCTCACACAGCTACGCTTAGAACATTTTCCTTTGGTTAAGTCCACTGATGACTTAGTGAGGATTCCTTCCATCTTTCCTAGTGACTTTGACTCAAACTCATCTAACATCTGTTGAATATTTATAAGGGTACATACTTATGGGGAACATGAAAGTTATCTCAGATAACTCGCCCATTAGCCCTGAAAGGCAGACGTTAGTATCCCCATTAACACAGTCCAACATTTTACAGAGCCACCACCACCCTCCTCCCTCACCATCACAACCACTCCTCCCAAATCTCCCTCTCCTCCGCAACCACCACCACCAGACCACCCCAGTTCTTTCCCCGTTGCCACCACTGCCACCACTGCCTCCACCATCCCTACCATCACCACCACCCACCATGGAACAGTTTTCAAGGGTTAAAATGAAAAGAGTAAGAAAATGGACTAGTATTGGGGGTTTGGGGGACGCCCACAGCTAAATCACAGTCAAGGTATTTCGCAGTACAGATTTTGTTTGAGATTCAGAATGAAGCCTGGGAGTTTTTTTTTTTTTAAACAGCAACTTATTCGGCAAACCTCTTTTTTGTCAAGAGTGAATGTCCATCCTGGAACCATGATAGCCCAGTGTAGATCTCCCTGTTGCGGGAAATATTTAAAAAGAACCTGCCAACTCTCCACGTTCCTGCTTCTCTCAACCTGCCAACTCCCTCGAAGGGCTGGACTGCACTCCAGCACTCCTGCACTCCTGCTGCCGGCAACGCTGTCCAGCTAGCCCCTGCAGCATCTGGCTGAGCTGCTAGTTCACTCTCCGCTGTCAGCGCTCCCACATTCCAGTAACTAAGTAGAGCAAGACTCTTGAACCTTATAATTAACCAGTCAGATTTATGTATCAATAAATTCTCAATTTACAAGAAGCCAATACAATAATCTCAGTACCAATTGATAATGATAAAAGCTTTATCCAAATTATTCTAACCGTATGATATCATAACGACCTGTGACTAGTTAAAGCCACTCTGGTTCACATCCACCTCCATTCTTCTTCCCTCTTCTTTCTCCTGATACACTGTCTCTGCAACTCTTAGTGCTGCCTCTCCTTCCCTTTCCAATCACAGGCCTCCTACTGCCCTAATGTAATTGCACTGGGAAAATCCTGTAATAGCTCCATCCCATTTTTCTCCAAGTCTTCTTCAGCATGTGGCAAGAGTCAGCCTATTGCACATTTGTGGCCAAGTCCAAGGACCTTCCTTACCTGTTTCTCTGGTGACAGTCCTGAGACAGCCATGTATGTACTACCAATGGTCTTAATCTTCTCAATGTCCTGAAACCGGTCCTCCCCGAGCAGCTGCAATGGATCCGGGTCATGAGGTTAGTCCTTGTGTTTATATGGCAACTGTGTTGGGCTTTAGGAGTATGGGGCTCCTGAAAGTGTGTTCTCCCCGCCATACACTATGGAGAAAGATCTAACTAAAATGGTTGAGCATCCTTAATTTGGGTAGAATGTTTCAGGTAGACAGAAGAAAGCTCTGGACA
Source organism: Mus pahari (assembly GCF_900095145.1). Lineage (NCBI taxonomy): Eukaryota > Metazoa > Chordata > Mammalia > Rodentia > Muridae > Mus > Mus pahari. Next base: position 30,322,735 of record NC_034606.1, read on the forward strand.
CCATTGCATACTGTGGTGATTAAATTAAATAATGAAGTGTTGTATACCTGAACATCCACAAGAGACTACACTTTAAGTGGTTTTTCCACAATGTGGGGTGATGAATTTTTTGATTAACTTAACTAGTCTATATTTTAGACACTTATCAAGTTATCAATTTATCCAGATAAATATTGATTGTGAAAATTAAATAACCTACCACATGTTTATGTTCACAAAACATCCCAAGAGTTCTGATGCTTATATTTACCTCATCAAAGTCAGCAATGATCTCATTCAGCAAGCGCAGACATTCCACTCCCTGGTTGTTCATTTCTGTCTGAGAGTAGAAGTCTGCAAATCCAGGGATGGAGGCAAACATCACCCCAACGGCATCGTAGGATTGAGAATACAGCTCCTGGGGCAGAGAGGAGGCAGAAAAGATCTTCAGAGGTTTGCATGATGCTACCTGTGCATAAAGGACCTGGCAGACATGCACAGGAATCCAGTGGCAGGATAGAAAATGAGATGTCAGGTATATACATCAACAATGTATGTCTTAGTACCGCCCAGGCTGCTATTAAAAATACATCAGGGTGGGTTGATGAAAACTGTAAATGTATTTCTCATGTTCTAGATGCTTGGAAGTATCCAACAGACTTAGTGAGAAGTGAGGAGACACTTTCTAGTTGTATCCACACAAGCCAGAAGAAACAAAGCAGCTCTCTTGGAACTCTTTAATAAGCACACTAATCCACTTGTTATGGTTTGAACCCCCCCCAAAAAATCTTCCAATGGCTTCCTTGTTAAAGACATGGCCTCTGGCTGGTGGATCTAGTCATTGAGAGGTACACTGGATCACAGGGGCTCATGAGTTAACTCTTCATGGAATGATAAGGTGGTATTATTGGGAGATAGGAGGTGGAAACTAGTTGGAGAAATAAGTTTCTAGGGTAGGCCTAGAAAAATACACCTTAGAAAATTTGGAGGGCTACAGATGGTCCATTCCTTGCACCATGAATACAGAAACATTAGGTGGTTTAGAATAATAAAAAGTATGTGATCTTTAACCTCAGCCAAGCCAGCACTTCTGAATGGCATGCCTTTGTCCTTGGCCAATTCTTCCGTTCTCCTCGAAGACTGGTGCAGAGTTTTACCATTCTCCTACACTTAACCCACCACAGTGCCCTTCTGCATAGAAGATCTCGCTCCTGCTTTGCCAAGTAAGCTTTGGGTGGGAAGTAACTCTCCCTGTTTTAATCCTTATGTGCATATATCTTCATGTATAATCATCTTCAACTCCATTCATGTTTTACCACTTACTGGAAAGTAAGATCTTGGCCCTTATAATTTCTTCAGCAATGCTACCCCTGTCTTAGGGTTCCTATTGTTCTAACAGAATCACCATGACCAAAAAAACAAACAAACCAACCAACCAGATGAGAGCTTCGTGATAAGGAGAAAGGGTAGGAAAGGGTTAATTCGGTTTATACTTCCACATTGCTGTTCATCACCAAAGGAAGTCAGCACAGGAACTTAAACAGGGCAGGATTGTGGAGGCAGATGAAGAAGAAGCTATGGAGTAGCGTCGCTTACTGACTTGCTTCCCTTGGCTTGTTCAACCTGCTTTCTTATAGAACCCAGGACTTCCAGCACCACCCACCATGGGCTGGGCTCTCCCCCACTGGTCACTGAGAAAATGCCTTACAGCTGGATTGAATGGAGGTTATTTTCTCAACGGAGGCTCCTTCCTTTCTGATGACTGTAGCTTGTGTCAGGTTGACACATAGAACCGGTCAGTATCACTCCCTTCCCTGCCAACGCTCTCCTTTCTTAGGTCTTACTCACTTCCTCTCCCCGCTGCGTCCTGCTCTTTGTCTTTTCTAAAACAGAACAGGTTACCCTGATCCAGTAGGCACATGTGTCTATCAACCCGGCCTTCTTCATTCTGGCTTCCATCCTTCTTATTCTGCATTTCTCCTCTGTTTGTTTCTATTCACATCTCAAGCTGGGATGAAACAAATGGAGAGAAAGTCCTCTAAATTGGGAAAAATAAATCAGTGTACACATGGCAGTTCCCATCTCACTGGGCATCCACATAGCTCAGCATGTTGGCCACTCAGGACCTTGAAACTCTTGACTTTCTGTGAAATATCTTGTTTTCTCATGTTTGCACTCATTAAGGATTTGCTTTAGAAATCCCTGCCTATTTTCAGCATTTTGTCTGTGACTCAGTAAATGCGTCACATTGGACACCCTTGCTGGACAGATCTCACTCGCGCTCAGCCTCTCCACCACCCGTACGTAGCATTTTCCAAGTCCATATTTCCAGATTAGTTCTGGGCCTTTGTTTAACCTGGATTGTTCTGACACTCTTCCAACTATGATGCTACAGGCGTGGAGTGTTTTCTCCTTATCACGAAGCTCTCATCTGTTCCTTTATCCTCTAAACTGTTAGAAACACTAGAGTTGCAAAAATCTACAAAGGGAACGTCAGTTATCATTGACTATTTCCTGGTCCTTTAATGTTGACCCTATTTTAGTGTTGCTGCTATTTTTTAAAGGCAATGCTCTTTCCAGTGTCTTGATTTACCACGAAGAAAGCTTCCTACTCAGAGGCCTCCAGCCTTGTTCTACTCAAAGGTGTTCTCCATATGCTGCCTACAGTGAGTGATCGTTTTAAAGGGATCTATATGATATTGGATAGCATACATTCCTCCAGTCTTAAATCTCTCTATGGCCCACAGTTGCCTTCAAGATAAAATTCTAACACTATGTCATGGTACATCTTCATGGTCTTACTACCACCAACCCCTTTAGCCTAAGTGTCTACAAGTCCCCGACTCTTTAGGCTCCTAACCACTAAAGCATTTCTACGTTTTGCTTTTGTATTGGTGTTGAACTCAGAGCCTTGAAGGTTTGTGCTCCTCCACTGAGTTATACTGCCAGTCTGTTTTTCTGCCTCTGTGTCCTGTTGTAGCTGCTGTTACAGATGTTGTCCCTGCAATTTTCTCTCAACACAACTGTCATGGTTCTTGGGAGTTTTTTCTTTGGCCACAAGAGGGCACTCTGTCGATGTGGCCAGAGGCTTTGAAGAGGCATAGGATTAATGTCCCCAAATCAGGGGTATCTGCAAACCACTGATGGGAAGTGATGTCTTGTATCCTCTTCCTTCATTTCTTAGAGCCATGTAACTGAATGGTCCGATTGGGCTCCCATTGACCATTTAGGTAGCAGATCTACCCAACAACTTGTCAAACACCAATGTTTTCTTTCTCTTCTTTCCATTCTGTATTTCCTAGAATCTCCTTCAGGGAAGTTGTTGCCTCTGAAGTTCTAATTTCCAAGGTTTGCTTCTGGAGGAAGCCGAATAGTCCACGTTACCACATAAGTACATTTCTTCTCCTACCTGTCCCTTTTTGGGAACTGTCCCTTCAGCCTTGAGGTAAGCTCCTTAACCAGACAAATTCTTGTTTCCTCTCTTCACTAACCATGTGGAGAGAAGTTTTGCACAAACTTTCTAGGGTCTCGAGTGGGAGCAGGAGGCTGAGCTCAATGCTCTCTCGAATCACCACATGAAGTTCTGTAACACATCCTTTGCTCCAGCACCATTGCTCTAACATCCAACTCTTTCTTTAAACATGAATCCTATGATGGCAGATATTTGTCATTCTTCTTGGTGTGCTTAGTGCAGTCCTGCATTATGATTCCTTTATGTAGGAATCTGTTATAGAGCTGGGCGTGGTGGCACACGCCTTTAATCCCAGCACTCGGGAGGCAGAGGCAGGCGGATTTCTGAGTTTGAGGCCAGCCTGGTCTACAAAATGAGTTCCAGGACAGCCAGGGCTATACAGAGAAACCCTGTCTCAAAAAACAAAAACAAAAACAAAAACAAAAAACAAGCAAACAAACAAACAAACAAAAAGAATCTGTTATAAGCAAACACCCACAATTTGTCATTATGTTATATCAATTAATGACTTCTTGGTCTTTTTAGCAAATATTAAAACCTACAGAGTACTTTCACATGAACCTGTGAGTTGTTGTGGAATTTTCTATCCTCACTTCACAGATAAAATGAGACAGAGGAGTTATGTTATAGCCTTGGGTCACACAGCTAACAGTTCAAGAGTTAGGGCTGGAAGGTTCTCGGGCTTCCTTATTCCACTTCTCCATGAATACTTCCACTATCATGCCCTAGGTTTGAGAATGACTCTGTCGCTGATTCATGATCAATCTTGAGTATGAAGTGTGATTCAATTTAGTTTCATCCAAAGGGACATAGGCAGGCGACAACTGGCTGGGCAGAGTTGTAGAGCAGAGAAGAGCGACAGAAAATGAATTCCTAATGTGGGACCCTACTCCCTTTAGCCTTGGATGGGAATGCATGCATGGAAGGAAGCTAATTCTGCATCATAAATTAGAGAATGTGTGTAAGTAAGCTCACAGAATCAATCCTCCACATGACGGTGGTTTTGGGGTAAAAGTCTCTATTACACAGTTGCCTATATTATGACTTCCTGAAGGCTGCTATCACAGAGAGATTTAAACAGCATGAATATATTTTCATAATATATAATACATAGTACTGGGGACTGGAAATCCGAGACCAAGGCACTTTATAGGTTCTCCTGCTCAGAGAGTACATGCCCACCTCCCACTCATCTTTCTGCATTCTTCACTCTGAGTTCTAATCCTTAGTTTTTACAAGGATGCCAGTGGGACTGTACCAGGACCACCTTGATGGCCTAATTTTAGCATTATCTACCTCTCCTCTGATGGTTACAGTCTGATGTCACTGGGCTTAGAATCTCACACATGAATTTTGAGGAAGCATAATTTATCCCAGGAACCTCTTTTCCTATTTACAAGTAGAGAAGAGAAAATTTTTATTCTCTGAACTCGACTCCATAATTACACATTCAACTTCTTTTTGATTCCCTATATTATAAATGCCCCCACTGTGTGAAATGGCTCGCCCCAGGCTTCCTAAACTGTGTTTGTCCATTTGAGTTCTACTGACTTATAACCCCTCCCATCCCTTCTTTTCATTTAGAAGTCTTGCCAGCATTCAGAATGCTCAGGTTTCTTATTTTATTTTGTATTCGCTTGTGAATATGTGCTGTGCATTGATGTTTGTTTTGTATGCTTGTACACATGTTTGCATGCCATGGACACATATATGTGGGTATGCGTGTACAGGTATGAGGCTGATATTTGGAATCTCAATATTTTTCATTGAGACTGGTCCTCTCAACTAAACTGAGAGATCAACTCTGTGCCTAGTCTAACTAGCCAGGTTGCCCCTCTCTCTAAGCCTTCCAAGTTCTGGAGTTAGCATCATTCTTCATTGGAATTTGTATAGGTATTCAGTGTCCAAGTCCTGGTCCTCACTCTTGCACTGCAGATATTTTACATCTCTTTAGCCATCCTCTGATTTCTTAAAATGTAAAAATAATGATAACACTAGCTATTTTTACTGAGCAATTGTACACCAGGCACGTTGCAGAACACTGCATGCATCACCTTACTTAATGCTCACAACAACTATGTGAGGTAGATATAATTAAGGCCTTTATTTTATCTAAGGGAGGATGAGAGAAGCTGTGGTTAATTACTTTGCTTAAAACTCACAGTCGATAAAGGGTAGAGCAGGAATTAATAACTGGATAGTCTGACTCCTGAGTCCAAGGTACTACTAATAGTGGCAATCACAGCGCTATGTTCATTCAGGAATGATGACAATACCAGTCATGGTAAACAGGAATGTATATTGCAACTGGAAACTTCGTTTGATCAACATTTGAATGGAAGGTTGATTTAACATTAGAGGGAATCTATGCCAGACAACCGAACTTGAACTCAGTTCAGCTCTTGACTGTTGGATCTGCTGGAAGGGAGAGAAGCATGAAAAGGTGGCTGAGAGCCATTTCTTCTCTTGGCCAGATGCTAACTGGTGGAGAGAGTGTCCATGAGGCACTAATATCCATGAAGACAAATGCACAAGCACAGGCTCTCAGGTGATGACAGGTGAGATTACGTAGGAGACCGAAATTGGATCCATTGTTTCTCCTCAGGAATTGGAGCCAGAATGGTTCTATCGACCCACTTACTGACTGTCACAAAACATAAAGACTGATGTGTATCCATATTCATGAGGGGCAGGAAGGGAAACTCATACTATTGAGGTTGCCACACTGGAGGAGAAATTATCTTCATCTTGGACACAAACAAGTCCTTGAGGTGATAACTACCAGTGACTCATGTCCTAGTTGCTGAGTCCTTCTCACTATATCCTCCACAATTAGATGAGGGGGAAGATTTTATAGGGGATCCCCCCCCCAGGAGGTCAGGGCAATGAATGTGGAAAGAGAGATGATGACCCCTGCAGAGGTGGTCACATGTCTTTAGGCAGCAAGGTAGGCTCTCTCTGACCTCTAACCTTTCATCTGTGAAAGGGGTGCTGGCTCTTTTGCCGCTTAGCACCTGGTCTCACTGAGGTGTCCTATTCCAGTTGGCTATTTATTCCACTGCTTCGCAGCTGGCTGTGGCTTTGTCACCGGTCTCAGTGACAAAGTAAGCTACCTTTATTTATCCTTGCACTTTGGGAATTGGGTAGAAACAGCTTTGCACAAATTATTGCCTGCTGTGGTTTAACTATGAACTGTCCACAATGGGCTCATGTACTGGGGACTTGGCTCTCCGCTACAGGGATTTGGGGACGTGTTTGGATGCTGAGGGCCCTGACCTCATTGATAGACTGATACTTTGATATATTTGTATTGCAGGAAGTAGGAAGTGGGTCTCTGGGCACGTGTTCAGACATACGCCTTATTCTCTGTTACCCACATCTTGCTTTTTCCTAGTTGCAGCACAGTGAAGTAAACAGCTCTGCTCTACCACGTGCCTCTCCCATGATCCTCTCTGTCATCACATGGAAATCATGGTGGCAATCAGCATGCATAGGCAAAACGAGCCTGTCCTCCCTTAAGAGGCTTGCTTGCTAAGGCATTCTGCTACAGTAGTGAAAAACAAAACAAAACAAAACAAAAACCCTAAACCAAAAACAAAGTCCAACGCACTAACTCAAGAGATCTTTTTGTCTCTTCTCTCATTCCCATTGCCTTAGTTAGGAGCATGTAGGTGGCTTATTCAAAGTGAGACAATTCAAGTTAATATACAATGGGCTTAACTAAAAAGATAAAGGGAGGAGTAGGAGACCCTAGTAATCCCCCTGGGAACAAAGCAGCAGAGCTCTCACCCTCCTTAGATTAGGAGAAATGAGAACAGCTCAGGAGTTTTACACAGGAACAGTATGGCAGTCGCATTGAGGAGCTGTGGAGGTACAAGGCCAGCATCACATGATTCCCAGACAGTACACATCCTGGCCTCTCGGCTTCTCCTCGCTGAGATATCCTAGCACCCCCTCCCCTATTGGCAGTCCCCAGTCTGGGTGCCAGAGCCCATGGGAGGTCATTGATCCTATGCACTCAGTTTGTCCCCAATGCTACCCTGGCCAAGTAGAAAAGAGGATGAAGGGGGCTTGGAGAATCACACAGAAGAGACTCGTGTAACCTACCCACCACCTTCAGAGAGGGCCACTTTATTTAACTCACTCCAATTAACTGCTTTCAGGGCTCCATCTGTTTCTCCCTATTCTGGGATGAAGAAAGCTAAAAGCGTGCTGTAAACTGTCGAAGGATAGATGGATATAGAGACGCTATAATCCTTTTATTGTCATCTTTCTCTGTGGGTTGGAAGCAGAGGTTTGGAGCGCGTAGGGAACTGTGAATGCTCACGCTTCCCCCTCCTCCACTCCACATGCAGATGCACGCGGAGAAACTGCTCTCCTCTCTGCTCAGGAAACCCGTGTTGGTGTTGTAGGGATCCCTTCTGTGCCCCGGCTGCTGGGAACTAAGCCCTGTGCTGCTTCTACCAAGAGAAGCCAGGGGAAGAAAGAATGTCTGTGTCCAATGACCTCCTTTGTCATTCAAATGTCTGCTCAAAAGGTCTAGCACTTTCTCCAGTCCTGTTCAGTGGGGTTTGGTCCACACACCCCGCGCCCCACAGCACATCTCCTGTTTTCTTTCATTTTACGAAGAAATCAGTCTCTCTTGGCTCTTCCCCCAGGCACCTTAGTGTTTTGATGGCATGACTGAAAAGCAGCTTTGGGTTGCCCTCCGACATTCCTGGGTTTCTACCTCTCCATTGGGTGGTCATGATTGACACATAGCCCCATTCTCTCTGCTCTAGCAGCTGTCAATAAACTCTTGTAACAAAGTCTCACAAAAAACAGTCCCCAAACAGAACTCCTTAAAAATCCATCTGTTGAAAAGCCCAAGTAGCTTTGATCTGTACTGGAGAGATGGCCCTCCTGGAACCCAGTGCTTCTGCTGTTTGATATTCAAATCTAGCCTCATCTTTTGTCCCCCGCCCCTTCAGTGGCTTGGATGGAACAACCTTGGTTCTGTTATCTAAGGTCCCAAGGCAACGGTCACAAATTTAACATCATTGGGGGACTTAGAGGAAATATGAATGATAGGGCATGGTCGGGCTAATTAGAAACTCCATTCTGTTCTCAAAGGTATCGTACCCACAAATAAAAACAGGCCATCAAATCAATAACCAGTGGTTTTCATCTCAACCAGCTGTTTAAAGCTTTTCTAAGAGCTAGCCTGATATAACTGAGTCTCGTCAGCCTCTGTCAAACTGACTGCAAACTTTGTAAGGAAAAGGCAGTCGTAGCCCAGCCTCTGAGACAGGGCACACTGTCTTTGTATGTCCTTTACAAGGGCCATCAGGTCTTGTTTCAGTGTTTCTTCAAGGGATCAGGGATCACGTAGGAGGATCAGTGGTGACCAGGGCTGGTGTGATTTGTATTCTTTAGCTCACCATCTTGTGAAAATCAAGCAGCCTGGTTATTTCATTCTCGTGAGGCTTCTTCCTGAGGCAGAGCCCAAGGACGACCCCTGAGGGGGTCTGTTCATGACTTGAGGTCTGCCTGAAAGTGTCACAGAGCAAGACCAAGCGCTCTCACATACCAAGCATCTGGCATTTGAAACAGCATTAAGTTTGCCCTTGAGAAACTTCCCCTCAGAGGTTAAAGTGTGTGCTTGATAGTTTCAGCGGTCTCATTTCTTATTTCTCACATCAGCACCATCACTTCACGTCTGCCTCCCATCAATGGAGCTCATCTTCTCGCTGTCTCCATCATCTCCTAGGCCTCCCATCAGGGTCTTCCCTGAGCTGTTTTAGGATCTATGAATAGCTTTGTACCTCTATGTTCTAATCTAGGCAGTTTATTGCTTGTTATGTGTGGAATGTTCCCAAGCTCCTGTTCCAAAGCCTAAGCACAGCCCAAAAGGCCTGACTGACAGGTTCCTGCCCAGGTTATTGAATAATATACTTCGATCTTTGCAGTGAGCGAATGACGTTCTCACCAAATTTGTGTCCATTTGGAGCACCAGACATTATTTGGAAGCGATATTTTTGTAGATGTAACTAACTAAAGATGAGATCATCCTGGATTAGAGCGCATCCTAGATCTGATGGTTGGTGTCCTTAGAGGAAAGAGGCTGATGTCATTACAAAGGAGGCTATGGAAGATGCAGGCACAGATTAGAATGATGTTGCCACAGTCAAAGGAAGATTTGGGGGCCACCAGGTCCGGCAAGGACCATGGAGAGGGCATAAGCCTCCTAGCACCTTGATTTGACAATTGTGGTTGAATTTCCCTAAGTGGACCTTCAGCAAGTTATAACAGAAAAGAACAGTTGATGAGCACCTACTACATATGAGGCACTGTGGCAAGAATATACGTGCCTTCCTGTAGCTGGACTTTGACTACTTTGTGGGTTCTTCTTTCTTCCACCCTCCTCCTACCTTTTCAACCCCCTAACACTAAATAGGAGAGCAAAACTAACAGAGGGGAAAGGAGGCAATGTTATTGTTAGACTATTTCCTGTTAATTAGGAACATTGAGTTCCTTGGAGAAAGTTTGATCTTTGCCAGTAGGATATCTAATTTCTTCTTGTTCCTTTTTTGTATGCAAGTACTTAATAAACAATAGCCAACAGCAACCAACCAACAACCCATCACTAACAACCCTGCCTCTCTGGGGCCTAGCATTATATAACCTCTCAAAAGTTCCCAGAATTCCATGTGTCACAAAATTGCAGCAACTCTCTGCTGCTGGCAAAATCGTGCTCCTGCTAGAGCATGAGGCAAATCATATCATCTGTTGTGGTCAATCTGAAGCAGTCCCATAATCCACACCTGGGATTAAAATGAAATTGCTTTTCAAAAAAGCCAAAATTCTTACTATATCTCCCCACATAAACAGACCCACACACACCTACTCCCATAAACACATATGCATGTCATATATATATATATATATATATATATATATATATATATATATTTGTGAATATCTATTTGTACATATATGCATATATATCATGTACATATACAAGCTATTACTTTAAATTGTGGTGAGTAAAATTTAACCATCTTCACCTTGTATTTATTAACTCAGTATTATTTAGTACATTCACTTTGTAGTGTAAATATCATTATGACCACAGAATATTCCTCAGCTTGCAAACTTGAACAACAGTAACTTCCCATTTCACCCTCCTCCAATCCCTGTCAACCATATTTCTGCCCTTTGTCTATGTATTGACTATGTATACATGTAACTTATGTAAATGCAATTATGTACAATATTAGTACTTCTGGTGACTGACATATTTCACTTAGCATAAGGCTATACTGTATTGTGTTCTAGGACATCTTTTCTTATAGATGAATAACATTTTCTGAGTCTTTGCATGTATGTGTGTATGTGTGTGCATGTGTCTGAATGTATGATATCTTAATCCATGCATCTATAAATGAATACCTGACCTGTTTATACCTTTTGTCTACTATAGTAAGGCATAAACATCTTGTCATTTGAGACCACTTTTCAATTTTGGAGATATACTTAGAATTATTGGAGCTCTTTCTATTTCTCTAATGATATCATGATATACCATATGTTATAATACATATTTGTATATATTTAATACATGCATACACATATATAACACTTTAAAATTCAAAACCCGTCTTTAATAGGAATTTTATATCTATCTAACAAATGAAGGACTGGATACCAGGGTAAACAGTGTGTAAATTTTATAGCATCGGATATGTTGGATTGATAGGCACCATGTTGTAGGCATGGTTGTTTTTCTTACACCTCCCATGAGTGTAACAGAATTTTCCTAGGGCTCAGGATCAGTGTGATCAGCTGTATACCATCCCGTTCCCCACTGGCTAGTCTGACCTGACCTCACCTCATTGTCTCTGTCCTTCTCCAGGAAGTGGCGGGCCACGTGGCTGGGTAAGATATTGCGCAGCATGTTCTCGTTGTGCTCCCTCAGTTCCTTCATCTCGTTGATCTCCTCTTTGGCCTGTACGCGCCACAGGAAATCCAGGCGGGCTGTGTACTCCAGCTGTAATTGACAGGAGCCAAAGAAAAGCAGCAGCAGGTTCAGGTATGTACGTCTGGAAGGTGGTGGCAAAGGTTTCCCTGGGAGTCTTTTGCAGGTAAAATAAAGCTAGATTATCTCATCTGAAGACACAGGCCTGAAGCCAAGCTATCTGAGACTATTAAGAGTTTGCAGGGATGCACACCTGTTCTCCCAGGCGCTATCTGCGCATAGATCATCTTCTCTTGTGTAAGATGATCTGACCGTCCCATTGTCCTCTACAGACTATATGTGGCATGAGTCCAGGAAGTTTTCCATTTGCCTGATATTACATTCTTTCTGTCATGAACTTAATGTCTACCCTACCCCAAGACATTCATATCTTGAAACCCTAATTAGCAATGGCGAGTCTTTGGCAAGTGGAGCTTTGGGAGGAAGTTGAGGTTCAATGAGAGTTTGAAGGTGGAGCACTTGCGACGAGATGCCTGAGCTTACTCGAGGAGACAGGAACAGCTTTGCTTTTTTTATTCTTACGCTGACACATTGATTAAAGGCCATCTGAAGGGCGGCAAGATGGCTTGCTGCAAGCTAGAATGATACCCTCATCAGCCACCAAACACTTTCATTTCTCAATAGGAAACTTCCCACCCTCCTGAATAATGACTGAATAAATTTCTGTGTTTAAGCCATCAAGGTTAAGGCATATTGTGAATGAAGCTTGAACTTTGAGATGCCACAAGGGGATATAGCTACCACAGGGCAGAAGCTTATCAGCACATTTGTTACCCCAGCACATGAGTATGTTAAAAATACGTGTCGCCCAGGTGGCAGTCATTGTGTTCCTGCCCTATATGGAAATACTAAGTCCTTTCATCCAGAGAGTAGATCTAACCAGAAGACTATACATTCAGTCATTATTTTACAGACAAGAAAAATCAAACATAGTTAAGTTACTTGACCATGCTGGTTACACCCAACTTAGGTGTGAAGCCAGGATTTGACCCTAAGTCTCAAAGTCAACTCAGGAGTCTGTGCTCTCTTCCTGACTAAGGTAATGAGGGATAAATGGATAGTGGAATACTAGAAAGATCATGGGCTTCATGTTAGATAGCCAAAGCTTGGCGTCATGGTCATCATACTCACATACTGTCGCATGGACTAACAGGGACTTAATCTCAGTTTCCTTATTTCGAAATAAGGTGAATGATAGCACTGACCACAAGAGAATGCAGGAAAAATTACTTAGGAGGCCTGAGTTTACAAATTACTTTCCTCTTATCCTCATTGCTGCTTACTGGAGATGGGCAGCTTCTCTTCATGGGCAGCTCACAAGGCATCTTTATCTTAGCTTTGGGGGTATTGTTATTTCAAGATCTTTAGCAATGAGTATGAACAACAGACTGAACTGTTTGATACATGGTTGGATGCTCCAAATTCAAAGACTTAAAACATTTAGCTAGTTTCTGTGTTTTATTTTCAAGTCTCAGTGGAGGCACAAGGTCATCCATTCAGCTGCATTTGTAATAGTAAAAGCTGAAAATGATCCAAGTGTTCATTCAGTTGGCTGACCAAGCTATGGCAACATACACAATGGAACATAGTGCAGCTGGAGAAAGAAATGAAGAGTGTTTCTTTATTCGCCGATGGCTTCATTTCCAAGGGAAGAAAAATATATGCTGTCATATCATATGTCAATTACCTGAGGACATAAGGCAAGTTATGAAAGAGAACATTGTACACACCTTCACCCCCACACTCACAACCTCCTTTGATAAACATATTGTAGGTGGTAATATTTGCACTACTAATCTAGACTATTACACGTGAATTGCATGATGAAGCAAATGGGCAATTGTGGTTTTGTCACTGAAAATAGAATTTGGGGAGGAGAAAAGGCATCAACGGCCCCAAGAGTGGCGAGGGTATAAATGTCTATGGTCATTCCAGGCTTGGTGCCATATACCTGTAACCCCACCACTCGACAGGCAAGCCCAGGAGGATAAAGAGTTCAAATCTATCTGCTGTACAGTGAGTGGGAGGTCAGCTTGGGCTCCATGAGAGGCTGTCCAAGCAAGGTAAGGCAAGGCAAGGCAAGGCAAGGCAAAGCAAAGCAAATCTTATGGTTTTCAATAAAAAAAAAAATAGAAGTATCACTGTGAAATCAGGTTATATGTTTCTAGCTCCCTACTCCTTTTAATTAAGTAATAAATTTTACATCCCTACTCTTAAGATCTAGAAAGAATGAAAATCTACTGAAAATATATACTTCTAACTAGTAGGTTAGAGTTCCTATAAGTTACTCAAAACACCAGTTCCCATAAACATAATCCCTACGCTTGCCAAGAATGGGTGAATTTTAGGACTGAAAATTCATAACCTTAAAATATATTTTCACACCGTAAACAAGTCTATCAGATACTAGTGTGCTAAGTCAGCAGGACTTAAAACCAGCTTAAATAGGATTGTAGTGGTCAGAGATGTGACGAATTGAGATTCTGTAAGACTAAAAACATTGTGGACGGAAACAAGCAAACACTACATAAAATCATAGTGACATAAGGAACCATAAATGAATATAGGCTGTTATGATCAACTGCTAACATCACCAAAACAGAGATGAGAAGATATGCTGTACCTCTTACATGTAATTTCTAAAGAAACCAATGAAATATTTCATAAAACTTTGAAACTGGATCTCACAAAGCTTCTACACGGAACAATCAATAAAAAACCCCTAAAGAGCTGAGACATATGTTCAATACTCTTAGAAGATGAGTAGACAGAGAAATATAAAAGTCTGGTGGCTCTCACAAAACACTTAAAGAAAAAAGCAGATGGCGGGAGATCACAAGGATTTAAAAATGTCTTCAGAGACACATCATGAAATGGCAAAACACAGACTTTGGATCTCAATTCAAACTTGAAAAAATAACTATCAGATAAATAAATGGAAACACTACCTTGTAGTCTGACAGAATTAGTCAACATCTGTTTCCTGTTTTCTTTTTAAAAGTATGTTATAGGTGGAACAACAATATGAACTAACCAGTACCCCCTGAGCTCGTGTCTCTAGCTGCATATGTAGCAGAAGATGGCCTACTCAGCCATCATTGGGAAGAGAAACCCCTAGATCCTGCAAACTTTATATGCCCCAGTACAGGGGGAACGCCAGGGCCAAGAAGTGGGAGTGGGTGGACAAGATAGTAGGGCAGGGGGAGGGTATAGGGAACTTTTGGGATAGCATTTGAAATGTAAATAAAGACAATAATAAAAAAATGAAAAAAGTATGTTAATGGCTTTGTGATTCACATATATCTATCTATCATTGATATATATATATCATTGATATATATATATATATATATATATATATATATATATATATATATATCTCAATGATAGGATGTGTGGAACTAGTTTCAAAATAACCAAAGGGAATTGACAGTAGGCAGCGTGTCTGAGGAGTCAGCTAAAACAGGCTGGACATGGGTTGGTAGGTTATCATAAGTGTATATTTGACTTTTTTATACAATAAAGCAAATCTCTGTGTAGTCAGCAGGGTATAGAAAACATGGCCGATCCTGACTGCTCCTCCAAATCTCTGAGCCATCTTGAAAGTCACTCAGCTCACAGGAGTTCCTCCTAACAAGTAGGATAGCTGCTATCATATATCTGGTTTAGGAGATAGGAAATAACACATGGATTTATTTTATAGATCTATAAACATGATGCACGTGAAAGTATCCTGGCACATGTAAAATGGAGATTCATAATGCATTTCTATGATGTAAGGCACGTGTGGCTATGATCAGATGAATCCTTTGAATTTTTCCTCTTTCAGACTCAAGAGCATCAGGTTTTGACTTGACAAAAGAACAGGATTTTCTTATCAGTCTTTCTAAACACACCCCCCACCTCTTAAAAAAAGGCATACTAGGCTGAAGTATAGAATAATTTCTTTAGCTGTCTGTTGAAGAGTTTTCATTAAACTGGATTTAAATTGAGAACATGAGGAGGAAATCTAGAGAGCTGAACCTAAGCCAAGATTTTTGTTATTAGACCAGACCAGCTTAGTTTCCAGTCTGATGGTAGTAGGTTGCTGTGACTCAGGCAGGCCCTTACAGAAACTTGCCAGTCTAGTACAGCCCGGACTCCAAGCATAGCAGGGATCATGCCAGCAGGTGGTATACATACTTCATAGGTTAATAATCCCCCTTGGCTTACAGAAGACCTATTGCCTCTAGTACATGCTTTATTCCAGAAACGGGTGGAACACAGCCTCCTTTTTTTTTATTTACTCTTAACTGAGTGGTGGCGGGAGGTACCAAAAGGGAAGTCCTCAGCTCAGGACCGCTGGTTAATAGAGACATGGATGGAAAACAGAGTGAATGTAAGGCATAGGCTTGGTATGTTAAAGGCGAAGATTCTTTAGCATTTCCTCCAAAGGAGCAATTGAAGTAGATCGTGTGCCCTTGGTTTTCATCAAACTTGGCTGTACACAAAGTTTTTGTCTTTGTGCCAGGCTGGTCACATGACAGCTAATATTGATGGTGCTGTTTGTTCTAAGAACATCATGGGCATTCAACCTCATTCAATAGTGCAACAATTTAACAGCTGAGGGGGTAAGTATGAGGTGAAGATAGTCTGTGAGGGCCTCAAAGACTGAAGTCAGCTCATAATTCTAATCTGTGGCACCTACCTCAGATGGGGTGTGTGGTGTCAGGGGGTAGAGAGGAGGTTCATCCAGCTTTTCTCTATCATAAATTTCTAATTATGGATTCAAAAAAAAAACCTGAAAGCTCTAGGAATCTGAATGTATCAAGGCTACATACTGTCTGAGTGACATTGCCGAGACTCACGCAAGAACATCGGGTTCCAGATAGTCTCTGGAACCAGACTCAGAAGTAGGTTAGTAGGAACATTACCTCATTAATCTCTGTCTCTATGCACAATAAAAGGCAAAGCTCAAACTCCCGGGGCTGCCAGTGAATCAGGCATAAGATAGGATGCATTACTTGTTCTTCCTATCCAACATTTTGAACATTCACCTGCCTCAGTCAGAGGAGGAGGAAATGTTTGGCATATCATTTCCACATTTGTGAAAAAATGAAATTTCCCAACTATTTGGTTGCATAACTGTCTCTGCTATTCTGCAGATGTATAATTTCATGTTCAACCCAACCCCCAGGTCACTGGTGTGCACCAAGCATCAATGAGTTTTTTTTTTCAGTTTTTATTAAAAGCAGAGGGTATCTGAATCACAAAGGGAAACAGGGAGTCAGCCCAGGAGTGGGCAGGCTGTAACCAGGATGAACAGGACCCTATTGGATGCTATAGATAGATACCCAATGATGCAGTCCTGCAGAAAGCTGTCTCTATAATGGAAGGCAGGGCATGCTGTAGAGACAGACTGGAACCAGAAACTATGGAACATTTGTGTTCTCATTTCATTCTGGCTTTCTCTCTTGGCTTTGTGATCTCAGAGGACTTGCGACTGTGCTCCTGTCTTGGAACCAGATGGACAGCAATGACTTCTCTGTCTGTGCCAAAGGTTTATTTTCAAGCAGCTAATGAAATTAAGCATATATGCGTAAACCATGGAGATAAACATATTGCGCCTACACCCCCCAAATAAAACGATAACATCTCTATGAAACAGAACCTGTTATTGCCATATTGATTTTAAAGTAAATTAGAGGAGGTCATATATCTTTACGGGTGGAGTCAAGATTTGAATACCAACCTATACCTATACCTGCACCCATACCTGTACATGTACTTATATAGCAGCTATGGTTATTGTGCAGTTATGTGATTTTTCAAAATCATTGGAAATAAGATGAAAAATATCAAATGTCACAAACTACCAGGTAAATAGGAAACACTTTCATACTCTTTCCTCACCTGTTATCTTAATACCATTAGGCTTTCTGATCTCCCTGGACAAATGCAGAATAGGGTATATTGACTCAGTATGTTATAAGGCTTCTACTGAGTGAGGAGGCCCAGACAGGGAATATGGCAATTCATGGGACTCTGAATGAGTGTTTTCTCTCATCTCTCTCTCTGTGTGATTTCTTACAACTCAGTTTAAGACCTCAAGATGCAGTGCACATACAGACTTCCTGTAGGATAGACTCTGTTGGTCCTCAAAAGGGAATAGGTAACGATTTGTTATCATTTGTGTTCCAGACTAAGAAATTCTTCTCTATCTGTGGAAGCCACGTAAACCTAGAGGGCAGGGCACCTGGGCTGAGAGAGAGTCAGAGGGAACTAAGCATAGGAATTCTGGAAATGGCTGGATGTTAACATTTACCTCACTGCTTTGTCATATGTTCAGCAGAGACATAAAATAAAATACATCAAAATTACACCGGGTTGAGTGCCCTTGGTCACAATAAGTATGGTAAAAAGACCTTTGTCCTGCTTCAGGCTGGTGAAGGGGGAAGATGAGCTTCGGTGAGAGACTGGATATGAATTCTAGTTCGCTTGGCTGGGTGCATCTGTAAAATGGGGGAGGACAGAACTCCCAGCCCAGGTCGTTGAGTAGGATTAAGTAAGGAGGGTGAAATGTCCAGCAGGAGCTGAGCAGTTCAATCCCCCATTCCCTTTGTTACTAAGAGTCTACACTACTCATTCCTTCCTTGCCCAAGTTTACATCCTCCCCACCCCCAACAACTTGTTACAAATAACTTCACGCATATATCTCTGAATTCTTGGCACTTTTTAATTGCTTTGTTCCTGGTTTCCTAAGGGTTTAACCCCCTGTTTCCATGGTGATTTCTAGAGCCATGCCTCTATTTCTACTCTCACTGACACTTCTTGATTTTTTTTTTTTCTTTTTATTCTAACTTGTTTGAAGTGAAAGATGGACCAGGATTCAGGCCATAGCAGCAAGTCTGGCAGCACCTGGATTCTATAGGGGAGTGAAAATCTCTTCAGGCAATTATGTTCATGGATTGCAGTATACCTAGAAAAGTCCTATATGCTTTCTTATTTTTATTATGTCTTTTATTTTTGAGATTATAATAGGCCATTGCCTTTTCTTTCTCTCCTTTCTCATGGTAAAGCTGTTAAAGTGGACAGGGAAGTCCACAAGGCCTCAACTCTAAAACTACAGACAGATAAAGAGTGCTGGAAGCCAGAGAAATAGCCTTGCCTGGGAAGAGCACACTAGGCATGGTCTCTTGCATAAAACCTACGATAGTGCTCCCAGGAAGAATAATCTCCTCTTATGAAGACCCAGGTTAAGCAAACTGTACAGGTAACACCTTTGCCCAATTCACAACCCTGGGTAAGCATCTTCTACATATAACACTTTTGCATGGTTTATGGTCTACCCTCTTCTACATGCAGGGATGTAGTTGTATATTCCAGATCCTAATAAATAATAGGGGCTCAGAATGAGTAGAATCAACATGGGGAGGCCGGTTGTTCATGCAGAACAAATCATCAATTTAGTTCTTCCTGTGCTGCTGTGGTTTGAATGTGGATTGTGCCTCACAGGTTGATGTATTTGAACACCGAGTCCCAGCTGGTGACAGAGATTGATGGACTTGCTGGATGAAGCAGGTCAATGGGGGCAGATATTGAATTTTGGTCTCCTGATACCACTTCTTGTTCACTGTCTACTTCCCGATTGGAGCAATATGTGACCAGTTGTCACACCTTTCTTGTGGTGCATTGAGTTCCTTCTTTTTTTTTTTTTTAAATTAGATATTTTCTTTATTTACATTTCCAAATGCTATCCCGAGAGTTCCCTATACCCTCCCCCTGCCCCTGCACCCCTACTCACCCACTCCCACTTCTTGGCCCTGGCATTCCCGTGTGCTGGGTGATATAAAGTTTGCAAGACTAAGGGGNCTCTCTTCCCAATGATTGCCGATTAGGCCATCTTCTGCTACATATGCAGCTAGAGACAGGAGCTCAGGGGGTACTGGTTAGTTCATATTGTTTAGTTCCTTCTTAAACTGTGAGTCAAGAAAAATCTTTCCTTCCTGAATTAGCTTCTTGTTAGATACCTGGTTATAATTTCGATAAAAGTGACTAATATGTATTTGCTTGTTCACACACAAGGTGGAGTAAAAGGTTGTGGAAAATAGCACCAATTTTCCCTCAAAACAATCGATTTATACATCAATATTTTATTCTAGAGCTGAGAAGACTGAGCCTCAGGGAGATAAGCCTAGTCCTTAGGGAGTAGAGCTGAGCTTGAACTGTGACCCAGCTGATCCTCCAATGTGAGTGCTTTCATGCAGCAACACACTCTAGTAAACTCCTCTAGTAAAATTCATATCTAGGCCATGGAATTGGGAAAGACACCAGCTTGCCTCAGCCAGAAGTTAAAAGCTTTTTTTTTTTTTTTTAAATTAGGATAATGATGTTTTTGACTAAGGGACTCGGGGGTCATTGGAGACAGTTTCTCGGGCCATCCTCTTCAGTTTGGCTTTTCATTAAGGCAGTTTTTTTTTTTTTTTTTTTTAAATTAGGAATCAGTTTATAAAGACCCTTAAGGTTCATTTGCTTCAAGGAACAGTGAAGCCTAGCAGGGAAGTTTTATGGCAACAGAAAGTGCCAGGTTGACTGTGCATAGCTAAAGAAAAACACAGCATTACCTGCTGTCCATGGTAGAACACAGCAAGAAGGAACATGGCCATCAGCAGCAATGATGCTTCCTTGGTCCCCAGGAAATCTCTGTGGGAAAAACAACAGAAGAGTGCCATGGGTGACCAACCACAAAGGGATTTTAAGGGTAAGGATGAAGAAACAGGTTTGAAATGGAGCGTGATGTGAAGAAATGAATATTTTCCAAACACCTGACTATAACATAGACTGCTCTAAAGGTTTTTTGTACCATTCATAAAACAAGATACCGTGGAACCTATGAGGCTACACGGGGCATAGCTAGTAAAAGAAAATCTAAGGTTTAGTATCTAGACAATATGATTACATCAGTATTACCAGTAAGGTCTCTACTCGTATAGCGATTTTTTTTCTACGTTTCAAAGAGTTTGGATCCCCTCTCATCAGAATATCCTACAGAGGCGAGTATTCCTTCAGTCATTCTTTTTTTTTTTTCCAATTTTTTTATTAGATATTTTCTTCATTTACATTTCAAAGGCTATCCCTAAAGTCCCCTATACCCTCCTCCCGCCCTGCTCCCCAACCTACCCACTCCCGCTGCCTGGACCTGGCATTTCCCTGTACTGGGGCATATAAAGTTTGCAAGACTGAAGATGGCCTAATCGGTCATCATTGGGAATAGAGGCCCCTTGGTCTTGCAAACTTTATATGACCCAGCACAAGGGAAGGCCTGGGCCAAGTAGTGGGAGTGGGTAAGTAGGGGAGCAGGGGCGGGGGGGGGTATAGGGAACTTTCGGGATTGCATTTGAAATGTAAGTAAATAAAATAATAATAAAAAAAAAGTTTTCAAGACCAAGGGACCTCTCTTCCCAGTGATGGCCGACTGGGCCATCTTCTGCTACACATGCAGCTAGAGACACGAGCTATGGGGGTAATGGGTAGTTCATATTGTTGTTCTACCTATAGGGTTGCAGACCCCTTTAGCTCCTTGGGTACTTTAGCTCCTCCATTGGAGGCCCTGTGTTCCATCCAATAGATGACTACGAGCATCCACTTCTGTATTTGCCAGACACTGGCATAGCCTCACAAGAGGCAACCATATCAGTGTCCTTTCAGCAAAATCTTGCTGGCATATGCAATAGTGTCTGCGTTTGGTGGCTGATTATGGGATGGATCCCTGGGTGGGGTAGTCTCTGAATGTCCATCCTTTCGTCTCAGCTCCAAACTTTTTCTCTATAACTCCTTCCCTGGGTATTCTGTTCCCTATTCTAAGAAGGAATGAAGTATTCACACGTTGGTCTTCTTTCTTCTTGATTTTCTTGTGTTTTGCAAATTGTATCTTGGGTATTCTAAGTTTCTGGCCTAATATCCAGTCATTCTTTTTAAAAGTCATTGACCTACTTAAGAAGCCAGTGTTGAATGCTTGCCATGTGATGGTTTTATTCCAACTGCCTTCAAGCTCAGATTATGATATTTGTCTGTGAGTTGGATACTTTTAATTACTCTATCAACGAGTTTCATCTTCATGTCAGTTTTATGAGTAGGGTCTCCTGGCCCCCATTTTCATAAACCTTTAATGGAGGTTCTGGTCTTTTTATGCCAAGATACTAACAGCAGATTTGTCGTTTCTTAGCTATAGTCCCAAAGAAGCACATTATGACTGAACATCTTCTATATCCTAACATCTGATGGTATACAGAAATGAAGAAGATACATTGCCCTTAGTCCTGAAATAATTTACTCGAGGAAAAAAAAATCAAATATATAGACAATTTTGTAATTAGGTTAGATATATCCTTATTGCTCTGACACTGTTTGAAAAGAGATTAATGAACTGAGTCAGGCTGTTGAGGAAATACTTAAGAAGCCCAGGCTGCAGAGCTAAGAACATATTACTTAGCTTGGCATTTACATCTCTCTAACCTCAGGTTAATAAGCAAATTTCAAATGTCACGTTTGAGGACATATGGAGCCTCAGTAAGAGAGACTGCTTGAATTTGTCAGAACTATCCAACAAGAGTGCTAAGGTGAGGAGGGTTGGGCTATAACCCCATTTATTGATGTACAGATCCATCCTTCCTTCCTTCCTTCCTTCCTTCCTTCCTTCCTTCCTTCCTTCCTTCCTTCCTTCCTTCCTCCCACCCATTCTCTGGTCTTGGATGCTTAACGGCTGCTGAGAAAAATATTAAAGACATGAATTTTGATGATGATCCAGATTCCTAGTGCAACTCTGTTTTTGAACATTTCTTTGACCTCAAAAAAGCCGCTTGATTTCTCTGAGCCTCACTTCAGAATGACTCCACAGTGTTTTACACCCTTCACTGTGAGGAGGAAATGAGCAATGGTGGTGAGGTACTTGGCACGGTTCCTCGCCCGTACCTTCCTCTCACTTCTCCGTGAAGCCTCTGACACAAATCTTGCCTATTGGTGTGCTGCTTTAAAGAATCATTTGCTCACATTACTTCATTTGCATAAGAGATGTCCTATGTTTAGAACCTCCCCTGGATTCTGTCAATCTGTTCCAGACTCCTGCACTGCCTGGCGCTTCAGATATCCTCTTCTTTGTGATGCACAAGACGTATTTTAAGCCAAGAAAATTATCATTTGAAACACATTTTTCAAGAGACAACATGGAGGCTTCTTGAATCATTTTTGAAAACAGTGATGGACTAAAAATACTCAGCTAGACTAGACTCAGAAGAAAAAAAAATGAAAGAAAATTATGAACAATTTCTGAGTGTTTAGCTATATGCCACATGAAAAAAAAAAAACTTGTGTAGAGACCAAAGTATATGAATAGCAACCCAATCATATTGAGAAAAAGCCCAAAATAATTATCTTTTGAATTCAGAACTTGTACCTCCCATGATTTTTAGAAAAACATACAAAGAGTCAAATGGCTGAAATGTATTTCATATTATTGAGCTTTGCCTAACAATGGGTTTCACAGACTTAATATGAAGGAAATTTTGATATATTGATTTGTATTAATAAGATAGCTGAAGTAATACTACCATCTCCATGGGAAAGGGACATTGTTAATTGAAAACACATGTAGAGTAATGAAATCCACAGGGCCACTATAATCTTTAGAGATAATTTCATCTGATGTATTATAAAAATTAATATTTAATGTGAGTATGACTCACTAATGAAACATTTATGCTAGCTCTAGTAAACCTGCAAACTAAAAAAGAGAGCTAACCATTCAGAGAAAGCTACGATTATTTTGGAATCCATTTTAAATATCATTTATATATTCTCTTTGTAAAAATGCATCTATAAATTTAAGGCTATGATGTTCATATTGTTTTCTAAGATACTTTTGCCCTTAATATAGGGAATTATAATAGGTTTATATAATTAGCTATATTACAATTAATTTTTCAAATCCATTTTATTCTGTATTATGCATAGTATGTATAATATAGTACACTTTACGAGGTTTTTATTTTATACGAGACTAAAAGCCCAGAGGGAAGAGATCAATGGGTCAAGGCCACATATTCACTTGTCTCATTGTCAGTATCAGAACCCAGATCTTAAGTGCAAAGCTCTGAGTTTTCAATATGACTCTTTCCCCTCCAAATTTTTATTTATTAGTTTTGATTTTCCTTCCCAAAACCACCAATAAGCCATCCCACTTAAATTTACTTTTATTCTGGTGCTGTGTCACAGGTGTAATGAGGCTTTACTGGCGCAAGCTTGTATCATATCTGAAGCAAACTTCACCTATACATCCTGTTCTCTCACGTCAATTCAGATGATATTAACTGACCACAGAGGTTCCTGCACATCCACGCTCATAGATACCCTGCTCACGTTAGCTGGAAAGTGGAATCAGCCTAGCTGTCCATCAACTGATACGTCAATGATAAAAATGTGGCACAGACTCATAATGGAATTTGTTCAGCACTAAATAAAAATGAAATCTGCAGGAAAGTGGATGAAACTGGAAAATATTCTTGGGGATGTAACCCAGAATCAAAAAAAACCAAAAACAAACAAACAAACAAACAAAAAAAAAACCCCAGACACTTCATGTTAGGGAATCATATGAGAAGAATAGCCTTGAAGCTTTAGATTTCTTTGTTTAATTTGGAGTGCCCATTGTGATCAGGAAGCAAGGGGCGGTGTTGTTGAAGGGCTTTCCTGGAGAGGATAGCAGCACCCCTGGGATAGGAAAGTGCAGGGAGAATATGAGTAGGAGAAAGATTTAAGAGGGGACATGGGTGGATAAATGGCAGAGATGAGGGGTTTCAGTAGGTTAAACAAAAGTAAGAATGCCTTTAAAAAAGCCATATGGATTCCCACTATTGTATAAGCTAATTAAATAATATAATTAAAATCAATTTGAAGGGATATACTCTGTATGGGTAGATTATGTGGCTTTCCAGAAGTCACAGGTTATTAAATAAAAATTGCAGTGCCAGATGTGGGATACCGCCATATGAGTTGTTAGTCGGGGGTAAGGGGAGTGTCCCCCAAAGCAATATAGGCCGTTGCTGTTACTTAGCTTCCCACTAGATGAAAGGACTCTATTGATGAAGACTTTGGTTACAGGATATAATAAAGTCCTTAAGCTGGAACTGAGCTGAAAGCTTCCCTAATGTCACGTAGCTCCTCAGTGTCAGAAGACGCTATGCAGACAGCTGAGGGAGAAAAGACATCCACTCTTTACCCAGCTGTGAGTCACATGAACTATAGTACCATCGGGAAGACAGGATGTGCCCAGTGGGTGTCATAGTGTCGTTAGCGTTATGGGGGCAGCCAAACACTTTTTTAAAGTTAGATTTTAAGTCTGTTCCAGAAAAGGAATGCATGCCTGGTAGTGTAAATCTGATCGATAGTCAAAGGCTGGGAAGTCTTAGGGGGGAAATCTTCTGTTGTTTTGCTAAATGGACATGGTAACTAGCTGTTTATGCTTGTGCCCATAGATGACTGCTGCTCTCAGCCTAAGTCAGAGAAGCTTGTGTTTTTAGTGGGCCATGGTTAATGCGGAGACTCCTAGCTGGTAAAAGTACTGAGAATAAGTGATCACCCCAAGCTCAGCTTTGATGGAAACCTCTATATCACTCCCTCCAAGGCTCAGGGAACATTATAGGAGAGGAAGTAGAAAGAACAAAGGGGAAGTGGAAAGAACTAGAGAATGGGAAGGGGTGTGAAAAGATGTCTTCTCTCCATGAAATAGATGCTACACCCACAAATTCATAGCAGCCGCGGCTCTCTGCTTAAGGCTTACCCAAGACTTGGGCCATCAACATTCCGACTTGGAGGCTTATGGGCTCATAAGGTTCCGCTCCACCAGGAAGAGCTGAAGAATTTAATGGTTTCTGGGTAGGAAGAATTGTACTCCTCAGTGGTATAGCCACTGTCAAGTTGTACTTGTTCAAATAATCTTCTACCCATGCTCATTTGGGCAACCTCATTGAATTTAATGAGCAACAAGTAAACCAGAAGAGGCAAGGAAAGAAGAACAGTAAGAGCTGAAGGGGTTTGCAACCCGATAGGAAGAATAACAATATCAACCAAGCAGACTCTCCCCCCCCCCTCAGAACTCCCAGAGACTAAGCCACCAACCAAAGAGTACACATGAAGGGACCCATGGCTCCAGCTGCTTATATAGCTAAGGAGTGCCTTATCTGGCATTAATGGGAAGGGAGGCCCTTGGTCCTGTGAAGACATGATGCCCCAGCATAGGGGAATGCTAGGGTCAGGTAGGAGTGGGTGGGTGGGTGGGGGGAGCACCCTCATAGAAGCAGGGGAAGGGAGGATGGGGTATGGGGCTTGCAGTGGGGAAACCCAGAAGGGGGATAACATTTGAAATGTAAATAAAATAACGAAAAAAAAAAAAAAACCAAACCCAACAGTGTTATGAGTACATACACAGACTGAAAGCAGACATAATAATAAAGTTATAAAATCGTCATACATTAGAAACTGAGAACATCTAGAGTTTCCCCTAAATACTCTTGGGATTTCATATGTACATGAATATAAACATTCACACACCACTTGGGAAATTCTATCAAAGAATTAAAAACAGGAAAGCAATAATAATTCCTGTTCAAATTACATGTTGTGATTTCTATTCCTGAAGCAACGCTGAAACGTCAAGTAATTTACTCCAGTTCATAAAGCTAAGTGCACAGTGACGTACGGTTATCAGTGAAGATTTTCATGATCTTTCCTCCCTAGCTACGATACCCTACTGTACACAACCCTCTTGTACATATCTACTTAAAATCACTTTCTTTTAAGCTCCCAAGTGGCCTAAATTTATCTTATTCATGGGTAATCTTCAGTGCCAATCCAAAGCTCTCAGCAGGAAGGGTAATATGTATTAAAACGAGGAGACAGATAGGAGCGAGGGTTAAGGTTATGCAGTGTTAGGTGACAGCTATTTGGCTTTTATTATTTACATGGAGTAACCCTTGGCCATTGGCTCCTCATCTCTACCATGATGGCTTAAATATATGAACTGGCTCCACATTTTCTCCTCTTTCCCTCTCTTTCTCCCTCCCTCCCTCC
>NC_034606.1:30349445-30362557 GCF_900095145.1 Mus pahari
CTCCCTCCCTCCCTCCTGCTCTCTTTCTCTCTCTCTCTCCCTCCCTCCCACTCTCTTTCTCTCCCTCCCTTCCTTGCTTCCTTTTTGCTGTCCTTAGTCTGGTTGTAAAATAAAGGTGAAGGGAGATCTTTATTAAACTTCCTAAGATTTTTAAGATGCTGACAGCAGAGCATGAAAGCGCTGGGCATTCTAATTGCAAACGGACATCATATAGAGCACAATTTAGGCCAGAGTGGTTCTGCTTCAGTGACACATGGAACCTAGGTTTTGCCAGCTCCAACTTTCCCTGGTTCTTTCCAAATACTTTCTCATGTGTCATTTTTCTTGATTTCATATATTCCAACTTATTTTCAGTTATGAGCACTCTAATTTTTTTTTTGTCTGAAAAGTCTTCAGTGATTATCACTAGTGATGTAGTCTGTGCAAGAATGATTTTTGTAAGCCATGGCTTCTTTGTAGCCTGGAACCCTTCAAAAAACTCCTTACTAACAGTTAGCCTTTAACTGCCAAAATTGAGAATTGGCAGTTAGGAGACATCACATGTGTTCATTTGTACAGGGGGACAAATTAATTAGAAATGAAAAACAGAGATGAGACTTGCTCTGTTTGTAAGCATCTATTTTGCAACAATAGGTATATGGTAAATTTTAGGAGATTTTTAAAATCCCTAATGCCTTTATGTGCCTATTTTACAAGGAGTAAAATAAATGCCTTTGATGTACTTCTGGAAGGAGACAATAGGATAGACACCATCACTATTGTCTCCAGGACTCAAAATGGACATTGGAGGGAGACCCTATCCCAGTACCATCATTACTACGTGGAGTGGGTAATTATTGCTAGAACTGGAAAAGATGATCAGAGCGTACTGATTTTCCGAAGTATAAATTTGGCTGTTGTTGAGTAGAAACAAGAGCCAGACTTAATTCTATACCTTCTGATCTTTATTATCATGCCTAGGCAGATTCAAGTATTTTACTTCTATTTCAAGATGTCAACAAGACTTCATAAGTGATACATAAGTAGATTTTGTGATTAGCAGTTAGAATGTATATATAAATAAAGACTATGTGAAAAAAATGATAGTGAATGATCCAAAACAAGGTCTAACCTGTGATCAAGTAGAGTGGCATTATCTGTGAAGTACTGCAAGTAAGTACAAAGTTGTGCTTACAAGATGAGGTGCACACAATTTAAGGACAATAGTGACACACAACTTCAGGCATTGTAGGTGAGTATAGACCTAGTGTGAAGTAATACCATTATGTGATTTCAAGTGAGCTAATGCTTCTTTAAGTATTCCTTCATTTCCACTGCATATTTCATTCTGCACATACTTTTTAAAAATTTATTTATTATTATTTTCTTTATTTTCATTTCAAATGCTATCCTGAAAGTTCATACTTAATTGGAAACCTATTGTCAGATACTATTAAAGGATGAGAATGTGAATCCTAGTGACGTGCCTTATCCTCTAACACTCATGTTGTAATGGAAGAGGAAGACATGGAAACTAATGACTGCTACGTGAAGTAGTTAATGTGGTGATGGGGTAGAAAGTGAGGAATAATAAAGCTGTCATGAAGGAGATTATCTCTGAGTTGTGTCTTAAGAACTGTGGGTTGGACTTCCAAAAATGGACATACCAACACAGGATGATGTATATGTAGAAGGTCCTTTGGGGAATAGGAGATACTGATACTGATACAGCCTGTAGATTCTCAGGAGGTAAGACTGAAGAATTTAATACAGGTCTGAGGAAGGAGAGTTCACAAATCTCCAGCAAATGAGTGAACTTTAAGCTTCTCAAAGGTAACAGGAACCATTCAAGGATTTGAAGTAAGTATAGGCGTTGACAAGATGGGTTTGGGATGGGTTCATTATGAATAGGGGCTGGGAGACCAGCTAAGGAACCAAAGTCCTGAAAGGAAAACGAAGACCTTCCTAGAATCCTTATATTCGTGGAAGGGAGAAGTCAAGCTTAATAACAAGTGTCAACATTGAGCCAGTGCTTACCAGGTTTGATCATATGAAAAAAAACATCCCTATAGAAAAGGAACCAGTGCTATTCTCACTTCACTGATGAGGACAGAAAGGGTTGAAGAAGCTGGAATCATTTTAAATGAACTCGGTCAAGTTCACACATGTGGTGGGTGAAAAAGCTGAGATGTGAGCTGAAAAAGTAGTTTAAGTCCAAAACTAATATTCTTAAGCAATTCACTATAGTGCTTCCTGGGAAAGAGGGCTGAGGAATATTAGTGTCTTGTGACTGATATGACACTAAAGAGGAAGGCATTCCTATTTTGGGTGCAGCATTATCTCCTGAGACAGAAGGTTGTCATGAGCAGATGAGAGAAAATAGACACAGGTACTAGGACCATGCCAATGGAGAAGTGGTCAGGATGCCCCACCCAAGGTTCTTTGTGATTGCCATGTTTTATAATCACTCTGCCATTCTCGGGAGAAATCAGGAGCAAGCTGAAGAAATGTCCCAAATGAGCATGAACTAAATATTTTCTAACTAAAGCACTAGGTAAGTCTTATTGGCCTTGGATGGCCAGTGGGATGCAGTGTCTTCAGCTGAGACGGAGGCCAGCTGTGCTTTTCCTTTCTTTCCAAGTTAATTCTATTGGTAGCAGAGAATGAGGAAACACAATACTAATTAATGGCTGACCTTTAGAGAGGAGGATTTGATTCTCAGACTCGAATTTGGGATTATATTTGCTTTTACAATTCTTACTTAGAAGTTACTAACTTTTCCTCAAAGCACTTTTAATCATAACGATAATAATAAAACAACAAACCTCTCTCCTTAGAAGGAGGTGAGACGAAGAATGACCTTTCTTTGTGATAAGCACATTTGAGAGTTACAGCAACCCTGGGGCAATGCTATGGAACAAACTGTCTTCCCTTCATTGGTTAAAGCCACAATCTTCAGTATAACTGTATGTGGAGATAGGGTATAAAGAGAGATTGCTAAGGACAAATGAAGTTATAACACTGGGGGTTTTGACCAGATAAGCCCAATGTGCTTATAATAGAAGGAAGAGGTCCCAGACTTCTTCTCATCACCTTTTTGGAGGATCCAGGAAGAAGCTGGCCAGGTGCAAATGATGGAAGAAACCTTGACCAAGAGGCCACTCAGCCCTGCCCATTACATGTTGTGATGACAGTCCCCTGCTGAGCAATGCAAACAAAAATTTCATATTGTACTTTACTGGTGGGCTGATTGAGGTTTGTAGATGGGAAGTAGCTTTCTAATAAAGGTAGTATAGGTTAAAGCTTTAAGCCATTGCTGGTTCCATTAGTGCTGAGGATCAAGTAGGCAAAACACACAGAACACAGGGTATCCATGCATAGCACACACTGTCTGGAAAAGAAAAAAGTAATTGTTACATCTTGTGAATAATCATATAATGAACTATGTATGTTTCAAAATATTAACAGATAAAAAAGGTACACATGTTTACAGGATTGCTATTTGGCCTTTAAAAAGAAGGGAAATTGTCATTTGTGGTAATATAGATGAATCGGTTGCATGAATTAAGGCAGGCATAGAAAACTAGATGTTCTCAGTTAGATGATCTGAAGTTGTTGAACTTTACAGAAGTGGATGGTAGAGTGGCATTTATCAGCGCTGGGAATGGTTATTGAAAACTTTTGGTCAAATGATAAAAACATTCTGATAGGCCAGAGAGAAAATCAAGGTCTATTGTACATCATGGAATAAGAGACAGTGTATTGTATATTCTGTCTATAGTTTAGTATATTGGAAAAGTGCTAAGTCAATTTTTAAGTGCCCTCACTACAAATATAAGTATTAGGCTATGTGTGTTAATTAGCTCTATTCGGCTATTCTAGAATACATTCATCTATTAAAAATTATGTTGTGCAACATGAGCAGGTATAATTTGCTTGTCAATTAAAGATGATGCAAACTCTTGGAAATTCAGCAAGAAAAATGTGACTAGTTTCATAGAAACTTGGCAAAGAGTATGTATGACCTGGCTATTTAAGTCAAATGGCCTATGGATAAGGAAACTATGCACAGACTTACTTATAACTAGAGAACTGTAAATTTAAAAAGTGATATAAAGCAGAGTTCCAGGCTAGGTATGTATTTACCTGAACTATATACACATAAACATGTTTATACACACACGTGTGTGCAACACACACCAAAAATGAACATCCACAAATGCAGAAAAATTTCAAAGGTCTAACAGCAGCAAAGGCAAGAGAGCAACAGGGCAATTACCTCTTAAGAGGAAAATTGTTAGAATCATGTTGGAGAGCCATTTAGCAATATGATATTGTTTTCAAATAGTGAATATAGCTAACCTACAGTCTAGCAAGTGTGTTTCCCCACAAAACTCTAGGAGCCACATGCACACAAAATGAGGAAAAGCCTGACTTTCTATTAATAGGCAAAATGTTCACTTATATTCTGATATATTGACATTATGGAGTATGTACAGATTTCAGGCAGAATGGACTAAATCCATAGATATCAACTGATGTGGATCTTACAAAGGCAACATTGTATGACAATGCCAACACAAGGATACAAACAGCATTGGATTTCATAGATGCAGATGCTAAAGAACTGGAATGGATACATTCAGTGTTATGGACTGAGGAGACTGCTCAGTGGTTAAAGCATTTGACATACACACATGATGACTGGAGTTCAGAGCCTCAGAGCTCATGTAATCACTGGGGTGCACGGCAGCCCGGCTGTCATTCCAGCCTCAGAAGGTGGAGAAAGCGGTCCCCATAAGTAAGCTGGATGGTGAAAGCAGCCGTGTCAGTGAGTTTTATTGATGGACTCTGCTTCAGCGAATAAGGTAAAAGAATTATTGAAGACTATTCCTTACACCAACCTTAGGCCTTCACATCATGTGTGACACACATGTGCCCTCATACACATGTGAACACACAGGCATGAAAATGGAAAGAAAATAACACCAACAAAAATCCCTTCACTCAGCAGAACAGTTGATTGTTTTGGGGAGAAAGCTGAGATTAGTGACAGGTAATCTGAACACTGTTTGATATTCTTTGATACGGAAATAACCATGACTAATAGCTATTGTTCATTGCTATCACTTCCAGGGCTGACTCATGAACATGCAGACCTGATACTTGGGGGGATTTATTGGATTTTTCTTGGCCTTTACCCTCTCAGAATATTAGACATTTATTCTAGCTAGACACATATGCTTCCTACCCTCAATCCCAGTCAGCCCGGTATTTGATGTCTGGTTCTTCCCACTTCTTGTCTTCTGGACAAGGTCTGGTTTGATTCACTGGCTGTTGAGTAGGTCAAGTGATACCCTTAGAAATAGATCCAGAGATTGAAGTGTGGTCAAAGCGGGGAAGAAGGATGAAGGAGCCAGGAGACACATTCTTCCGCCTTACTCCACTCTGAGGTACTTTTCTCCATCTCTGCTGACACTTCTGGTAGAAGTGAGTGGACCTTCCAAGGCATGGGCTGAATCTCTTGACAGCTTATGCTGTCCGAGTCATCAACCATCACCCTCTTCCCTGGTATCGCCTCCCTCCTCACTCTCATTGTCCTGGAACTGTTTCAGCATTGAAGCTTGCTCTCAGGCTCCATGCTCTAAGGAATTTTATACATCACTTCTTCTTGTATTATTCTAAAGTTTAGAGATAATAATGAAGGATCAACATTGCTCAAACCACAGTGACTGCTTTTTTTTTTTTTTTTTTAACCAATATTGCCTTAGTTATATTAAAACTAAATCCCACGGGCCTCAGGACTGCTAAGGTTAAGGAAATTAATTATTAGGTGTGGAGGAAATCTAAGCTACCGCATCCAACTTAGTCTAAGTTTTAAATAATTATTACGATTAGCCTATAGTTCATATACGTTGAAAATTAGAGATTTTCCCCCTAGATGTGTAAGCTGGACAGTGTTTGAGCTGAAATATGTTCATAAAAAGCCAATCCCTCAGTTTCCATAATGCTGTCACTTGCCCAGTGACAGCAGGGCACCTTAGCACTGTGGTGGGTACTTACTCTCCACTGTGGTTCAGGTTGTCATAACTCAGAAAGAGACCTGCGTAGATGGTCTCTGTCAGCAGGGCATAGATGGCAATCATAATGAGCAGCACAGCCAGCTTCAGGACAGAGTTAAGCCGCAGAAATACTGCACAGGTCACCATGGCCAACACCCCAGTGAAGACGAAGTACTGCCAACAGAGAACAAAGGTGGTCAGACTCGCAGGAAGCTCTGAGGTCCCTCTCCTGGCTCTGCTGTCCACTCGTCATCTCCAGGAATTCCAACTCAGCCCTCCCTCCTCCTGCCCGGAGTCTCTGCTCCTTGCCTCTCTGAGTAGCTCCATCATTCACATGATTCCCCTCCAGCCTCATCTTTGTAAGAATACATTTTTATCATTATATTTTATCTGTTCTGTCTGCATGGATGCATACTACATAATGTGCCAACGGAAGCCTGAAGATGGCGTCAGATTCTGTACTATGGGATTTACAGACAGCTGTGAGCTGCACATGGGTGTTGGGATTAGAACCCCAGTCCTCTGGATAAGCAGCTCGGGTTCTTACCCATTGAGCCCTTTCTCCAGCTCCTCAGTCTTGTCTTTGATGCCTCCTTCTTTCCCATGTCCCACAGTCAACCGTCTTCAGTTTTAAGGTTCTACTTTACACCCTTTACAGATCACCACTACCACCCCCCTGCCCCCAGCTTTCTCTATCTACTCTCCTTGCTTTCATTCTCAGAAGCAGCTTGGGAAGAGTTTTCTTTTAAATACCCCTCCCACATTTATTTATTATTTATTTATGTGTGTGTACATGCGTGCTACAATGCACACACGGACGTCAGATGATCACTTGTTGGAGTTAGGGCTTTCCTTCCATCAAGTGAGTTAGGGGATTTGAACCCAGACCATCAGGTTTGGCTGCAAGTGCCTTTGTTCACTGAACAATCCTGTCATCTACCCTCCATTTTCTTCCATCTAAGCCTGCTTCTGGGCTTCAGCATCCCTAAACACACACTTACACTCTTTCTCTACCTAGAATTTCTGGAACACCCATCTGACCATGTTCTTCACCAGAAATCCCTTCTTTGCTCTCTAAACTCTCAAATTCCCATACAGCAGAGCCCACAGGCTACCATACAGTAGCTTTTGCTTTCACTCTCTAGACCCATATCTCACACCTCAGTGGCCGGATGCTCAAATCTCATGCAGGTGAGTAAGCTTTGTACCTCCTCACATGTGAGGTGTCCTTTCCTCTGAGAAGCACCCCCTCAACCTACATTGTACCTCACAGAGACATCTCCCACTCTGTGCTGGGTATTACTTCTCAAATTGCAAACTTGGAATCAGCTAAGAACTGTCTCCCATTGTCTACACAGACAGCTTTCAGCATTCTGTAGGAAACACCTTGCTTACATTCTTAACAGAACTCTCCTGGCATATTCGGGGTGTTGGGTTCAGATTGTGATTAGTAAAATTCATATCATCAAAGCCCCATTTTGACCTCAAAATCTATACATATTTTTTCTTGAAGCATTCAGCAAAAGTGTCCAGGATAGGACTCACAGCTCTCAATGGATAGGTTAAGAAGCCACTGGCCATAGTGCCAAATAAACGGTTTGTGATCTTGAAGCTAGAAAGAGGTGTCTCTGTCATTTAGATATGGTCAGTTTGCATGAGTGTGATTCCAGCGGGAATGTGGGGTTGGATAATACTACAGCTTTCATGTGCACATTTTCATCTCTCTTTTATTACATGGCAAGGAAGTTTTTATATGGGTAGGAAGATAGCTAAGAGTTTCTAAAAATATTTACTGAAGAAGTGGTATGAATTTCCCAAGTGACACTAATTCATTTATGAAACCTTTCCACAAATATGCATACATAAATGAACATAGTGTCCTAGATGATTTCTCATTGAGGACAACCCTCTGTATGTTGGCACATGGGGCAGGATCAGAAGAGAGTCAGGCACTATCTCTTCCTTCAGGCCTTTGCATGGTGCTTCCTTTACCTTGTCTATTTTTACTAATAAACCCAATTACTGATCCTTGTACTAATGGGAGGATACGCTACCTTCAGCTGCCTGCTAAGGTCTTTTCATGGGCAAGATTTCTATATAGGTCACTCTGATGTCCTTGTGCAAAGCCATGTGTAAAGAGACCAGATGAAAAGGAGATCATTCTTTGCATTTTTCTTTTCTATCCAGAGAAACTTCCAGGATGCTCCATTTTTAACACAGGCTATGGGGAAGAAAAGTAGATCCAAGGGGTCTTCATTGTTCCCTTCAGCACAGCACAGGATTATGCCTGGCTGTGTTGATTTAAATTATAAGTCATGAATTATACAAGAGACCTTGGGAGTGAGAAAATCTCAGGACTCAAATGGAGGGACCTTAGATGAAATGCCAGACAGTAGGGAGAGGAAACTTAAAGATCCCACCTCCAGCAGGAAGACAGGGCATCAAATGAGGGAGGAGGTTGCCATCCTACAGTTAAAACTCTGACCCATAATTGTTTCTGTCTGAAAGAATTGCAGGGATGGAAATGGAGAGGACCCTGAGGAAAAGAAGGTCCAGAGACAGGCCCAAGTGGGATCCAGCTCAAGGGGAGGTCCAGGGTTTGACATTGTTACTGAGGCTCACAAAAAGGGACCTAGCATGACCACACTCCAGAAGACCCAACAAGCAGCTGAAAGAGTCAGATGCAGATTTTTGCATCCAACCAATGAACAGAAGCTGCTGACCCCTGTGGTTGAATTAAGGAAAGGTGGAAAAGAAGCGGAGGAGAAGTGTGACCCTGTAGAAGGACCAGCAGCCTCAATTAATCTAGACCCCCTGCCCCTGAGATCTCTCAAAACACTGAACCACCAACCAGGCAGAATACATCAGCTGATATGAGGCCCCCAGCACATATACAGCAGAGGACTGATGGGTCTGAGTTCAATCAGGGATGATGTACCTAACCCTCAAGAGACTGGAAGGCCCCAGGGAGTTTAGAGGTCAGGTGGGGTGGGAGGATGGAGGGTGGAGACATCCTCATGGAGACAGTAGGGTGGGGAAGAGGTATGGAATATGGAACAGTCAGAGGGTAGACTGGGGGTGGGGAATAGCTTCTGGAATGTAAAAAAAAATGTGGAAATGATTGTATCATTGGAGAAAAAAATTAGGGCACAAAATAGTTAAACAAAAACGCTGTGGACATTTATTGAATGCCCATTGTAATTAGGACAGGTGATAGGTAGGCATTGGAATTTCAAGAAATGTAATAAGAAATGTCTGGGCATAAAGGAAATCATAGTAAAAGTAAATATGAAGCAAACATGAAAATGCAAACAGAAATGTGTTTTGGTAGCAACATGACTGACCCTGATAGGTGTATAGAGGCAAGAGCGAGCATATATCATGGAGAGAATGCATGTCTAATGACGGGCAGAAGAGGTGAGTTTTTTTGAGGTCTTAAGGGATAGACAGCAAATAGGAAGACAAAATAGCCTAAATTCCAGTGTATATGGAGCAGTGAAGTTCCCTGTTTCTTCTGGATATTTTAATGACATGAGTTGTGAAAGAGGTTATAAACATAACATTTCTCTAGTTTCAATACCATCATAGTTTTTCCCCTGTAGTGCTGGTGTACTTAATTTTCTGTGTATTGGAATAGTGTTATTATTTTATTTTATTCCAAAATAATCAAATGTATTTCATTCTTTTGTGGAAGTGATTGTGAAAATTGGGGTTCCTTTTCAATTTTGCTGCCCATAGGTTTAGGCACCACCACTCACTGAATACATTTGTAGCATCAAACTTAGAAAATAGTGGTTTAAAATCCGTTTGAAAGTCTATCAAGTCATTCTATTAAAATATTTGTTAATATGTAAATTGTATAACTATACATACTACAAAGTATTTGTCTTGGGAAAAATACACAGTTGTCTTAGCATAAAGGAATGAGACTATCTATGCAGAAATAAAAGAAGAGATTCAATAATAAGACTTTTACAATTTTTGGATGTTGCAGTACACCTCACACTGGCATGTGAGGAAAAGGAAGGTAACTCAGGACGAAGAATGAGATGTGGCTAGATGTACAGTCACAGAAGTTGGCAGTGTGAGGTCCTGATGTTAAATGAACTCAAGATACAATAGGACAAGTTTAACAGGGGTGGAATGTATATTGTCTCGGGGGTAAACTGCCGGAGCACAGACTAAATGAGTATAATCATACACTTGGTCACATATTCCATTTAAAGCACTCTAAAATGGCCTGTTATATTCTGTGTTATTTAATAGTTAACACGACTCAAGCTTAGATTACTCTTTCATCAGTTCTAAGGAATAGGGGTCGTCCATGGAGAAGTTCTCTACTGGATACTCAAGGCTTTCTTCTCTCAGACAACCCACTGACCTGGGGAATAATGAATAAAACAAACTCCTGTAAGTCTGAAAATCTTGAATTCACATGACTTGCCAAATTATAAAGGGCTTTGTCAGCATGAAACAAAATCCATTCAGGCCAAAGCATGCATTTGTTAATGCACGACTTTTAATTAAGGCTCTGCTGTGCTCCAGCGTGAATGGCACAATATTCATGTTATGACACTATCATAGCATACCATAAATTACCTTGGCCAACACGCAATACTTTTCTTTTCTAAGAGGAGTCAGAATAACTTTACACCATCACAACTGGAGGAGGAATTGAGTATCTACACACCCAACTCAGACAGGTTCACCTCTCTGTGCCCATTTCGGTTCTGCCCAAACCCATGTCATCCTCAACTCACACTGTAGGAAGGAAAGAAATCAAGAAGACAGTTTTCAAACGTCACTATAATTCAAGGGAATAATTCTAATACTGATTGACTCATATACACAACCTGATCTCTAGCAACGCCAGATCACACTGCAAGCAACATGTAAAGTGCAGAAAAACATGGAGTTGCTCTGGCTGAACCTCAGCCTGGGTTTCACGACTGTTCAAGCAATGAAGATGGCATAGTCTAGGGGTCGCCACTGGTGCTCGTGCAATTCCCGTCTCATATTCTAAGCTGGTTTCTAGGCCAAGTTATCTTAAGAGAGAAGTAGTGTGTGTGTGTGTGTGTGTGTGTGTGTGTGTGTGTGTGTGTGTGTTTTACTGTTTCTTGTGTCTGGTATTTCTTTAGGGAACTTTTGATTTATAGTTTTCATCAAACTTGGAAAAAAGTTCTGGTTAGCTCTTTAGTTTGTTTCTTTTTGTGAGAGAGGACTCAAATTATGCAGGCATTACATTGTTTAAATTTTTTTTTTTTCCGAGACATGGTTTTAGTGTTGGTCTTAAGGCCTGTTTTATTTAGTAATTTATTTTCAATACTTGTATTGCTATTTCACCAATTTTGCTCTTTTGGTTTTGTCTACAATGTCTAATCTCACTAACTTTCTTCTAGTGTGGTTTTTTTTTTAATCTTACATTTCATAGCATTTACCTTTAAGTATTCAGTTTTTACTTAACATATATCTTTCAGATTATTTAAACATATGCAATAAAATTATAATAATTATTTTATTGTCTGTTTGATAATTTTATATATACAGTTGGTTCTGTCTTGATTTTCCATCACTGATTCCTCTCTTCATTATCAATCACAGTTCCTTTAAATGTCTGGTTATCATTGACTAGAGTCTAGTTTCAGTGACTTTATTTTCTCAAATCCTGGAGGTTTTTCAAATTGTTATGAGTCCTCTCAAGATTCATTCTTAAATATAATTGAATCACAGGAAATCACATAGCTTCATTTTTAGAATTTACATTTACAACTTTTTAAAGAAATGATCAGAGCAGATTATAATCTAGGAATAGACATTTAAATCAACTGAAGCTGTAGCCCCTGCACTGCTAAGTGTCTAGTAGACTGTGATGTGTTTTAGTCAGTAAGGTGACACATTCTATTTCAGCCCATGTACGTTGCAGATATGGATGAATTCTGGTGGTTATTTCCACATCCCTCATTTCGATGTTGATTGGATACTCTGAAACTCTCTGAGTCTCTCTGTGCAATCCTTTCCTCTACGGTGATATGTGTACAACCTCTAAGCCATCTTGCTCTCTCCTGACTCTTATCTGTCTATTCTCAAGGCAAGAAATCACTGTGTTTCATCTGGGTTCATCTCCCTGAGGTATGGTCTGAACAAAGCTCACACTATGCCTGGACTCATTCCATTTGCTTCCTACCTTTGGGACTTACTGTCTTCATTGCTTTGTCATCAGTATCTTGAAAACTATTTCACGTGTTACGTTTGCTTATTTTTATTTGTCCCAAGTAGAAATGGAAATCTTGCCCTGTGATTCATCAGAAGGGGGCCTTCTTTTTCTTAAAAGTTGTTAAATAGACAGAAGGTTCTATTTTGAAGCTGGTCTCTGGGTAATTTTAGAGTAACATTACAGTATTTGTCTTCTACCCTTAAAAAAACTGTATAAATATCAAGGTGTTTGTAACATGCCCTAACTGAAGAAATTGAGGTACAAAGAGTGGTGTGTAGGTACTAAGATGATGCCCACAGTGTGTGTTATGGGGCAGGATAGAGAGGCTTGAAGACCAGATGAACTCGGAAAAGTGACTCCCAGATGCAGGACACAGAGAGCCAAACCTTTGCTAGAGAACCTGCTCTCTTGGACCCTTTATACCATAGCAAGCCTCAGCCAGTCCCTCGTACAAACAGTGGTCTTTGGGGAGGGGGTGTAGAAAGAAACCAAAGTATACAGGTTTGATTCTGAAAGAAGGTTTTCCTACTGAGCCTCCTGAGAGCCACAAGAAGGAATTGAAAATGGCAGACAGAAGAAAACCAAGAAGGAAGACCATCATGTGGATACTTCATTCCTCCTTAGAATAAGGAACAAAATACCCATGACAGGATATAAGTACAGAGACAAAATTTAGAGCTAAGATGAAAAGATGTACTATCCAGAGACTACCCCATCCGGGGATCCATCCCATCATCAGCCACCAAACCCAGATACTATTGCACATGCCAGAAAGAATCTGCTGAAGGGACCCTGATATAGCGGCCTCTTGTGAGGCTATGCCAGTGCCTGGCAAACACAGAAGTGGATGCTCACAG
>NC_034606.1:30363475-30368404 GCF_900095145.1 Mus pahari
ATATATATTACACACACACATACACACACACACACACACATATATATATATATATATATATATATATATATATATATATATATATACATTTCTACATTTGAGTTTGCTTATTTATAATGTATATTGAGAATGTACATGAGTTCTTTAGATAGGTAATAATACATAATGCCAGACATCTAATATGTAAATCCTGTTTTGTTCCAAGTGTTCCCTAAGTACTTAATTTTTAAAAATTGAAATAACATGTATTAGTCATTATGTATAACAAACATTATATTTAACCTTTCAAATCTTGGTGGATAAACTACATTTAATACATAACCATATCTATCCATCTGTCTGTCTGTCTGTCTGTCTGTGTGTAGGCAATCACTATAATAGAATGGTAAGTCTAGAAGTAAATACTTAATATTGGTGTATTTACTTAATTTTTATAACTTTCCAGTGAGAATTACCTTTATCCTTATTTTATATTTGTGAAATCTGAGGTATAGAGACAAAGCTTTGCCATCATAAATCATGATGACCCTTTTCTTAGAGCTTAAAAATGTCAGTGAATGCTGTGGTCTTGAGACTTGAAGCTTAGATGTATGTCCAAGTGTAGAGAGTTGACTTAGAGTGATGGGGGCCACAGACTAGCATACCATGAACACTGGCTTCATGCCAGATACATGCCAGGAGCTAGCACTTGCCAATTAAACAGACAGCAAGGTATTCATTTTCCCATTTCACAGATGAGGAAACCAACAAGAGAAATTGATCGGAAGTGAAATCCAGCTTAGACCAGCTTTGACTATTCACATCTTAGCTTTCCTTTCCCCGTAGTTTTGGGCCACTCTATATACTCTTCAAAGCAAAAAGTTCTTAGGAAGCTGGAGCCATATCACCCAGAATCTCATACATTAAGGAGGAGCCGGGTTGTGTGGTCTTCCTCATCTATCCTTGCACATCCCTAGGAAGAGTCTGTTTTCTCCTCCTCTGACTAGGATAAAGAATAAGGAAGGAAGCTATAGTATAAGTGCCAGCACAAAGCTATTATAATTGAGTTCAAAGAGAAAGAAAGGACAGGAAGGAGTGAGGAAGCAAGCAAGGCAGAAAAGGTAAGATCATGATCAAGCAGGCTACTCTCTGAATACTAGCTTTATTATAACATGGTGGCATTAGCAGCTTCTCTTTCATGGGGCTACATGGAGGACTCTGTGGTTCTCAGTCCAATTCGTAGGCCCAGGGAGACCGCCTAGAGCCTTTTCTCATCTTACACATTGGAGAGCTCTCTGAGTATGCCAGCTTTCAGAGATGAAGTTTACCCGTGGTCCTCTTAATATGGAATTAATTAGAGTCTCCCAGGGCTACAAGATATTGTCTTTCCTGACATGGGATCTCTACTCTAATATGTACAGGTCTAGACTAACAGAGCCTTTAGACTTGAAAGCCTGTGGACCAGTAAGTGACTCTGTGGCCAAGGGAGGGCTAAACATGCATGGCGATGACAGTCAACCCAATGAGATGTCTTCAGACCCAGAGGTTATCTGGAAACTCTCCCTACTACTTTGACTTAACTTTAGCTGCAGTTTTTCTGTATTTGTTTCCTTTTTATATTTTCTTTATCCTTCTTTATATATTTTCTATTTTTCCTTCCTTCTTTGCTTCCTCCTTTTCTTCCCTTTCTTCTTTCCTTCTTTCTTCCCCTTCCTTCCTTCCTTCCTTCCTTCCTTCCTTCCTTCCTTCCTTCCTTCCTTCCTTCCTTCCTTCCTTCCTTTCTTCCTTCCTTCANTCCTTCCTTCCTTCCTTCCTTCCTTCCTTCCTTCCTTCCTTCCTTTCTTCCTTCCTTCATCCCTCCCTCCCTCCCTCCCTCCCTTTGTTCCTTTCTCTCGTTCTTCCTTCCCTCCCTCCCCTTTAACACTGCTGGAGCAGTAAATCTATTCAATCACAGAGACCCTGACACATTCTTCTACAGGATTTGATAGGTGACTTTGGATGAAATTATCAGGAGAGAGAGAGAGAGAGAGAGAGAGAGAGAGAGAGAGAGAGAGAGAGAGAACAAATAGATCAATGGATAGTGGGAAAGGTGGGAAAGGAAGGAAGGGAGGAAGAAGAATGGAGATAGAAGTAGGGAAGGGTAGTTAGGGGAAAGATGCAGAAGACAGAGCAAGAAAGAGGACAGAGAAGCAGAGAGCATTGGGGGAAGGAGAAGATGGAAAAGGAAGAAGAAAGGAAGGAGGAAGAGGCAGAAGGAACAAGGGTTCTGGAATAGACTCTAAGACCTTTTGGTCAGTGTGTGTCCCTGAGCTGGTGGAGATGTTCACCTCTCACCACTGGGAGCTTGCAAATAAATACCTCTGGGTAGGAGCAGATATCTGTAAACACAGCTGAGGAATTGAAAGTCAGGTTCTTCAAGGGTATCGACTTGTCAAAATCACACCACAGCTGCGGATTAAAAAAAAAGAAGAAGAAGAAAAACAACAACAAAAAAACAAAAAGACACAGGAACAACAGTCAGTGTGAGTGTTGGGAGTGGATCAGTGTGCTAGCTGCTGCTGGCCTTCAGCCCAAAAGCCAAGGGCAGGAGGGACTAGAGGGCCTTGCCGGCCAGGAGGAGGCACTGGCTCAGAAAAAGCTTTTACAAGCTAGTCACGAAACTGGGTAAAGATGGCTGCTTGCCCTGTTGCTTTGGGACACTGGATTGTGTTTGTGGGGCACAGAAGAGAGTTGAATAGTGGGGGAAGAGGCCTGGGTGATTTCATTGCCTGTCTCCAGATCCAAAGTTGGGAGGGTTTAAGGGACCTGAATGGACACATTTTCTAGAATCTCTTAAGACTGGAGTGCTGTGCATCTTCCAGGGCAGATGTTTCTGTTGAAGGCATTCCAGTGTCACAGCTACCGGGTGTAAACCTTCTCTGTGCCAAACACTTTATTCAAAAAGCCCCACAAGCATCTTGTGAGGTACCCGCTGTCGTTATCCCCAGTTTACAACCGAGAAATATGAAACTCTGAGAAGTAAAGTAACTTGACCAGGGCCACCACGCTGGTGATGCATAGAGCTGAGAATCGAGCGCCGGTCTATCTGACTCCAAAGCCTCCTAGACTCCTGCCACACCAGTGAAAGGAGTGATCCCAACCTGAAGCCATCCGAGACTTTTCCAAATGCTGTCCCCCAGCAAATCTACCTCATTAAGAATTCAAATCCTGGCTACCACCTCATTTCACGTGGATCAGCAACTTCAACGCATGCATCCGTTTCAATCGACTCACGCTATACAACGTTTGTCAGATGACCACGTCATGGCATGATGGTTTTTCATTTATCTGTCCCTTTGTCTCTCTTATGACAAGGTCAACTATAGAGCTTAAACAGTGAGCTAGAGGCAGTCTGAACCTCCAAGTCAGACGATAACAACTGGAAAATTCTACAGCTTCCGTCACTGAATGCTCAGGAACCCAAAGGGCACAATGATACTTTTATCCACAAGAGGATGTTTCAAATAGACTGTTTCTACATGCCAAGGTTATGACCAGGGTTAGATCAAGCATTTTTTTGAAACCTAGCTGCCTGGGCCACAGACAACACGGACTGTACACGTACAGAAAATAACTGTTACTCTCACGGTCTGACTATACAGAGAAAATGAAGCCATTGAAATGTGGGGTCATCGAATTAAGAACAACCATGAATATTATGGCAGTTATAGTTTCATCTGAGTTCTATGTGCCCCAAACCCATAGGAACCTTTAGAAGGTCATTGACAAAACAGTCAACCTTTCTGAAATGCAGTTTCCTCATCCGTCAAATGCAGAGAATAATACCCACCTGTTGCACATAGTAGGTACTCAATAAGTGACAGC
The DNA here is from genome assembly GCF_900095145.1 of Mus pahari. NCBI lineage: Eukaryota > Metazoa > Chordata > Mammalia > Rodentia > Muridae > Mus > Mus pahari. The sequence goes on from NC_034606.1 coordinate 30,367,319, forward strand.
TCTTTCAGCTTCATTTCTCCATTGTGCCCTCCACCCAGAGATATATTTTACCATATTAGATGAGCATGGGTCATGGAGTCAGACAGACCCTATTAGTAAGTTATTTCATATCTCTGAGCCTCAGTTGCTTCAGCCGTAAAGTGGGGATAAATGAGACTTACCTCATAGGGTTTATGTGGGTTATTAAGTATGAAAAAGGTGTTATAGTGCTCCTTCAGTGCATGGCACATAGCAGGTAATTCCTGGTACTTAATAAATAAATGAGAATTTTATTTGCCATTATAAATTATTGGCCACTGCCAATATAGAAACTGAAGGCCTACAAAGGTTCTTTGGAACAATTAACCTCCCCTGGTGGGTTAAATATAGCTTCCCCACAGCAAGACACATACTTCTGATGGGGGTCATTATTCTGTTCCTGATCTTGGGACTGACTGGCACATAATAATAAGGTACTAAGGCAGGGCAATGCAAGAAGTTGCTCGTTCTCTAAGCTCTTGATTCTGGACTCTATAGTAGATACCACAGGACTCAGGGGGTTGGTGGATGCTTACAATATTTAGGACAGCTCCCAGGAAGTTAATCAAGATGGAAGCAAAGATGATGACGTTGCGGGCCAGATAGGTCTCGTTAATCCAACAGCAGGTTTTGCGGAGGATGAGGGGCAGACACTTATAGTCTTCTGCTGTGGTGATGAGGACCAGGGCAGAGTGCAGCATGATCAGGATGGAGAACTGGATAGTCATAGGCATCAGCCTGCAGAAAACACAGAATGTGAGTCATATGGGCACAGTCCACCCCATCCCCACCCAATGACACCCTGGCAACCTTGCTCACGTTCTTTCTTCACCACTCTCTGTACAGTTCCTATGTAAGAAACATTCATTTTCCATTCTTTTCTCCCTCCTATCTTTCACCCTTCCTTCCTTCCTTCCTTCCTTCCTTCCTTCCTTCCTTCCTTCCTTCCTTCCTTCCTTTTTTCCTGCCTTTTTCCTTTCATCTATCTATCTATCTATCTATCTATCTATCTATCTATCTATCTATCTATCTATCTATCATCTATCTATCTATCTATCTATCTATCTA
>NC_034606.1:30368419-30417058 GCF_900095145.1 Mus pahari
TCTATCATCTATCTATCTATCTATCTATCTATCTATCTATCTATCTATCATCTATCTATCTATCTATCTATCTATCTATCTATCTATCTATCTATCTCCATCTTTCTAGTATGAGTATTTATGTGTGGTATACATGAAGTTTGTATGCTCATTTTCGTGCTTGTATGTGCAAATGTGTGGTATGTGGCTATAGATGTCTGCGTATGTGTGTGGAGGGCAGAGGCTGAAATCAGATGTCTTCCTTGACCACTTTCTACCTATGTATTGCAAATCTCTCACTGGATCCCATGCCTTACCTATTCACTTATTCCAAGTAGCCAGGTTGCTCTGGGAGTGGCTTGCTTCTGCATCTTCCCACTGAGTGCTAGAATTACGGTGTCTTGCCATTCCCAGCTGGCATTTGCCATTGCTGGGGATCTGACCTCGTCTTCACTCATACTTGCATGGCAACTACTTTACCCACTGAGCAACAGCCCCTTTTATAGGCTATCAGCTGCTAAGATACTACACCATAGTGTTTCATCAGTCATTACTCTAGCTGTGAGAGATGCCCACCATATCCTTTTTCCCTTTCATGGTGGGTTTTGTGATTATTATTTTCTCATTCTATGCTCCTAATCATAAATCAACATAATATTCAGTTGGGTTAATGATTACTATGGTTTGCATGGAATATATAATATGTCATTAGATCTACATGTAGGAGGTGTAGTTTAGGGAAAGAATAAGTATTCACTCTTAAGTTGTCAACAATCCTTCTAAGTTTATACCATAGGCCCAAGATCTCATAAGACCTTTGTCCAATGGTGGAGCCTGTGTCTATTGCAAACTCCACAAGGTGTCAGGATGTTGCCACCATTAGAGGAATCGATTGATAATTTTCTGTCTTTGGAAGTGTTTTTGATCACTTTCTTTCCCTATCAACAATTCATCACCAAGAACGTATACCGTCCTTGGAGCTGGATCCCTTGTCCTCTGTTTTATGGCTGTTTGTGATCTCTTCTTTTCTTACTTCCCAGCCAGCAATTGTTGCGAGTTATTAAAGAGTGCTTTTATAGAAGTGGCCAGAGAGTTTCTGTATTGTACTAAAATTGCTTGCTTTAAGATTTCCATATGCTAGTGCTTTGTACAACTGTGTTTATCCTCCTTCTGCTTGGATGATGATTGATCTCTATTGCTAGCCCTATAGGCACCCCTGTTTAATGATATCTCATTTCCATTCCTCAAAAGAAACAAAGAGGTCTTTTTTCCTCCTCCAGACAAGTGTTTAATGCTCACAGGGAGGTAGTTATCATGGGTAATTCAATTGATGAGTGTTGAAGCTAGAACTTAAAGTCCTTGCTGCTATTCTAATCACATTGGAGAGTGATATTCTCATGTTTCTTTTTGCTTCTGAGGTTTATAATGATATATATTTTTCAATAAGTTTTCTTCTCATGCATAGAGTAGAGACCAGGACTAAATCATATTTTCTATACTATCTAGGGGATTATAACCTAGAGAATATGGATATAAAAATGACAAGTCAGCATGGTATGCTGCGATCCATAACAAGTTATAAACAGCTACCATTTGTAAAGCAAGAAAGGTAACCCAGGGAGGCTTCAAGGAGTAGTTAATACTTGAGCTTGTCCATGTAGGACAGAATTTTTTCTTGTAGTGTAGGCGCAATCAAGAATATGATCAAGGTAGCAGAAGAACGAGAGCTGCCAGCAGAAGAACAAGAGTTTGGAGTTTGCTAATGACCTGTCTTAGTTGGGCTCACTATTGCTGTAATAAAACACCATGACCAAAAGCAAGTTGGGGAAGGGTTTATTTGCTTTATACTTCCACATCACAATCCATCATTGGAGGAAGTCCGGGCAGGAACTCATACAAGGCAGTAACCTCGAGGTAGGAGCTTATACAGAGGCCCTGGAGGGATGCTGCTTACTGCTTTGCTCATCATAGCTTGATCAGTTGGATAGAACCCAGGAACAGCAGCCTAGGGAATGGCGCTACCCACAATGGGACAGGCCCTTCCCCATCAACCACTAATTAAGAAAATTAAGATTGCCTATAGCCAGATCTTTTGGAGGCAGTTCCTCAAATGTGGTTTCTACCTCTCAAATTAGTCTAGCCTGCATCAAGTTGGTATAAAAACCTGCCAGCACACAACTAAAGTTGCAAGGCTATGCAGCTGGACAGAAGTTGCTGTGTATTAGGAAGCACCTAGGAAGGTCCTCTAGTCAGACATGTCTATTTGAAAACCAACTGAAGAATTGTTTAGAAGAAAATTTGGACAGTGAAGACAGGACTCAGCCATGGAAGCATACAGGGAAGTAAGGTTCAGGGAAAGCTGTGGGGACAAAATCCTTAGTACTATGTGGATCTGCATAGGGCCATGGAAACGGGATGACATTGATTTTATCATCTTAACTGGGTAAGTATAGGAAATGCAATACTTAGAAGAAAGTTAAGTACTTGGTATGTGTTTGCAAATATGTTGGACACAGTTACTATAGGAACAGTAATGGGAATAGTTATGGACGTCTGTGCTTGGAGTGAACAGGATATGGTTGAAGACCTGTCATTAAGAGAACTGTCCAGGGAGATTGTGAGCAGCTGAGAGTTGCAAGGTTGAAGATCAATCTGTAAAGAAGTTAGTGGGCGGGCAAAAAGAAAGAAAGAGTAACAAACAAACAAACAAACAAAAAAAACCATAAAAACAAAAACTGGAGGGAATGTGGTCAGTTACACTTACTATGGTATCTGGTGGGGGATGGGGCAGGGCAAGAAATTTACAGAGAGGGAGTAACCAGAAACATCAGCTCCCTCTGTTCCTAGACTTGGGGTTATAGTGTGTATTAAAATAGGCTATCCTTTCTCCATAAGCCGATCAAAACAGCTACATTAACAATGAAAGGCAGAAAATTATTCAATGTGGCCACACTGGGAAGAGACCTACTGACCCCTACCCCTAGCTTAAGTTTGTTTTTGGAGTCTTAAAGTAAGGTTGAAGTTTAAGTGGGGGTCAGAGTTAATATATGTAAGCCGGCCATCATTGTCCTTGTCTGGGAGATGCCTTCCATGGCTCAGGCTTTATGCTGTCTCTCTTCCAGCATTAGATTCCTGGGGCAATTCTGCTCTCTTGGGGTCCAATATTTCAATATTCTCATCTCCAAAAAGGGGATCCAAAAGTCTCTGTAATATATATATATATATATATATATATATATATATAGATATAGATATAGATATAGATATAGATATAGATATAGATATAGATATTTTTTTTTTTTTTGCTGGACTGCTTGCACTTTTATATGATTAAGTAAGAGGAAGGCTGGGAAATGTTAGCCCAGCAGCCTTGGCTATTTTTTAGAATTTTAAAAATTTATACTTTGGAATTTATGGATCTCTTTCACAAGGAATTTCCATGGGAATTCTAGATAGGTACAGCAGACTTGTGGAGCAGCAAGTTCCCTGAGAGCTCGAGGCACATGGGACTCCCTCAGCCAATGGGCTGAAGCGACACTCCCGAGAAAGATATGGTACTCACTCGCACCCAGCAAAGGCATATGAAGAAGACCGGTGGATCACTTTGTCAGGTGACTCCTCAAGAGAAGAAGCCGAGTGCTCAGCTAGCTTGTCTCAATGATATGATGTAGCTGCTGAGATTAAGCATGAGCTGTGTCCAAAGGTGACACAGACATAAACTGGGAAGAGCAAATTTTACAGATGCCTAGGAGATCAAAGTGGCAACCACTGCAGGGACAGGAAGAATGGCTCTTGGCTTTGTAGTCTGGGCTGTATAATACTGCTTCTGCAGGGACTTTAATGCGGGTATGCCTGTTCATCCTGTAGGATTCAGCTTTACTTTCAGGTTCTTCCATGATCCAAGAAACATGTATGCGTGTGCAGGTGTTCAGTGAACAGTTATTGACTTGGGTGTTCTGTGTCGAGGGTGAATGACCTTGCTATCTTCAACAGCACATTGGACAAAGGATGTTTTGCCCCTGGCCCCAAGTGTGGCATGCGTGTGTGTTCTCTCCAGAGATGGGGGCATGGCAGTGTTCTCCTTTCACACTGGTGGTCATGTCATCCACTTGTGCTTCCCTGTATCAGAACAGAGAGGTCTCACACTGGAGTTTGAAGACAGTTCTCAGGAGAGCGAATGTGAAGACCACATGGTTTCTTGGCTTCGCCTCTCCCAGCTGTGAGCGCAGGTTTGCATAGTCCTTTGTTTGGAAATCTATACAAGCAATGCCTTGGGATGAATTTCACTATTGTGCCTTGCTTTCAGAGAGCAGGCTGCCAGGAGGGCACACTGAAGATTATAGGTAAGGGTTTTCTCAGAAAACCACCTAAATGTGCAACGGTCCTAAGTGACATTGTTATGGATTTGCTGGGAAAGGGGAAATGACTTGAAAGATGGGCAGAGTCGTTCTGGCATGAGACAAAAACCTCCTGTGTTGGAACTTGTTCCAAAATGAGAACCTGTGCTTCTCAGCCTCTGAGGAGTTAGCTAACTATTCTGAGCATCATTGTAGCACAAACCTAAAAAATGAATGCTTTTAGCCTTGTATTTTAAAGAAGTCTTTAAGGTTAAATAGAGTAATAAAAGTAGGCAACAGACACATTCTATTTCTCTTCGTGGCGAAGTTGTTAGGATATTAAAGGTATTTAAAGGTGTGTAAGAAGAGTATTGACAATAGGACAGGCTTTCTCAGCTGGGAACTGAAAGCTATGTATAAAATTCCTCTGAGAGTCTTTGCTGCAGCCCCTCAGTGCTCGCTTGTTTCTGCACACACAAACATTATAGCATCAGACTGCAAATTCCATCTAATTATAGAGCCATTTAGGCATCCAGGGGTTCCGAGTTTGCTTTTGTATTGTTGCTGGATATGAGGGGCAAGGAAACCTTTCATTTCTGAAACCGAGTCTCAGAAAGAATGACAAGGGATTTGTAAACCGCTCTATCTGAGTCCTCTCTAGAATTAAGGTCTAATTATTCTCTGAAGTCTGCATTTAAAATACAGACTGGGTTGGTAGTACACTGTGACATTTGCTGGAGAGGCAAAATCAGTGCAGAGCAGTGAATGACCCACAGCAGCCTGCAGTTCAGTAGGGTTCAGAACCTCAGATCATACCCAAAGAGTACATTTGTATGACACTTCAGAGTCTGCAAAGAGCGAGTGGCACATTTGATACTGAGGCAACTCTGAGAGGTCAGCATTCTCAGCTCTTTCAAAAGATGCGTATTATGTAGTTTGGGAAGTTGAAAGGAGCCTGAGTGGCCTCAAATGGACATGGTTTATTTACATGTGGCATTCCTGAGAAGAGGACATTATTATGCTCATTCTTGAAAGTATCTTCATAATACCTATTTTTGTTTTTAATTGTGTGTGTGTGTGTGTGTGTGTGTGTGAACATGGGTGCAGGTAAAACTCCAGAAGAGAGTTTTAGATCCCTTGGAGCTGGAGTCACAGGTGATTGTGAGTTGCCCAACATAGGTGCTGGGGGTCAACTTCGAGTCTTATGCAAATGCAGTATGTGTTCCTATCCACTAAGCAGATGCTCTACCCTTCATAATCTCCATTCTGTAGATAAGGAAACTTAACTGTCAAAGAAGCTAAATACCAAGTATAATACCGATTGTATGTTGCATTGAAAATGGTCAAATCAATAATTTCTAATCTTCCTCCTCTTCCTGTCTAGCTCAGTGTTCTCTTTCCCTCCCTAGCCCCTCTCTAGCTTTTTCTTTCTTTATATTTCACTAAAAGAATGCACATAGTTTCTATATTCTTAAAAGGTATTTAAAGATATTTTTCTAGTCTTTTTTTAGTTTACCTTTCTGGGAAAGAAACATCTGGGAACATGCAAGCACTAAAACAAAGAACTGGGCTAGTATAGTTTGCCTTTGCCAGGGCCTATTAATTTTTTTTCTTCAAGGACAGGGAAGTTAGCTGTGGCCATATGAGCAAAGATTACTTCATCTCTTAAAATAATCATTACATAAGTATAAAGGAGTGATGCCCACTGTGTGTCATGGAAAAGCATCAATCAGTAGCAACATCTGTTAGAGGGAAACCAGCACTCACTAAAGGAAGCTTTGCTACCTTGAAGGTGAGTGAGCCATTCACTTCTGACAATATGAGGGCTTCCTGGTAAGAGGTCAGTTTGGTAATCTCTTCCATGGCTAGGTATTCCTAGTCACTAGAATATTGAGGTGGGAATGGTGGCTGCATTGCAGTTATAAGATGCATTTGGAAGCCAAGATCAGGGACACCTTCTAATCAGCTGCTGAGAAAGTTCCAGGTGTTTTCTCCAATCTAAGGAGCCAAGATATCAAACCTGGCTTCCTTTCCAGCCCTTTCTCAGGTCTTTCCATCACAGGCCGTGGTTGTGTCTCCTGCTTGCGTGGATCCCATGCCTTGAGGTTCAGTTTCTTATCCACTAATTAACTCACTAGGGTTTGGAAGATGGTGCTTTCTTTGTCAAATCATTTCCTCATTTTTTTTTTAAAGGCTGGAATACTTTATATGATGTTTCTTCTCTTTGATTGTTTGTCTTATCTTGTGGTACAGTTCGTATAGAGAAGAAGGAAAGCGTTTCTCATTTTGCATCTGCTTCTGCTTTTAAAATACATTGTGAACTTACAAGACTCAATCAATGTAATTTCTAGGCTTTTTTTTTTTTGACGTTCTAGGCTTAGTAAGCTATTCATTCTAATGCTAGAACTTCCCCATCTTATGACATTGGTAGCCTTTAAGTGGCTTTTGATGCCTTCTAACATGACTCTAACCATGTTAAAGGTTTTTTTTTTTTTCAGAGCAAAATATTCCAGTCTTATTTATCAGTCAGGTTTCTCCAGAAGAAGAGGAAAAAAGTCATGTGATTCTAATAGGAGTCTCCTTAGATTGCCTTACAGTGGGTGTGGTGGTTTGAATATGCTTGGCCCATGGGAAGTGACACTATTAGGAGGTGTGGCCTTATTGGAGGAAGCTGTTGTGTTGGAGGCCTTGTTGGAGGACGTGTGTCACTGTGGAGGTAGACTCTGGAGGTCTCCTCCTATGCTCAGGGTCCACCCAATGCTGAAGAGAGATCTTTCTCCTGGGTAGTCTCCTGCTGGCTGCCTTCCGATCAAGGTGTAAAACTCTTAGATCATCCAGCAATGCGTCTGTTTGGATATTGCCATGCTTCCTGCCACGACGATAATGGACTGAACCTCATAAACTGTAAGTCATCCCCAATTAAATGCTTTCCCTTAAAAGAGTTGCCTTGGTCATGGTGTCTTTTCACAACAATGGAAACTCTGAGATAATAAGCAAAGGTGGATTGTCCCCCAATGGCTCTTTGTGGATTGGAAAACCAGAGTAACGATTATCTGCTTAACCAATGGACTGTTCAGAATAACAGGAATCACTGGTGCAGTCCTGGGTAGGGGTTAGCCTGGGATACCCTAAAAAGTTCAAGTTCATGTTCAAAGACAAAAGAATCTGGGGTCTGAGATCTGTAGCAGCAGGAGAAAACACACCACTTTCCAACAATCAAATGTATGGTAATTTGAGCTGGCTCTTTCTGCTTTTCATTTGATGTGGGTCACAGTCTTGTCTATTAGATGGTGTTGCTTATATTCAGAGTGAATCTTCTCTAGTCAGTCTGCCAACCCACATGCCAGTCATCTCAGGAAACACTCTCATAGACACACCTAGAAACGTGCGTTTCCAATTTCCTAGATGTCTTTAAAACAAATCAATAGACAAACAATAACACTATCACAAGGCTTGCCTTGTACAGTTCCTGCCATAGCCTTTGTTAGGAACACTTGCTCTGGAGCTAGACAGTCTGTGTTTGAATTAAGGCTATAATATTTCAAATGGGAAACCCATTTCAGCAGTCTGAGCCTTAAGCTTCTCCTCTTTATACAGATAACATTGATAGTAGCTACCTGTGAGCTCATCACAGTGAGTTTTTGAGTTTTTATATTTAAAGTGTTTGTAAGTGACTGGTCAACATGTGTTTGTAGTGTTGACTTTCAAATTTGGTGACTGAAAAGTGATACTCTAAGTATGATGGAATCATGTGAACAAACAATCAAGTGATTGAGACTCTTTTAATTTAATGCTTTCTGAATTCATGGGTGCAATGTTCAATGGGAATTCAGACCATTCCAGTTTGACTATTATTTTATTAATATCGGGAGAGATTTTTAGCTTAGGCAGAGTGTTAAGAATATTATGCATAGTAAGGCAATCTAAGTAGACCCAGAATTGTTAAGCACCTGGGTCTACGTTGTGGACCCAGTCATGTTAAACTCTCAACCTTTGAACAGGTCAGATGGATGGCTCCAGGTAAGGGCTCATCACCTCACAGAGGTGCTTTCAGCTGCTATCTTAGTCCTTCTGCACTTACCTTGAAGAAGGAAGCAAACTTTGAATCGCAGTGATAAACAGAAGAACGATAAATGCACAGACCAAGTTTGACTTGAATACTTCATCCCTCATTTGAGAATACTGTAATGTTAAAAAAGCAGAATCAGTTACTTTGTAGCAGAGTTTCAGTTTTGGAGGAGATAAATTTCATCAATTTGAGGTTAAGAAAAACAAAGAAGCAAACAAACAAACAAACAAACAAACCAGCAAAAAGCAACAATGCAGGATGTTTTTGAAAAAAATTACCAGGAAGCTGTATCATCCAAAATCCTCACACAGGGCAGGCTCTTCATTCCTACCACCAAATTTCCTCTGAAATGCCAGGAATTAATATATCCCTTCCCTAGTAAGGAGCCTGCAAGGGTTCATGAGGGTATCCAGCTCCTGTCCCAGGAGATTCTGTCACTTTAACAGAGCAGAAGAACCCTCATCATGAACACTGCAGATCAAACCCAGGTGGACTCCCTGCACTAGCAAAGTAAAGTTATTTAAGGACAGTGCTCCATTGATAGGTGTTGGGACGTGGGAAAATATTTTACCAGTGCATCTTTCTACTTTCTTTTAAATAAGAACCATGGGAAATAACTTCATAGAACCTTAGCGTTTAAAGAAGCCCACAAGAACTCCAGTGTGGTAGCATCTTGTCTCACTGAAGACAAATCAAGATGGATAGGTCCAATATTCTGGACATCTTTCTCTTATTCTAGGCAGCCATGGGGAGTGGTGGTAACACTATTTGAATACTCAGAGTGCTAATTAATGTTGTAGTTGACCTAAAAGCTCCTCAAAGGTCAGAGATTTGTGTTTTCCTCACCCCTGCCTCATCTCCGGAACCCCTGTAGAATCACTAAGCCGTGTAATAATACTTTAGAAGGAGGCACAGAGGGTTTAAAATAGGTGGAAGACATTAGAATATGGTTTATTCAGACCTCTCATTTTGCCTTATTGACATAGAGGTCTAGTGAATTGCTGTAGACCTCATAGAATTTAGATTGTCTTATTTTGGGATGAGTTGCAGGGGGAAGGCACACAACTAAGCCTGACACTATAACTTTGTAATCCTAATTTTGAGTTTAAGGGTCATTTCATCCAGAGAGCTGATCAGTCTCTCTCTCTCTCAACCTCTAGGCTCTTTACCTACAAAAAAAAAATAATAAGATTTAAGTCAGATAAATGAGAGGACAAGATCAGTCCGTTTTATTGTTTGAAATAACAGTTATGGGATTTTGAAACTGATGTTGACTGTTGGTGTGGTTTAGATGGTAGGTTGGAATTTACTGTTTTGTGTCATGGCTAAGCTTTTGGGAATGACCAGTAGCTGGTGAGCAACCTGCGGGAGGTGCAGTGTTGCACAGAGAAGCCATCCATTGCATTCAGAGCAATGCCTTTTTCATTCCCAAGTCCCAGTGCTTCTCTTCAGCTGCTGACAATCTGCTTGGCATCTAGAGGGGATCCAGGAACCCTTAAGAATCACCAAAAGCTACCTAATAAAACTTCAGAGAAATCCATGTTATTAGTTAGTACTTACCAATAACGCTGCCTAGGATTAGGGACAATCTGAGTGACCCACACAGGCCAAAATGAATTAGTTACAAAACATAATTCAATGGAAGGTAACTGGCTGAGTTCTTTATGCTAGCTGGTTACACACAACTTAATTTTTTATTGATTCGCTGATAACCAGTTTGATTATCTAGATTCAATATTGAGATTTTACAAACACCATCCACAATCCTCAGTCCATTTAATCCTTCATTTTCACCATTACCACCACCACCACCACCACTACCACCAGCAGCAGCAGCAGCAGCAGCAGCAGCAGCAGCAGCAGCAGCAGCAGCAGCAGCAGCAGAAGCAGAAGCAGCAGCAGTATCCCAGCCTCTTGAACTTAGGATAGGCCATCACTTTCCTAATTCTAGCATCCTTTCTGTAGCATCCCTCACATATACTCAAATGTCTGCTGATGGCCATTAGGTGGCCACCTCTGTTGTGTCAGGGAAGAATGTTTTCTGACTTTAAGCCTGTCCAGGGCATCCTACATCACAAACACTCTCTGCTTAAATGCTCTAGCGCCTAAGTTTGAGCTTTTCCTCTTATGTAATGTTCCTTCCCATTCATTGGCCTTGTCTCACTGGGAGAATAGCTCTTCCTATAGACACCAAACAGTCCTGGTGACTCCTCCACTGAACGTTTCTTACAGATGACATTTAAACAGTTGCACATCCATCATTGGTCCCAACTAGTTTTGTGCTTGTCGATTTCTTCAAATAGCAACCTGGTAGAATCATGTAGGGAGACTTATTTTCTCTCTAGGCCCGTCAGGATTTCTCTATGAATAAACCAATTTCTTTGAACCTCATTTATCTTTTTTTCTGCCAAATGGGACATGTAAGGTTTGCAATGCTAAGCCATTCTATTATTTTCTTGTTTGAGTTTCAGTCCCTTGCACAGTCACAAAGAGAAAAATCTGTGCCGTTGATGTCAATCAAACATGGAATCCTGGGTTTCAGAATGAAATGCATTGTGACTTTGAAATACAAGGAAAGAAGGCTCGTGGAAAGAAAATTCCTAATTGGCTCAGGCTGTTACAGTATCGGGACTCAGCACTGACTCACTGAGCATCGTTTTGACTTGTGAGGGTCTGACTACTTGGGTATATGTCTATGCTAGGTTTGTTATATGCTTCAGTTTTCCAGAACTAGACATTCTTTGTCTCATCTCTGTTCTGTCCTCATCTGAACACAGTAATATGTCTTTATTTCAGTTGTGAGCATGCAGTGGTCCAGAGCATAACTACTGCCTTTGAACCTCAGCTTCAACATCTGCTGGCTGTGGGGTTTGGGTCATATCTACTAGGTTTTATCTATCTCACTCTCATCACATAGAAAATGAATGTTATAGGAGCCACTTATAAGGGTTTATGGAAAATAAATTGAGTTCATATGTAATAAGCGTTCAAAGCAGTGCCTTGTGAAGACAATGCTCAAGGAAGATGTTTTGTACTTTGTTCATGATTGAAGATGTTGGCCCTGAAGTCTACTGAAATGATGTCTTTAGATTTAGTCAGAGTCATGAGGATCCATCACAAGAAAATTGAGAAATCCAAGTGTGGTTACATGGTCATGTGGAAGAAAAGCCCACTCCAGATTCTTTATCCACAGAGGGATAAAGGTCAGTGAGGCTAGCTCTGGATGTGATGGGTAGTGCCTCTCGCCTTCTCTGTCTCTGCCCTTGATACAGCCCAAAACCCCATTATTTAGTGAGGAGGAAGGAAAACATTCTATTTATCAGGATTCTCCATCCCCAATACAAAAAACACACTTTTACATCCCTACAAGGTGTGGAGGACGCGTCCAATAAAAGTAATGGGGAAGCTACCTCTCCAAAGTTGAACCATGCACTTTGTGACTAGTTATGAGGAATATGATAATCTCATAAATGACATGGGTTATATTTATTGTCTTTGTTTTACTATTAGTAACATTTCTCAGTAATATTGCTCAGAAATAAGCATTATCTCAGCCCTAGGCACTTCTAGGTATAGAATAAATAAACTTTGATTTTTTTTTTTTTTTTGGAATTTCACTCTATCATTGGATACATCTAGTGTTAAGAAAGAGGATTTTTCTCTTACATCTTTGATTAGTGTAAATGAATACTTTGTTACATTTAAGGAGATTCTCAATTGGGATAAACTGTGAATTCTGTATATAAGAATTAAGTAACCTGACCTCTTCTACTGTTAAGGTTGTGTTTCATACTTCATGGTGATGACCTAGTGCATACTTACAATTATTTGTACAAATGGAATAATCACAATGAAACAAAACATCTAATTTGTCATGACATTTAGGCTTTAAAATATATTTTTCTTCTCAGTTCTCATACAATAAAATCATTGGTAGCAAAAATTTTACAAGTGACCATTGCAGAATCTTGTACCACCTCACTTCTTCCAAGCAACCTGATGCTAGAGAACAAAGGTGCATATTTTTATGTGTTGATGACTCACAAAGGACCATGGTAACCTGTATCTGAGATAAACCATGTCAGATGTATAAGGCAGATGTATAAGGCACACTACTTTCCATCTATAAACTGTAAGTGGTAGCATTCTTGGTAGGGAATTGGACTGACCATTGCACAAGCCGTTGTAAAACCAAGAGGATGGTATCTCTTTTATGTTCTTTGCTTGGAAGGCCCTGGTTGCAGACAATGATGCTTCACTATGAAGGGTTGGGATGAAACCTTCTCAATTCTATCATTCTGTGTCATATCATTGTAGTCAGAATTGGTATTTATCATTCTGAAAGCACTGATTTTGTAGGAGTAGAGATGGCTAATTGGTCTAATAAAAACACACAAGTGAAATGGCCCTTAAAATTATTTGATTGCCTAGAGGTTGTTACAAATGGCAGTGTTTTGCAAGGCATGAAGAGTATGGGGAAATCCTATAGCGCTGCATCTGAATAAGGACTGGGTTTCTTCTCTGAGACTCTTTGAAACTTGTCATTCATACATGAAGAAGGAGACCTAAACACTCCTACTGTTTTAAGACTTACAAGGACAGGAGAAAGAAAAAAAACCTAAGAGAAACCAGATGTTACAAGAGAACCATTCCTTCAAAATAACCTTCAAAATGAGATTCTGAGGGTGATGAGGATCTGTCTGATTTAGAGAAAACCTAAGAGACCATTTGACTCAAGCTCCAAATTCAAACCTGTAAACAAGGAGTGGAACGATGCAAGAGAATTCTGATCATCTCTAAGAAAGATGTGCGTGCTGCTTATTACTTGTTCTAGGGACCAACATCAGAACATCAGAATAGCGGGTTATTCATTTTTCAAGCCTTCTTGGTCAAATTCCTCCCTATTTCAGTCATGGTAACTTAAGAGTCTATAGTAAGAGGAAACATTTTGAAGGGTCTGATACAATTTTACTAAAACCTGTTAACCCTCCACATAACTTTTAAAGTGCATAGACACTTAAGAGAAATTCTGAACACATATAAAGTATCAATTTTACACAGATAAAGAATTATCCAAAGAGGTTCTTGGGTGGCAAATAGTAACTATTATGTAGCAGGAAATAGTAAACATTGAATGAATGTTTTGAAAGCATTCAGCTCAGACCTTGTTTCATATCATGAAAACTACAATAGTCTTTATTAAATAGAAATGAGCAAGATCTAATAGCTGATTTATGTATAAGATGAGATGTTCCCCTCAATTTCACTTCACATGCCTTGAGTATTTTTAAGAGCTACCTTTTCTTTTTTTTAATGCTCTTTCAAACCATTCCATGATGTAAGAAATTCTTGACTGTTAGCCTTTTTCTGCTTTCCGAATACAAAACTCAGGATTGTTTCTATTCCCACTGTTCTAAGAGGAAATGCGTTCTATGAATTTGTTTATTCACTTGTATGATGGACACATGTGCCTACAGAGCGAGAGTGATACAGCTGCCCTAGTGTTAGTCTATCCCAGTGTTTTCTCCATGTGGCAAGAACATGTAGTGGATTATTTGTGTATGTGTGTACATATGCATCTGTGTAGCGGGTAGGTAAAGGATCAAACAAATGAGTTTACATGTTACTCCTTTCCTTCCTTCAAATACTCCTTACTCTTTTCCTCCCTTCTTTGCCACATGAATCACTCTGTAATCACTTCCCTGTACCACATCCTTTACCGTCAACATCACAGAAATAGTCTAAACTGCATGAAAAGCAGGCACTATAAATTGTCGCATTTTACTGCTGTCTTAATGGTAGTCTGGGATTAGGAGACATACTGAAATAGATTCGAACTCCATCTGTGTTGCCTTGGAAAAGGCTCTCATGTTCTCTGAGGCTCACACCTGTCCAATGGTAAAGCTAGCACCTATACAAAGGGTGTTGTAACAATACATGAGGTAACAAGTGTAAAATGCTTAAGATAGAGCCTGACATGACCGTAAGTGATAGGTGAATATGCCTCCTTAAAAGTGTGCCACCTTAGTAGCAGTTTACTGCAACCTCCGAGGCACATAAACGTTCAGTGGATTTCCCCTGCACAAGAGCCTCACAGCTCCTGGGCATTTTGATCTCATTTTGTTTAGAATGGAAAGGTCAGTGACTGGATCAAGATCACAGAGGAGAGTGTAAATTCCATGAGAACAGAAGCTGTGGCTTTCTGTCTTCCTCCAGTGTGCAGAACAGGATGGATAGGGGAAGCAGAACAGGATGGGTAGGGGAGCACAGACAAGAGGAGCAGGAACTGAACGGATCAAGTGCTCTGAGTTATAGCAGATGGACTCACTAGAAACAACAAGAAGGGAGGCTGGAAAGGCAATTCTTGTGGGAACATGAAGAAGCCCATGTGTGAAAGAGATCAAAGCGTGTGAATGTCTTGTTCTCATAGGAAGAGACACAACATTGGGAGCTATTCAAATAAAGGATGCCCTTAAATAAGGAGCCTGTCTTTCTCATTCTTAAGACACATCCTAGGAGCCAAGGCAGCCAACGTGTCTGCTCTAGTGAGCTAGAGGCATCATGGGAGTACCTCATTTAATGAGTGGCAAGTCAGTGCCAGATTAAGTGGGTATAGGTTGGAATCCTGGTAGTTTAGGATGCAGGGCACATTAAGAGAGCACCTTCCACTCCCCCCCCCCCCCACTAAACAGTTTCTTTACAAAGTTCTAGAATTGTAAAGTTTTTTTTGAGGGTTTATCATCTATGTTTAGATTGGCATAAGAAAAAAATGTTTCATTTATCCAAATACATAGTGTATGATGTCAGTGACCGGCCCTCTGCCCAGCTTATTATGCCAAATTACCTGGGCCAGTATGAAGGAGTGTGGTGAGATTACAGATGCTTCAATAAGTGTCCAACTTTTATGTAGATTCCGGGATCCCAAACTCAGATTTTTCTTTCTTGCTCAGCCAGTGTCTTTACCCTGAAAGTCAACTTGCCAGCCCTTAATTTTCGTACTAACCCTTATGGACATCTGATTGTAAACATGTCAGTGAGGTCAAGTCCTTTGTCTTGCTTCATAGATCATATTGACAAAAACTGGGCTCAAGTCATGTTGACTAGGTCATCAGCTCAATGCTTTTTCTTCTTTTTCCTTTTAAAAACGAAGACTGAATATCTTTGAACAAAATAAGGGTATTTTAAATAAGTCCAGGACAGTCTATTGGAGTGACTAGAGAGTATCAATCTGTATGTCTGTCTCTGCCACTGTAGAATAATATGCAACTCTTTGTGCCTGATTTTATTTCCAAAGGGGAATTTAAATCAAGGTCTTTTTTCTCCTGATACCAGTATAATCTTTACGGAAGCTGTCAGAGTCCATATTGGCTCCAGTTGACCTAGGGACCTTTTGATATGAGCTGGTCTCAATCATCTCCACTCAGCCAAATGACAAAGAAATATGGCCGAAAATTAAAACAAAATAAACCAAAGCAAAATCCTCCAAGAACATGTCTCAAATTCATATCCCCTGGCAAAAGCAGATTCTCAAGGACAATTGGCCAGCAGGCACTTGCATTTCATACAAGGTCACAAGGCAACTCTGCGGTCTGCAGAATGAAGAGTTTTACAGAAAGAGGCTTAAGACAGAGGTTTCAGAATCACACAGATGATGTCAGAGTTGGAAGAAGGAAGAAAATCTGTTTTTCACGGAGATGATTTTATTTCAATGCGTCACCCTTAACTAAAATGCTAACATTGGAAGTCAAAATGTTCAACTGATTACAGGATGTACAGTTAACTAAAATGCCAACATCGGAAGTCAAAATGTTCAACTGATTACAGGATGTACAGTAACATATTCTTGTCTTTACTTGGCATGAAGACCTTGCTCCATCCTAAGGCAGTGCTGTGGATTATGGAACACCACACTTAGTTCTCCCAAGTAAGTGCCCGTGCTACTCAACGTTCCCAAGGCTCTAAAGGTCTTTTGTTGGTGTCTATGTCTGGGGACATCTGCCATCTCCTTCCTGACCTTCCTTCCGAGCAAGTCTTGTCCCAGTGGTGAATGAGGACCAGAAGCTGAGACATAATACCGTCCTGTAAGAACTCTAGAAACGGAAGGGAGCAAGAAGGGTAAGTTCCTCCCTGGATCGCAAAGCCTCACAACTTCCAAAGCAAATGTGAGTGCCTTAATAAATGGAGGCTAAGACAAAGGGCACCACCCAAAGGCAAACTCTGAAGGGCAAAGGAATGCAGAAGGACCTTCAATCCCACTCACAATCAATATAAAAAAGCAACAAGGAGATTTTTTTCTATAAAATTGATGATTTTGAGGAAGTCTAGACATTCACTGTCAGAGAGATTTCAGAGTATACAGGGAATAGTGAATTCCCAAGTGAGGATCAAGGAGAATTTAGTTTTCCCTCCTCAAAATCTACCGAACAAGATCAGATCAAAGCCCACTCATGTTCTTTAGTTTATCATTTGTAAAATACATCCTGAGGTAAGTGATGGGAAGTGCGGCCATCCTCCTCGGTCATTGTACCCGAGGTCCTATTACATTTTCTTGTTTTATGTGTGTATCTGTGGTTCTATGGTGTGTGTGCTTGTAGGTCTGTGTGTAGTCAAAGGGCAATATTGGGTGTAGGTCCTCACTTTTCTCTGGTTTGAGATGGTGTGTCTATTCTGTTTGCCACTCCACACACCAGGCTGTGGGCTTGAAGGTTTCTGTAGATGCTCTTGTCTACACCCGCCGTCTTGTCCAGGAGCATAGGAATTAGAGATGCCCGTTCCCATGCTTGACTTTCTGTAGATCCTGGGGATTTCACTTCAAGTCGCCACATGTGGGTGGCAAGTGCTTTGCCCACTGAGCCATTTCTCTAGCTCTTTGTCCATTTTCTTATTCATGCAATAAGTACCTGTGCAACACTACAAAGTACACACAAGCCTGGTTGCACATGATACTGTTGATGGCCATAACAGTTCTTATAAGTCACGGCCAGGTAATATCTGAATGGCCTGTCTACACATTCCAAAGGAGCTTGGTGCTTTGTGGCAGGGAACTCATCCTCATTCCTGCTTATTTCTGTTGCCCAGGCAGAGTGGAACCTTTCTTTTCATACAGAATTGCAAGGGTACAATCAATGTTTCCATGTCTGTTTTTTTCTCTTTCTTTCTTTCTTTCTTTCTTTCTTTCTTTCTTTCTTTCTTTCTTTCTTTCTTTCTTTCTTTCTTTCTTTCTTTCTTTCTTTCTTTCTTGNCTTTCTTTCTTTCTTTCTTTCTTTCTTTCTTTCTTTCTTTCTTTCTTTCTTTCTTTCTTTCTTTCTTTCTTTCTTGTTTTTCGAGACAGGGTTTCTCTGTGTAGTCCTGGCTGTCCTAGAACTCACTTTGTAGACCAGTCTGGCCTTGAACTCAGAAATTCGCCTGCCTCTGCCTCCCAAGTGCTGGGATTAAAGGCGTACGCCACCATGCCAGGCCTTGTCTGCTTTTTCTTTCAGAGAACATGCTTTTACGATCAAAAGAGGTTTTGCAACTATAAATACTCTAGATATTTAGAAATGCTAAAAATATACACATTTTAAAGTAAAATGTGAATGTTTGGGTAGCATGAGCATTTAGATACCTCTGAAATCAGGATGCCTTTCGCTGTTTTGGGAATCTTGAAACCTGGAGATTTTTTCCAGGGAGGTGTGTGATTGTTTCTTCTAGCCACCAGGTGGCAGTAGCAACCAGGGTCACTTTAAATTCTGAGGATTTTCAAACAGACTGAACTGGGGGTGTGGGGGGGTAAACCTGTATAGATTCATTTGAAGTTTAGATCTTGAGACATTCTTTCTATTTATCTCCTCACTGACAGGATTAGGAATGTGGGTTCCTCACTGTGTTACGTATTGGGTGGATTTTATTTCATCATTGCCCTGAGTGTGCTAGCCCAGCTGTGTGTGTAGTGTGTATGTATACGTGTGTGTGTGTGTGTGTGTGTGTGTGTGTGTGTTGTGCATGCTCCCCATAAACTCCTAATATGGTGTAGTTTTTTTTTTTAATATCTGAATGATACATAGAAGATAGAGTGTCCCTAGAATCAATAAAATATGGCTCTTGCCTTTGGATTTCTATCATCAGTGCTTAACCTCTTGAAATGTCAGTGTTCCCTTTGTAAGTGTGAGAGCAAAGTTTTCTCTAAGGATGCAATAAGCCTACATATCCTACTGATGCCATTCTTGGATCGTAGCATACCATGCTTTCAGAATCTTGCTTTTATTTTGCTAAGGCTTTTTAGGACATTTTTCCTACCTAAACCCTTGTCTTTCGCCTCTTCCATCCAGAGTTTACAAAGGATGAGGGTGGATAGGCTTTTCTTCTTCATAAAAGCACCAGTAGGAGCAAGCTCCAGGAATCTGAGCAGAGACTGAGATAAGAACAAGAACACTGGCCCTTGTATCTTAGTGACTCTCAACCTCAATCCCCCAGACTTCTTTACTGTTTCTCTCTGTCCCTTCTGATCAAGCATCTGCCTTATTCTGTTGTTTTAGTCATTTTATACTTTCTGCTGTAGATATGTAACTTGAAGCCATGTCTCTGCTCAGCAGTAACTTACTCTCCAAAGAGGATCTGTGAGCTGGAGACACTGAGGAATGGCTCTGGAACCTAAAAGAGGGTACAAAATGTCTCCTGAAGCATGCTACCCTGCCCTTTACACCAAGAACCACAGAGCACATGCTAGATTAAACATAGCTGGATCATCCATGGACAAATCCCCACGTGTACCAGAGTACCACCCTCTAACTGTTCTGGAAGAGCCTGCTTAGGCAACTCAGACTCAGACATGCTTTGTCTGCCATAGACCCATTTTCATTCTAGTATCAGGGAGCTGCAGGTAAGATGCAGAAACTGTTAGCTAAAACATACTAGATAATACAGTCTGTAGGAGTTAGTGCGATAGTGAGGCAAGTGTACTTTTAGCAAGAGTGAGTAAAGGGTTTTGCTCACTTCTGGGCTGATCTGTAATGTCTATACAGGCTAATTATGAAGATTCTCTGAAAAGCCCCTCTGCTCACTGTCCTGGTTCCTTTTGTAGAGTATCCAGAAGACAAAATGCTTTTAATTTTGGCATGTAAGTCCTTAATTACATTATAAATAAGAAAAATCACACCTGCTATTGGGGGGGGGGTGTTGAGTGAGGAAAATGTTTGTTCTTTTCTGTTTGTTTCATGAATAGACATAATGGAATCTGAACTAGGAACCGAAGGTGGAAGGTATTCATGTTAGAGTTTGCTGGCTGTAGGGATTAGAGAAACTCCTTGAGAACAGGGCCGGTAAGTTATAACAGGGCATGTGCACACTGTTGTGAATTCTCCTAACTGGGAAAAGCACAATCTCTTAGGCAGCTGAGTAAACTCATAAATGAATTGTTAACAGGAGCTTCATGAAATAGTGGGTCAGACTCCTGAAATTTGCTGCAAATACCCTGCTGTTCTTGCTGGAGGCTCCTGCAGATGTGAAACACACCCTGGGCTCAGCTAAGGAAAAATTATCTGCTCTTGGCAGTGAAAGGGAGCAGTTGACTTAAGCAATATACTCCATCTATCTTTGCTTCTCCCCAGCACAGGACTGGAATAGAAGGAAATAGAGAATTTCACCAGCACAGTGACACCTTGCCATATTTGAACGATTTACCTAAGCAAGGCATTGTCTTGGAGACTATCATAATAACTTGTGTGATGGTTTATGATTGTCAAATTGACAGGACGCAGAATCATCTAGTATGGAAAGTTCGAAGCATGCAGGTGATGGACTATCTACAGATGTTGTCCTTCGGACGCACATGGGCTTTTATTGACTATGTTACCTGAGTAG
The DNA here is from genome assembly GCF_900095145.1 of Mus pahari. Classification (NCBI taxonomy): domain Eukaryota; kingdom Metazoa; phylum Chordata; class Mammalia; order Rodentia; family Muridae; genus Mus; species Mus pahari. Next base: position 30,388,643 of record NC_034606.1, read on the forward strand.
GAATAGTCACCCTATCTGTAGGTGACACCACTCCATGAACTGGCTTCCTCAGCCAAATATGAAGGTGAAAAGGAGCCAGGCGATAACATTTATTGCTCCTTTCTTCCTGACTGTGAAGGTAATGTGACCAGCTGCTTCAAGCACCCTGATTTCCCCACCACAATGGACTGAACCTTGAACTGTGAATCAAAAGAAATCCTCTCTTCCTTCAGTGCATTTTGATTTTTTGTTTTTTGTTTTTGTTTTTAAATCACAAGAACAAAAAATATCCAGACAACTTGTGACTGAGACATGTATATTAACCTCCTTTTACAGAAGGGAGTGCAGGCTTGGAGACGTCATTTTTCTTATCAGAGGTCACGCAGAGAGGAAGTAGCAATGGAGGGGTTAAGGTTGACTCAGAGTCTATGGTTTACTAGCAAATTTCGATTGAGGATAAAGTCTGGTCCAATCCAGCAGGCAGCTGAAAAATCAGACAGTGTTTAAAACCTAAGTGATACAGGGCTCAGTGCTTACATTTACATCAATTTTTGAGAATCCATGTATGTTAAACTATCAGGGTTACAATGGAAGTAAATGCAAGGGCTTAGCAACACTACTTGGCTTTACCTTCTCAAAGTGGAAGAAACCCTTTTGATGCTTACTGAGTCAAGGCGTCTTTGTTCCTTTAGGCATCTTCCCCTTAAAGCGCAGAGATGAGGCTTTCTGTATCTAATGAGCATCTCCCTTCATGGCCTTCAGTTTACTCATTATTTCAAAGATCATAAGGAAAAAAATCCAATCAAACCAAACCAAAAGAAGAACAGGGAAAGCAAGACCACAGCCCTTATGCTCTCTAATCCCACAAACATTGACAGTAATTTACTTCAGAAAAAAAGCCACTGTGGAGACTCGGTTCTACCTTGTGCTCCAGGCTGGAGTCTTTAAACATCAGTGAGAATGGCTTGATATGTTCTCTTCTCAACTTATCGCCACTCCGCAAGTCGATGGTATGCTCTATTCTCTTGTTAATTTCCTCAGGCCCAGACTGGACATGCAAAGCTTGTGCGAGATGGTTTGGAAGCAGATTTATTGAATTTCTTGTTAGGGCAGCCAGAGTCTAGAGGGAAAGCACATGCAAATACAATAAACCTGCTAGTCCCCTTAGGATCCAAAAGAAATGCAATGTTGTTTTAGATCAGGTTGCATTGCATACAGTCACAGCATTCCATGCACTTGTATTCAGTGGAGCCTACCACCTGTGATCAGTTAGCAGCATTTGGTTCGGAGAAACACAACCTGGCAAAATGTCACAGGGAGAGGAGTAATCTCTTCCCCCTGTATGGCTGAATTCCTTTGGTTGAGGCACTGAGGGAGCTGTTGCCTGAGGAATGGGAGTCACCGCTGTTTCTCTAACCTGGCACATCCCAGGTATGAGAGAAAGAGAGCCAAAGAAGTAACAGAAAGTCTGTGTATCCAAAAATCCCAGCAAAGGGATCTTTCCCACTGAGCAGATTCCACACTTTGATGAGGTCGTTCACCTAATGGTGATGAGAAGACTCAGTGAGCTTCCTGATTGGCAGTTTCATTTTAAGAATCTCTCAGACACAGACAATCATATGTGCCAGGCTCTGCTTCTCAAACTTGACAAATATTAATACAGTTTTTTTTTTACACATAGAATGTTTTTTTTCCAAGACAAACCATTATATATCTATATCTCCATATAGATATATGTATAATATTCTTTAGGCAAAAAAAAAAATGCAAGCAATTTCAGCATCTCACTGTTTCCCAGGATTACACAGCATGAGGTGGAGGAAGATGTACCGCCATGGCTGGTAATTGGACATGGGGATGTGGATGCAGAGATTGCATTGGCTCATGAGGACATGTCAGAGATCTTGTCTCCTGGTGACTCAACCGCCACTGATAAGAATCAACTGGCTGGCGGTAGCCAAATGCAATACTCGCTCACAGCTCTAACTTAAGATGGCTAATTAAAGAAAACTTAAAATGAAATCAAAGTATAAGTTGGCTTAGAGGGATATAGGAATAAAGGAGTTCCATCCAGCACCAATGATTTCCCTGAGTGGAGAATGAGGCTGTGGCACATCTATGAGGATAACCCATAGCCTCTGTTTGACTCTGCCAGCCTCTTAATTTAGCTCCTCTTGGAACACAGGCCAGGCTGGTATCAAATTATAGATCATCTCAGGAAAGCACATGAAGGGTGGTGGAGAATTTTCAGATCCTCTGGCTTCTGTCTTTCATGCATCAATCACCTTAGAGATACTTGATCAAGAGCTATGACTTTCTCAAATCTGAGATGAACCTGTTGACTTTAGGAGTCATGGACTCTGGCGTCTTTGAAGTCATATAGTCCTTTGAAGGAAGTAGAGACCAATGTTGCAGAAAATTGGACATCAGGGTCCAGAGGGCTAGATTTCCCGGGAATCAATGTGGCTATGCAACCAAGGAAGGTGAAATGGTTGTCCCTCAGTGGATCTCCTATTTGGTTTCATAGGCAGCAATTCTTCCCATGTACTTGGGATATAACATATTTTTCTGCCTTGGAGAGGAAGTGAAAGGGATACTCAGGTTGTTTCTATCTGGATATTCGTTATGACTGAAGGATACCAGAACTCTCCTCAGAAGTGCTTACAGCTGGAATCCAACAGCTACAGTATATACATGCATTTGCAGTGACACATCTCCATTGCTGTAGATAATTTTAATTTTTTTACAGCTTGCCTTCTCTCGATTAAATCAAGCATATTCACTCTACTAATCCATCATTTCTGAAGCTCTAAAACTCCAGGATTCACAGGGCAGGCAAGTTTCAAAGCATGTTTTGGGGACAGATTTGTTACAACAGCAGTGTTGACCACAAGTGCAGCTTTAGGGCACTCAATGGGAGATTAACATTAAATCAACTAAAAAAGACGAGCCCTTCATAAAAAGAAGGGCTTCTTTTCCTAACAAAATGACAGTCTTGGAATCAAGGATAAGCTTTAGACCACATTGAATTAATTAATTAACTGTTAACTGTTTCCTGGTAAGGCTGAGGGTCAAACCCAGCACTTTGCACACATCAGGTAAATGCTCTTTTATTGAACTATGTGCCAAATGAACACAAACGATTAGGTAACTTTTATACTTTGCCTTTATTTCTTCCCAAGCGGATATGGGCTCATGAAAAAATGTCATCTGGAACTGATGCTAATCTATAAGAGGCCTTGGAAACTCAGGGTGAATTTCGTTTTGGTTGCTGATCGGAGGATTCTACGTCATTGACCACTTCTATGAGGCAGTGAGTGACCAATGGAATCTTTCCTGCTCAGAACCCCCTACGTGGTCATGGATATCAATGAGATATTTGTTCCCAATGAGAGTAAATTTGTTCTCATCCCTCTTTTCATTTATCAGTACTATGGAGATGTAGATACTAGCTGGGAAGGAAACACTTCCATCTTCCATCCCAGTGTTATACTGGAGACCCTCAGCTATATTTAGGCTACATGTAATAAAGAGAAGAACCAAGTCATTTCAAGATGACAAAAAAATTAAAATAAAGAACAAACAAGCCAATTATCCTACTTTTGTGTAACTCCTATGCATAGAGTACTTGATTTTTGGGTTAACTACAGCTTGGGATGATCATTGATACCCTATACTAGAGAAGACTGGAATTTTGGCCCATGTTTATCCTAATGGTCTGATGCTACGAATACCAGTAGTTTAGATACATGTGTCTTTACAATGATTCATTTGTAAGGAGTAACTCGGAATGTGTGACACAAGTCATTTGTCTATACAGAGTCACACCAGGATGATCTATTTTTAATAGCACAACATTTTTTCTTCTTTATAAGTCGCCTAGCTATAAGAGGTAGATTGAGATCAGGTCAAAACAGAACTGGAGTTTCCAAATGATTCCAGTTTTAAATTGACTTCCAAATTGTGAATACAGAATAAGAAACACAGTGGAGGAAATATTATCAGCACATTTGATTATGAGATGCACATACATAATTGAACATATATCCAAATCCACTTTTAATGTAGATGTGAAATATTATTTAACATTCAATGATACTGCATATTCTTATTTATTTGTGTGTGTGTGTGTGTGTGTGCGTGTGTGTGTGTGTTTGCTGGTGTTTCTAGATATTTGGGAACTCAGGACAAAGTAGTCATATATTTCACACTAACCAGATATTGCCGTGCTGTTATAAATAGAAGATGCTATAAATAAATGATGCTGTTCACCTTATCTGGTGCTTTAGATATCAGTGAGGTCAGAGCAGCAGCAGAAATGTCAGTTACTGCTTGGGTTGAACTTTTAGGTCAGACTTTCATTGCAAAACAGATGCTGTCATTCCTAGAATTATTCTTGTTGAGATCAGGTGTTTCTGTAATTACTCTCTTCCCCACAGTTCTTAAGACCTACCAAAGTCCAGAGGTGAATTACAGACATTCCATAGCCATGATTTTAAAGACAGGACCTAGCTTGAGAATGTGGATGCTGTGGAAATTAGCATCACACGGTCTGGGGAGCCCTTTGTTAGCTGAATTCAAGTGAGGGTGGGAAGGCCATCATTTGGTTTAGGCCATGAATATTTTTTGTGTAAGATTCATCTTCCTTTCCTTTGGACCTACTTTTGCTCTGATTCCCTCCAGGCTCTGTCTCTTCCTGGATGGCCATGACATTGTTTGGCCTTGGTTTTTTGGTACTAAATTTAAGGCTTAAAGTACCCCCATGAGACCCATCCAGTTTTTCATTGAAGATAAGGAAATAGGAATGTTTGTAAGAGCTAGAAAATGGGTGAAGAGCTGTGAAATGCCACAGCCACTGTAACTCAAATGCACAGCAGCTGGGATCCCTCTATAGGGTGCATCAACTACCAGCTGTAGATTGAAGAGGGGTTTAAGGGATCCCCATTCCTATTTGCTGAACTCTTTGTACTGATTCAGAAGAGGAGGAGACATTCCCCTCAGAACACCCACTGGTGGCCCCAACAGAGTCCAGTGTGCAGTTCCAATCCTACAGTTAGACAGATAACACAAGTTAAACTAAATAGATCACACAACACAACCGACAGTTATATGTCCTGGACAGAGGTAGGCTGGTAGGGAGGAGGGGAATTGATGGAAGCATAAAGGAGACCCAAAGCGAAGGGAATCAATGTCAGCACGCCCTTCCTTCATGGCACTGATGCAGATTCTGCAAGTCAGCTTGCACAGCCTCATGACTAAATCCTCCCAATTCAGTCCTTTCCTGTATGTTCCAAGAAGCACAAACGTGACAGGGTTCTGAATGATGCTGCCGGTCTGTGGACCAACCAGGCAGGAAGTGTGAACTGAATATTTGCTTCCTGTTGCCTCTTTTACTAGCTGCGCTTGAGGCAGGAGACTTTTTTGTTTGTTTGTTTGTTTTTAACTGACAATTACCTGTGACAGTGCCTCACATTCTATAGTTGCTTAGCACATGCTTGCTAAACATACATGTTCTTATATCCACTTACTGAGATCTCACAATTTATATGACCAAGATAAAGTCAAGGATGAGATCTGCAGACAGAAGACTTTTAGTCTCTACACTGTCCAAATATTTTGACCCCAAACTTCTTGTTGAACTTTTTTTTCTGTGTTTCATGGGATGCTGATTTGGGAACAGTGGTCAGAGTTCCTTCCTTGCTTTTATTCCTTTCTTCTACTTGACTGAACCAGTTTCTGAGGAGGACCTATTTGCCCTCATCCATATGATGCCTTTCAGAATGCTGAATTACCTCCTTCAGGAGAATGGTCACTATTTGATCCTATTTCCTCAGGAGCTCCCTGGGTACCCTTGTTTTCACACATGAGATTTTATAGTCTGTTTGTGCCATATGTAAACTCTTTGATGGATATCAGACTCCATTCTAACGGACAATGACTTGTACCTGATAAAACTGCTGAGTTCAGCAGTAACTCAGTCCATTTTGTCTCATGCACCAGAGCACACGGCTCCTGGCCACATGTCTGTCTTGTCCTTTCAAAAATGAAATCAGACATAGTCTCCTCTGGGGAGCCTATTTTGAACCTACATTGTCCTCAGCAGCTTAATTAATTTCTTGAACACATGTGTGCTTATTCATTAATCTCTGATCCTGAAGTCGGACACAGTGCCTCATCTATGTCAATGTTTCCACACCTGATGTGTTCACTTTTTTTTTTTTTAAATAAACACACATTTAATGAACAACTTATTGGATGGATGTAAGGTTTCCTACATGAAGATTATCTCCAGAAAAGTGTTGCTGGTCTTATTATCAAATGTCCTGTTATTATTTCCCATTCTTCCCTATGTAACTCTACTTTTAAGAAGATCCTCTATTCCAGATAGAAGTTAAGAAAAAATATTTTATATGTGTTATTTCTAGTTTTTGATCATCAGATCATCATTAAATAAAAGATACAGCCAAGACAGGTGACATTGCAGCCGAGAACAAGAGCTTTTAAAGGCATCCTCACGGTGCATTTCAGTATGAGGGTTTCCATTGCATTTGGGGGAATGCAGAGAGTGCTCTCCCCACTATACCTCCCAGTGCTGCTCTAGAGTATCAGAGATCTGATGTCAGAAAGGGATAACTTTGAATCTTTTCTGGAACTTTTCTTTTCTAGACTAACTTTCTTTTCCTGAAAACTTTCTTTTCTTGACTAACTTCAGCTTGAGCATTTCCCTTGAGCGGGTTTGCTTAAAAAGGCTAAAGAGAAAGGGCTCTGTAATTTTTTTTTTTTTTAGCTCCCATAGGAGGTGATGGTGGTAGCTTCTAGAGAAAAAGTGTTTGGGAGTTGGCTGTGTGTCCTTTTTCTCACTGTATCTTTCTTGGTGCACACTTCCAATCAGTATTGTTTTTTCAATCTAGCTTCTCTGGATTGTGGTCTCAGTTTTTGTTCACAAGCTGATCTCTTTTTTTTTTCATTATTAAAACATATTTCATATTGCCATTCAACAATATGTTAAATACATAGTAGGGAAATATATGACATTTCAAGAAATGTTAATTAGATAAATTATGAAAATATGTCCTAAACATAATAAGTATCTTGATTTTATAATCTGAAATTGTAACTAAATCTTAGAATAACAAAAAAAAATAGTCATATTCAAATGAATTGGAAGAAGAGGAATTCCTGTTCCTCCATTTCTTAACCTATGCCTTTGGATTTCCTCATCTGAAGACTTAATTATGATATTTATTCTGCCTTCTTCCTCTTGGTACAGACCATGTAAATGGACACTGCACAAGTCCAACCTCTCAGAGTTGCAGTTCTGGAAAACGTCTTTCCAGTACAAGCTGATCTCTTAAAGATTGTTTTTGTAGCTATGTACAGACTCTTTGTTGGAAGCTACCACACACGAGATATGTGAAACCTCACTGAACTTTAGAATCTAAAAAGATCGCTTAAGGTATTTAAAGAGATATCACAATCACAGAGTAAAAAGAGACAGAGTTGAATCTAATGCTTCACTACCTTAAATTAACTGGAAGAGCCTAGGAATCCTTAAGAAGTGTGTGTGTGTGTGTGTGTGTGTGTGTGTGTGTGTATACTTTCCAAAGGTGAGCACTTTCTCAAGATAAGCCACTGAAGTTGGCTTATCTTGATGCTAAGTCAACTCAAAATAATAATGTATATGAATAACTACCATGTGTCCTACATTTGGAAACAATTGGATATAACTTAATGAAAAAATTTAAGCATGGATGCTAACAAAAATACCCAGTTTCTTTGCTTAGCTAGAATTATCCCAGGGCAATGAGACTGCTTTAATATTTCAGAGCAGGAATATTAGTAAGAGACAGCAATTAGGATACATCAATTAAGAACTGGAGAATAGATTGTTAGCAATCAGAGCAATTTATGTAGGAAAGAAAAAGACCTTCGTAGATATAAATTTCATTGTGTCAAAATAATGGAATTTGTCACTTGTGACTTAAGTTTGGGAACAGTTGGGCATAGCTTAATAAAGAAATTTTACCAATTTTACCAATTAGGACATAATTACCCTAGGCATTGGAAAGGTAGGTGATGGGATCAATATAAAATAAATCCCATGTTTCCTCCTCAAATTAAGAGATTCCGTTCATGAAAAGTCGAGGCATTTGCTGTTGTTCTTCAGACTTATTTCCATATGTTTAAAGCATTGCACTCAGTGCAGGCCTGGAGGTACAGGTCTGCAAACTCATCTCCTTAAAGACTGAAGCAGAAGACTGCAACTTCAAGGACAGTCTGGGGTACAGAGTGGATTGAAGGCCAACTGGACCAACTTAGTGTGACTCTGTCTCAAAATTTTAAAAAAATGTAGTGGGAGCTGATGATATATAACTCAGTGGTTGAGTTTTTGACTAACATGTTGCAGGCTCGGGTTTCCATCACCACTATTGTACAACAAACATACCGAAACAAGTAAACGAACAAGCAGACTCCACTTATGCCTACTTGATTTCTGTTTGTCAGAGTATAGTTGGTGACTTGCAAATCCTAAATCAGTCCATGGTGATAGAAGAGTCTAAGTGATATCCTTGTTAAAAAGTTCCCTTCAGTAGTGTCTGTAACGTAACCACAGGCTGTATGGTGTCCATTTGCCAACTTAAACAAAGGTCTAATGTAATTCTGTAGATGTCACATCAATATATCTAACTGTATCTGTTCCACTTACATCCACCCAAGAGCTTCAGGGAAGGGAAGGGTAATTAGTCAAAGTTAATGGATCGTCTTGTCTGTTTAATCTACTAAGCACTCCATGAAAGGCTTCAAATTAGCTCGCCTTTCTGAACAGAGTAAAAAACCAGATCCTCTAATGACTCCTTGGCTAAATTCCACAGCTGTCTTCAGAGTCAAGCTCAAAGGAATCTGGGGTTACACCACCAGGAAAAGCTGTGTTGCTAAAAGATTATACATTAACTCCAGGGAATTTCTCAAGGTCTTCCATATTCTCAGCCTCAATCCAGTGGATATCTCATCCAGGGAACACCAAAACCCAATCTAATACTAACATCATTAAAAAACAAATGAGAAAATTTTGCTTCTAATTTTCTGCATAATGAGATGGAAGATGAACAGAAACAGCTGAGCCTGAGAAACCATATTTTTCAATACCACTGTCTAACATTTTGGGTGTTTTCAGTGGAAGCACTTTGAGGGTAATTTCTGTGTAGGAAAAGAGAATCCCATGCTTTGGGTTGAAGCAGTGGAAGGCCAGGCTAAGGGAGTAGATTTTCTTTTGTTCTTCCTTGCCACCATGCTTTCTCCTTCCTGGTTTGCCTTTTCCTGTAGATCCAAGCTTAAGCATCACCTTCTTGAAAAGGTCTTCCCAGATTTCCTCAGATCAGTTTTCCCTCCTTTATTACACTGTCTTATAACCATAGCACTGTTCACAATGAGCCTGGTGGTGCATCAGTATCTACCCTTAACCAAAAAACCCGGAGCATTCAGGTGGCCTTCTCCATTTCTCTGTGTCCAGGCTAGCACCTCACCTAGCCAACTGCAGTCACTCAACAAGTAGACAATGAACGAGTAAGTGAAAGACACTTGCTCTTGTTGAATGTGACAGCTAAAGTGAGTTTAGACGTCACATGTTCTTGTCATGGGGGCACATATATGCATGCAAAAGGGCCTGGTGTTTAGTTTATAGCTTAATACTTAAGATCAAAAACAAGGAAAGGACCAGATCCGAGAGATGTTACTTGATGAGAACAGAATAATCATGTCAAAGAAGAGGCAAAATGCAATGGTTCTTGGGCTAATAATTGGATATTTATATTCATGAAATCAAAATTTAGTTATACAGAATGCTACAAGAATGATGTTTCATTCTATGGTTATGAAAGATTTTATTTCAAATGCTTTTTCATCATTTTAGGACTACCGTTTAAACACAATACTTATTTTACCCTGTGGTGATTATGAACTAATAAGTTACATACTCCTTGGATTAAGAAGGGAGTATTTGGAAGTAGCCATAACTTATAACACAACGCAGGACCCAGCATGTGTCCATGGTGGTCAGAGCTGAGAAAAATTCTTGGCTTAGCCATTTTCACTCTGTCACTGTATACAAGTACACAGAACAGTTAATGAAAAGTGTGGCTACCTGAAATGTCTTAGTATCTTACTAAGTTGGGAGATCAGGGCTGTTTTTCCATAGCATGATCCTTCCATCTCTCTCTCTCTCCATCCCTGTCTCCTTCAATGGTCTTTCTATGAACACACTTTAGGACCTTCAGATATTTATCTGAAGATTACACAACTTATTGCCTACAGTTTATCATGAGGAACTGGGTAATCAGAACAAATCTAAAGCAGCATTTTAATCAGGTCAGCAATTCAATGCTAATTCTTCCTTTTCTTCCAAACAATATAGAAAACTCGTTATACAAACACTGCCAATGGAGGCCTGCAGAAGTCATGGCAACCATGGGGTGTTCTTGTTTCAGCCCCATCAGCCCAGCCAGCAACTCTCTCAACATTTCATATTCTTCTGCTCTCAATATCCTTCAGTCTTAATTGAACTAAATTGAATAGTTTCTTCCATATTTTGTCACTAGATAAATAGGCAAGTGATGAACAGCTAACTACATAGGTAAGGTAGAACGTTTATGTGTGGTTAATTCCTAGAGCTATTGCAGAATATTCTAAATAGCTGGTGAAAGCCAGAGACCTATATATATCAGAATACACACACACACACACACACACACACACACACACACACACACACACACGGACACACGTCTAGGATTGACTAACTTCAGGAAACACAGTAGACACTAGAAACTCTGCATAAACTTAGGACACAGAGGAGGTTCTGTGGTCTGATGGAAAAATGCATGGTTTGGGGTGGGGGCTGGACCTAGCTTGGTTCCAATTCCAGCTCTGTGTTTTGTTGTTGTTGTTTGTTTTTGTTTTGTTTTGTTTTTGTTATATATCCTTCAGATAGTTAATTAGGGTTTCAGACTCATACATGCTTTTATTATGTGTAAGTCAAGGTAGAGATTTCAAATTCACTGGAAAGAATCGAGAGAGTACAAATGACCTGTGGCTATTTACCTGTACTCTACACAGGGAATCTATTCTCTTTCTGTCTGCTCTATAGATTATAAAATTTCCATTTATACTGAGAGTCACCACTCACATACATTAACTTCAAGATAACAAAGCCAATCTCTTGGGTAGAAGTGAATAATGTGTACATTTAGAAATACCAATAGTTTTTTTTTTAATTCTAAGTAAGTGTTTTAAAAGGGCTTGAAAAATAGTAGACTAACATATGGAATCTTGGGCCATTCTGCACGTAAAAGGGATTTGTGGGATGGAGGTGACCATTCTACATTAATGGGAGACAGATTCCAGACTCCAAAGAAGGGCCTCGCTCATAGAACCATAACTCTATGTCTCTTGGAATTTTGCTTGTCATAAATATCCAATTAAAATTATTAATGTTCTTCACAAAATTTTATCAGCAATGTAAAAGCTTCATCGTTGGCATTGTCTTACAAATCCCGAGTTTAAGATACATTTATTTTTCCCTGCTAAGGCCACTTCAATTCCTATGATCTATTACCCAGGAGGTAGTCCAAGCAGTTTCTTACAAGTCTAAGTCAGATTACACTACTGTATCACTTAAACCTTCATATCATTCCTCTGGGAATGAAATACAGACTGTAGAAGCTTGAGAAACTAAGCTTTCATCTGATGTGTTTGTTCCTGGAGTTTTTTTCTCCTCAGCATGCTATGCTCTAGCCTTGGAGGCCTTCTGTAACATACTACAGTGTTCCTTTCCTCAGAGATCTTGTGCTGTTTCTTCTGCAAAATAGACTTACCCTGGTAATTTGTGCTGAGGGTTCTTTTAACACTTGGATGGAATTTTCAAGAAGGTATTTTTGACAATTCTTCCCGCAGAGATTGTGTTTAGTCCCTAGTCATAAATCCTCCCTTCTTCAATACCATTTACATGTTTTGATAAGTTTCCACATCTCCCACTTTCCTGAAATCCATGATCACGGAAGACCAAGGCCAATGCTGTGTTTTCACAGCTAGCTTACCCACATCTAGTTTATTGACCTGTTAATTCCTAATGATCACAGAAGCTCAAACCTAGTTACAAATTTAGAGAGTGTACCAGAAGAGCAAAATACAATATGTAATATAAAACCAAAACATTATTTCATACTCAGCTTTGTTTTGTTTTGTGTTTGTCTGTTTTCCATCTGAGATTCCCATAACCTTGTCTTCAAATTTGTGTCATTTATAACAAGTTCCCTGAATGTCTGTTTTAGTCCACCAACTTCTATGTTTGTAATCTTAACTTCTGGCAGTCCCCTTGTCTTTTAGTTTTCTTACTTTCCAACACTTAGAAATCCAGGGTGTGGGAAAATCTAGTGGTGACTGAGCCAGGGCCAGGACAGATATCAGGACCCTGGGCAAGAACACTTACATGTCTGGATTTAGGGTTGCAGAGCATTGGCCTTTGGTATGCTTAAGACCTACCCATGTGTCAGCACCCAGCCAGGTTCAAGTCATCAATTTTAACTCATGTGGATGGACATATAAGAACATGAAAGATGTCTGACATCAAAATGATGCACACATGGACGAGGAAACTCACCAGAGGGTCTGGGATCACTTTTAGAGATTTCACTTGTTCCTGTAAGCCAATGGTAGATGGCTAGAATAACAAGGAGGGAGGGGAGAACTAGAACTGGAGTTCTGAGAAGCTTCAACTTCTTACTAGTCAACAAAGACCACCAGGCTTATGACATCACCATTTTACCCACTCTGTATCTTGCCAGTCATGTTCTTCAGTCTAGTTCCAATGGACAGTTTTGAATTTCCACGTTATTATTGATTGTTCCTCACTTTGAAAATGCTGAACTTGCTGGGTTTCCATATCATGCCCTCCATATGGCTCTTGATTGCTTTGGAATTTAGCTGCCTCCTTAAAGGAATTCTTATTGTTTACTTTCTTCATAGTATTCCTCAAGGTCTGCTCTTCCTATTCACCAGTTTTGCTTCCTATACTATGGTTACTACTGTATTCATCCACTGAACAAACTAATCATGCCATATGATTTATTATATATCATCTTAATTTGGTCTAAAGAATGGTAAGAAAAACAGATGTAATTCCCAGCTTTTTGAAACATACAAGACACTGGCTGATTTACCTTGAAAGTATTTTTCTTTAATTATTTCCTTCTCTTTTTCTTTCTGTAGTTGGCATTACAATAGATTCTCAAATAATACTTATTGAATGGATGTGTGCAGATTTAGCTATGTGAACATCTGCTGTCTACACAACGGAGAATATGTCACAGCTATATAATGTCATTAAAACTATTCCTAAGCACACATTGTAAATCAATAGAAGCCAAAACATCTGGCCAATTTGGCTGGAAGATTCCCAACAAAGCATAAGTATAGTTTATCTATATTATGAAAACACTAGAGTGTCTGGGCTTCTGTGCAATTGATTGGGTATTTTGGCATAGTGTATGCTCAGCCAGACCAGTCTTGATCTGTTCCAGGGACACAGTAAGTCTCTGAATTGAGTTTATGGCTCACTGATTTCTAGAGTTAAGTATAAGCATAAACTCTGAATGGTTGTGATCATTTTAATCGGCTCAATCATTTCCAAAATGTCATCAGTGACACATGTTTATTCACAGAGATCAGCACATATTTCCTGGCTCTTTAGTATGAAGACATCCACATAAATTGAAATTATTCATTTAGAAGATGGGACAGCTAAGTTACATTTACTCAAAACTCAGGCATTGTGCAAAATATACAATACAAATATATGGACTATTTTGACATCTACTAATCATTTGATGTCATCAGCAAACAGCTTTAGGGAATTAGTAAAAAAATGTGTTTCAATTTCTCATAAAATTTTACCAAATCAATCAACCATGAAATGAAATTATGCATCTCTATTTCTCCCTTGTTGGTTCTCGGTTATTAGCAGCAAGGGTTGAGATTAGAACAATAAAGGATTATTCCAGTTTCCCACAATCAGTTTGAATGTAGTTTTCCAAAAGGAAAGATAAAAGCAGAACAACTAGAAAAGGGATTTAACATGAAATTACTGAGGCATGTCAAGGTTAGCATGCAGATATGTCTTCTATAAAAAGTATCTAGGCTCCAGCTCATAATAGGCAGAAGAAACAGAAGGGACCCTTTCACTTGACCATGCATGTACTCCAAAAAGTATATACACCACCTCTTTATTTATAAAAGATTGTAGTATGTGTGCCAATTAGGGATAGAAAGTAGGCATTGGATTTTTTTTTTTTTTTTTGGCACTGGAATTTTTGATGACTTCCATGGGCAGAATACTACTTTATATGTAAATACGCAGAAGAGAATAGTAAAAGCTTAAGGGTAAACATTTGCAGGCATGCTGGGTTGGTTCAGTCTGCAGTTGTTCTTGGTAGCATCTGACACATGCATTTTCTCATCTTCCTTCCCACAGAACTGGGAAGGAATTGAAGTTAACCTGGCCTCAGAGTGCTCCATCCATCTTTAAATGCAGAGAAAAGACTGAGGACCTTCAACATTTAACCTGCTCTACTTCAAACGGCTTTCAACTGACAGACATCTTCTATCTATGACCTGATGAGAAATAATCATGTCTATGGGTATAAAAACACATAAGCCACCATGGGACATGGCGCTGCATCACTTTAATAAAAGCACTCAAGAGGTAGAAACAGGCAGGTCTCTGAGTTTAAGGTCAGCCTGGTCTACACAGCAGGATCCAGGTCAGCCAGGGCTACAGAGTGAGTGAGACTCTGTCTCAAAACAAAACAAGGTGACAACAACAACAACAACAACACCACTCTTCAATATCTTCATAAAAACCCAGATACTGTTGATTTTGTCTGTGTGCTCCACAGTACTCTCAACTTCTGTTCTGCTCTGGAACAAGTTTGAAGCATAAATGCTGGACATGGGATTTTTCCATTTGTTTCAACATTTAACTGTGAGAGAGTTAGACCATTTAACATAATGTTAACTGTATGTGCTCTGTCTAGATGGATAAAGGGAGAACACTCCTGATAAGAGATGCTTTGCTGAAGCTCTGGGTGGGAGCTCAGGGCTGGCTGGACTTGCTCTGTCCACCTGGGGTTTAGACCTTGTTACACTTCGCCTCTGCATTGCCTCTGAGAGCCAGAGCATCTCACTGAGATTGATAGGATACTGATGCCTGAAGAAATAATTTTACAATGCAATTTTGATTATTACTGATTGATTTGTTTCTTGTATGCTGATTTGGGAGCTCTTTCCTTTATATAAGAAGTAGAACCATGCCACAGAAAATAGAATCACATGGGTGGGTTTAAAACTGCCTGTTATTCTAGAGACACCCTACCCCCTGCCTCCAACACCACTCATTGATGTTTTCCTATTTCCCCATCAAAGTGGCCTTCTTGGTTTTGAATATCAGAGGAAAACTCAGGACTATGGGTTAAAGGGGTCATTTTCATATACCTAACCATTTTTAGTGACTCTGGATTTAACTTTTCCTATATGAGCTATCTATCTATCTATCTATCTATCTATCTATCTATCTATCTATCTATCTATCTAACTATCATCTATCTATTTTTGGATTGTTACCATTCTGCTTCCCAGGGCAATTATTTTTAGCATCAAAGAAGTAAAAGGGTGTTAGAAGCTTGGTATTTCTGCCCTTTCCCGAAATTGCACACATAGGTTAATTCTGTCCTGAGGACATTTGTTTGATCATTTTCAATTACGGTGCTCAGTAGAGAAAAGGTTAAAGATGAATCGGTTTCCTCCGAGGCTCTTGGTTGAAGATGCACTCAGACATGCACTTGTTGCTAACTGAAGGAAGGAAGAGGGGACTTACATTCTGTTTGCCCACGATGTTGTCGAAAGGCAGCTCTGGGCTCCAAGATCCTTCTGTGAATGTTGCCCCACTGTTTCTCCTGTCGGAGCAGCTCACTGACTCCTTAACTATGTCTTCAGGCAAGGAGAGCAAACTCTCCTCGGGCTGCTTAATCAAATAGGTCTCTATGTTATGCTTCCTCAAGAATTCATTCCTTTCTTTCCCATGGCCCTCTTCCACGTTATAGTCACCATTGAGGCAATCCAGGGTGGCTTTAGAAATGTGAATCCTCCTGTGTAGAGACAGAAGGAGTTGTTATATTTTTTCATGGTGCCTAACTATGTCTGTACAGAGAACATGGCTACAACACACTCTGGAGGATAAATTTGTTCCCTTCAGAAGTATTTTTTTAAAAAGGAAAGAAACTAGAAGTCCTTCATCCACACAAACACACAAAATAGCCCTGATGAGCTACTTTTGGCTTTTCCTGCTAATGTCAACACTCTCTATGAACCAGTGATATTTTTCAATGGTGTTGACTATACTAGAAAACCAAATGGTGTGTATATTCATGAATCCCAAGAATAGCTAAATTGTCTTATAGCATGGCTCTTTTACTCTCTCAGAGCTTGCCCTATCATTTTATGTCCTGTATATCTGTACCTTGTTTTTCCTACTTCTTTAGAATCATTTTATGAACAAGGTTTGGTTTTGCAAACGGAGCATCATGTTTAGAAAAGTACTGGAATATGTGATTCTCCTTCGAATATGTAGCGAAGGGAGCAGATTGGAGATGCAAGCTGGTAACTATCAGGGCTCACACAAACTAGCTCACACAGACACCTCACAATCCAAGTTTCTTTCTGTCAAATGAAATAATATGTGAGTTGACCAGGATCAAGCTCTATATGTGGAAGTCTCATTCTGTAATTCCTTATCGGGAAGGAGGATATTATCTCTTCTCATAACTGTCTAACTAAGCCAGGTACTTACTGTGAAGTGCTATGGTCTGTGAAGAATAGCAAAATTATGAAAGGGGATTTGGTTGCTGGGTTGCCGGGTTTCAACTCTAACTCTTCCATTTTCTAGCTAGAAGATTTTGAGGTAGAGTACTTAACCTATCTGAGTCTATTTGTAACTTACCAACATAGCACAGGTAATAGACCCACCTCACACTCTTACTGTGAATATACAAGAGCTGATTTGTGTAAAGTAGTAGAGACTCTTCACAGAACACTCTACAGCAATAACAACACATACTTTAAATTGTTTGAAGTATTCTTTAAAATGCCACGGTGATCTCACTGTGGTGTATTCCATGCCTCCTTAAGTCAGGCTCACAGGGGGACAGTCTGCCTTCTGAATGAGGCCTCTGTCACTGATTCAAAGCCCATTGTCAGACACGCCTTCATTCTGGGCCCCCATGCTGCGTTCAGCTATTCAAACAATTGCCATTTTCTCTCAATTCAGCACATGACTGCATGCTTGCTAAACGTGTCCTACTTCTAGAGTTAGCTTAAAAGTTTGCTAAACCAACTCTGTGCTCCACTGAGGAAATAGATGGATAGAGTGGACACATAACCCTCGACTTGCATTTTGTGATTCAAAAAGCAATATATTCAAGTAAACAATGAAGAGTTCTTTCATTTTAAAGTTTCAGGTTTCTTAAGTAACTGTGCATTGTACTTTCAGTACAACCTCTGTTGCTCCTTCTGACCATTTAACCCATTCTGCCAAATTCCTGCTTTCTGGGGGAATAGTTCACTGCAGAAACAAACAAAACTACAGACGATGGCCTTTCTGCCCACTGAGGGCACATTCTCCACGTCTTCCAAACATGTTGATTTTAAGTTCAAGACAATCAAGCAAATGTGCAAGAGCAGCTTGGGTTCTCTTGAGACACCTGCTAAATAAATCCAAAATGTTTCCATGGTATCTTACCCGAATGCAAAGAAACGCATCTCCAGCAAAGCAGGACCCCTGCGCCCCCTTCTAAGATCAAGTTAAGATTTAGATGCTTGAAGACACAGCCTTTTTCTCCTAAGCAAAATGAGCTTCCTAGGGAGATTTTGTAAAGTCTCATGGCTGATTTCCCTTTAAAAATAACTATAATTAATACCAACTTCCCTTGGCATTTCATCTGGATGCTACATTGTGTTCAGAGGTACTGATACTTGCCTGCATTAAGCCAGAGAACTGGATCTTAATCTTTATTTAATACCAAGTCTTCTATGAAAGTCCGGATCAGTATATATTAGGATGCTTTTGATAGAAAAGAAGGTTCTGATGTTTGCTTTTGAAAGCCTTTGCTGTTAACATGAGCTTTGAAGTAAGACTTTTTTTTTCAGAGATGATGATGGTCCAGTGACTTTGCTTTCCTCTAAGGACTTGAATCTGTGCTTAGGGAATATTCTCATGTGTTGCATGTCAGATAAACCTGACATTTTCTATGATGTGATCATGATAGTCATGATAGTAAACACTGTCTAAAAATCTTGTAGCATTTACCTCACCTAAAGACTGTCTTTGCAGCCAAAGGTTTGTTTGCCTCTGAATTTATTCATGTGACTGGAGTCTCCCACAGCCCTGGGTAGCAGGCATTTCCTTCTTCTCTCCTCTGGTCTCACTTTCTTCTTCAATCTAGTATCTCTCTTTATTCTTTCATCCTGCCACCCCCCATATGTCTGTCTTTTTCATTTTTTTTTTCTCATACTGCAGATTGCAAGGGCAATGAATGCATACTGCCCTATCATGGCAGCAACGTTAGGTTGGAGACAAGACCTTTTCTTTCAGGATCTCTTTAAGATCTGTGACTGAATCATAATTAACAA
This sequence comes from Mus pahari, assembly GCF_900095145.1. Classification (NCBI taxonomy): domain Eukaryota; kingdom Metazoa; phylum Chordata; class Mammalia; order Rodentia; family Muridae; genus Mus; species Mus pahari. The sequence goes on from NC_034606.1 coordinate 30,407,357, forward strand.
CTACAACCACAGCCATAATTAGTGGGTCCTGAGTATGGAAGAAGAAGGATTTTTATGTGTTGTCTCACTTGATAACAGTCCTTTTTGTATAGTAACAAGAGTAACTGTACTACTGTTACCAAGACACTTGGTGGAGAGGCATGATGCTTAGGTCCCACCCCAGACACACAGGTTTGGAAATTCTGAGGGTGAAAACCAGAGGTCAGTGTGCTGCTTTAGTGCTGCTTTCCACTGGACTACCACATCCTGGAGTTCAGTACCAGCCAGTCCTGCCAATCAGAGCTGCAATGCAGATGGGTTCTCAAAGAAAGCACTGAATTTTTGGAACAGAGCCTATGGTCAAGTACATATTGGCAGCCAATAGGATTTAACCTTAGCTACCCATTAGGATTGATTTAAAAAACTTAAGGTTGATTCCAGACAGATTTCACTTTTTAATGAACCAGTGTGAGACCTGGCCATGAGTATTTTATAATGCAGTGATTCTAGTATATAGCCAAGTCAAAGAACTAATGTTTAGCAGGATAGAGAAATAAACTCTCGTCGGCCCTGTTGCCTTATTGCTTCTGGTCATCTCTGGGGTATTTCCTTAGAGTTCTCAGGCCATTGCTGTGTGATGCCTTACCATCTGACCTCCTCCCGGACAATTGCTTCTGGGGAGTCTGTCCTTGACCTCTGTGCACAGAAAACCTGGTATCACAAAGTCAGACAATGAAAGAGTTAGGTGAAAAGGGGCTTTTCTTTGCTTACCCAGGGATTCCTCCAGATTCAAGCTTGTTTGCTATATCCACGTCCCAAGACCAGACATCAAACTGCCATTTCCTCAGGCCCAACACACCACATAGCACAGAACCTGAATGAATTCCAATTCGCATGTCGACATCGTGCTTCGTTCTGGATCTCACAAACCTGTTGACAGGTAAATGGAGAGGCAAACTCATTAGGCCAAGATGACCATCACTGGGCTGAAGTGGCAGAATTAGAGCTGTCTATTCCACTGGTTTCTCTCCTATTCAAATGGTCCTTTCTCCATGAAACTTTCTGAGTTCCCTAATAGCTGGAAGGATTCTGTTATTATCTGGAAATCTTTAGATTTGAACAATACTTTTCAGTGCTCTTATTAACCTTCTCTCAAAACTTATTTTGTAGCCACTGTCTCATGAAATGACACCAGCAGTTTTTGTACCCAACTATGAATAAACTTGGGGTAGTTTATTAACCCTATAATCAGTGCATGCTTTATTCCCAACTACAGTTTCTTCTCATATAGTTAGGCTTCTGTTAGAGCTTTTACTCACTAAAGCACCATGTATAGTTTGGGATCCCCATTTCTGCTATTGGAAATAGCTTCAAGCTATTCCTTCCAAATATAAACATAGTTTCATCCCTTCATCATTTCCTGATTGAAACCTTTCTCTTACCTCTTACTCCTTAAAGCATTAGTCTCTGAAATATACTGTTCACCACCCAGGGCTTAACTAGTTCATTTATAGGAACCGGGACAGATACTGGGCTCCCATACAATGCTTTTAGGTATTAACCTTGAACAGACTTACTTCAGTGCCCTTAATCTTGGTCCTAACCTTGAAAGGACTTACTAAGATTCTTTACCATGATTGTCCATATTGAGTTTTGTTCCATGGACATTGAAGAAGCAGCATGAGCAAAGAGGAGGATGCTGCCAGGGCAGGACTTTTTCCAGTCTAAGTGTTCATCCCCCCCTTCATTCTCGGAGCACCTTGGGCAATTCTAGTTTATGGTTTAAAGATATTTCTGGAGAATCTCATATGGTAGAATACAATATGTTGAAAATATATAACTTGGAATCTTTTCATTGGCACAAAAATATAATGGTTGTTTTCTTACAAAGATCCTGAGAGTTGTTAAACTAATGTGAAGGTTTTTCCTTTATTGTTGGTAAAAAGACAACTTTTCTAAGCTTTCTGATTTTTCTATAACATACTGTCATTAATAATATTCCCTCTCAGAAATATTTGAGAAAGACCATTCATACACACACACACACACACACACACACACACACACACACACAGAGAGAGAGAGAGAGAGAGAGAGAGAGAGAGAGAGAGAGAGAGAGAGAGAGAGAGAGAGAAAACAAGAGAAATAGTATGTGTCTGGAATACTTGGTTTCTGATTGCAGATGAAGGCCCAGCATCTTAAGAAAGTACCTGGGTTTTCGTGTAGATTCCAGCACTAAATTGGTACCCCAGAGACTTTTTGTAAGAAAGTACAATGCCTGGTGTGACCCCCTGGGCACGTAGCCTAGGCTGACTTAGAGGTTCAATGATTGTAAAATGAGGTATGTCAGTGTTGCTGTGAGCCTCAAAAGGGATGACAGATGTTAAAGTGATTTGCTAATGAATATGAGGGAGTATTATACAGCACGCTGTGCTAATGTCATTAGGTAATTAACACTATGCAGGAAGGCACTGGAGTGTCTTAATGAAAGAGAGATTTTTCATTTTCTTCTACAAGATGAAAGTCATAAGGACACTTAATATTTCCTCAGCTCATTGCCTTTATTTTGTTATGTTTGGGATTTGATTTAAGTAAAAGCTAAGAATAAAACTGTGTAAAAGTAATGAATAATGCACAGCACGGATCCTCTTTACAAAGAACCATCAGTACAGTGTTTCAAGACCAGCTCTTGATGGAGTTCTGTGCATTTTGTCAGGGTTCACAAGGAAGTTTATGGGCAGCGCTTGCTTAGCTTTCCCATTGAGGAGCCCCAGATAAGTGGTTCTGTATTCAGTCAGCCATACTGAAAAGACAATGATCACAGCTGCTGTGTATCATCAACACCTGTACCCTCTCTCTTCTCCATCAACTTGAGGCTCCTGAAGGCAGGAGCTTTTCATGTTTTGTTAGTCTAGCACTTAGTATATAAAAATCTCCTGTGCTCCAAAGTACTTACTGGGTTATGGACAGAGCTCATTGGCCTTCTCGCTCTGAGGCTGTCCCAAGAGGAATCTAATAGTTCAGAGAAACAGCTGAGGTGCCTTAGGCCTGGCTACTTGGGAGGGTGTTGACCTCCGAACCTGTTCTCTAATGATAGAGCATGACAGACCAACTCTGTTCCTCATGGTAGGCTTCCATTTAATACTTATTTTAAGTAAAAACCCTCTTAATAATAATAGCTATTATTATTGTTTGACATCTCTGTGGACAAATAATTCAACAATCAATAAGTGGATTTCTTAGGGCATTTCTTGTGATAGAACTATTAAGAGGAAATGGTACAATTGTATGAAAAAAAAAAAAGGACAAAGCCTTAGAATTTGTCTGTCAGTTGAAGCACTTAAAATGATTCTGTTTAGAAAAGAGATTGCTCAATCTATAGAAGTTGCTGGTGGCATAGCAAGAATGGCGTGGTAGTCATTGATTTGTAAACCACACCCTCTCTACTGTTGAATGAATGGTTACAGGAAGGGACTGACTTGGACCAAGCATCCTTTGTTTCTATAAGGTGAAGAACATCAGCTCCTTGGGATTGGGATAGACATTGAACTTCCTTCAGCATATATGCTTGCTTAGTCCTGCTGAGAGGCACGGAATGTGTACTGAAGCTGAAGTCGGGAGCTTCCACTTTGTAGCTATAGGTCTTAGGGTAATACCACTAATCTCTGAGTTTGTTTTCACAGATGTAATGGAAAGGAGGATGAGACTCTGCAGGGCTGTGAAGATAGTTCATAAGATCATGCAGAGAAATGCTGAGCCAAGTTCCTGCTGAACACGTAATATTAACTATTACTAATTTCTCTAAATGGTAACAGCTTTTAATTATATATTTATAGTCAGACCAATACAAAGTTATAACTGATGACCCTAGTTACTCCTTCCTGCTAAAGTGATGTCTCTCTACTTGCATGAGAAGAGCTTCAACCTAGGTAAATAATCAACTGGACAGAACTACACATGGAGGTTAGATCTGATTAGCTGACTATACTCCAGAGACCTGGGAGAAACAGTGCCATTAACTCTCCAGAGGAGAGAAAGGAATGGAAGGAAGCTCATTATGGAGGTGAGCTCCATTTGCTGAGGGCTTTACTGAATCTTCACAGTGACCTTGTGCCATTATCAGCACTATATAAATGATGAAAATGAGTCATAAGAAGTATATTGTGTAAGGTCGAACTTCATGTCATGACTGCAAGTCTGGTTACAAAATTCCATTTCTACTGCCCTGTATATTTTCTTTTCAAGTGGGAAAAGAAGTATCCAAACTGCTGGATTCTGAATTAGTCCAGTCTAATATACAGACAACACTTCTTCTACAGACAAGCCCCCAGAATAAATGGGGCTTATGAAAGATGGCTTTAGGTAGAGCTGCTGAGTTTGCTGAGGTGCTTCAGGAGTCCCAGTGAGGCATGGAGGCTCTCATCATGGTAGCCATGTCTGGACACTGTCTTCAACCCTGAACCATTCTTTGGTCTCTATTCGTCATCATCATGCCTTATAAGATGGACACTTTCTGTCTCTTAAAAAGGCTTAGAAGACACTTTGTCTTATCCTAGCATAGATATTGTAATTTGGGTCTCCTTTAGGATTTCACTTTAACAGCCACAGTGATGCAGCAAAGTTGATGCTTACGTTATAAAAGTCCATCATACCAATGAGAAAATAGTGGCTCTTACAGAATTAGATATAGCTATTACTACTTATTTTATGTTTATAGCTACCCCTGTACTACCCATGGGGATCATCCATTGGTTCTTTCAATGTCAAAGATATCTGCAACCCCCAACTGTAACCCAAGAAAACAAGCCATTTTGTGTATTCATGGGTCTTGCTTTTGGATGGTGCATTTCTTTTGCAGTTAAGGAAGCCAGAGCCAAAAGGAGTGAAGGCTCACTCAAGGTCCTGCAGGTCTCATGAGTGATGGGGGTTTACACTCATGCTGCTGCTGCTTCCTAAGCTGAGGGTAGCCTGCACACTTCATCTCTGTGTTCCTTCCTTTCACTCCCTCCCATCGCTGGTTCTGGCATAGGAGAGGCAACGGAGAGGGTATCGCGCTGAACTTTTCTTTGAAACCAGATGGCCGAGGGAGGACAAAGTGAGAGCAATGATCCATTTATTTCTCTCCCTGTTCTTGAAGATGTGTGACACTCACTCTCTCATCTTAGGATCATTGTGAGAGGCTTAGTCAGGGTGGAGGACTGTATACCCACATTAGAGTTCCCTTGTTAAGCTATCTCAAGACAATAGGGTATTCTGGATACTCAATTTCTACCCCGAAATGGCACTAACCCAGTGCTGTGGAAGAAGGCTGTATGTGAAAGGAGAAAGTACTGATAGGGAATACTATTTCTTTCTTTATGCTTCTTAATAGTAACATCCTTCAGTTTTCAAAATGTCTGCACTCCCTGTAATTGCCACAGTAGGAGTCATTCACCATATATATGAGTGTGTGGGTCACAGTGGCCATACAGGACAGCCTACTATCTCAATATCTCCATTTAAAGTTCTAAAATTTTCTGAGTTGGGAACACAATTTCTTATAAGTAAACCTGGAAAAGTTTTGTAGAGTTATACTTCCCAAGATATATTGAGTAATAATACAAGATTAAAAATCAAGTTATTTTTCTATGATTTCATGTATGTATGAGTCAGCTCATGATGCTGTAACATGATGACTCAGTCAGGAGCCATAAACAAGAGATTTATTCCAAGAGTTCGATTGTCAGAGCTGCAGGTTTGGGGAGTCTGTTTTGCAGGGGGAGGCCTCCTGTTTTGCAGATGGGCCCCTTACTGTGCATTGATAAGGTGGTGAGACTGGACCAACAACTTTCCAATATGCATTCTTATAAGGGCACTTGTCCATCAGGACCAATCCCCTTTCATCTATCCATCTTCTAGAAGCCTCATCTTCAGGTGCAATCATACGGGAGATTGGTCTTCAGCTTAAGAGGAGGGAGTGTGAAAAATCCACTGTGCTCTGGTGTGGTATTTAAAATCAAATAATAAAACCCATTTTGAAAATCATATTATGAATTACATTTTATAATAGATGGCTTCAATTGTTATTCACCTTACAAATTTCTTAATATGTTTTATAGCAAAGAAAATGACTGTAATAAAACTTGGACAAAATACAAAAGTAACTTACAGCCATGTGAGAGGCATAGCTTTAAAAAATTAGGGAGAGTGGAGCAGCTTACACATTTCTGTCCCAGGATCCATAATCAAAGTCTTCCATTAGGCCCTTCAGATCCAAGTGTGTTCCACATATCATAGGACTCAGGAGGTACCCCACAAAGATAGTTGCCTGTTTAATAAAAATGTGAAGGACCTGCCAGCACTGCATATCTAAACTGGTAAAGTGAGCTGGTTTAAAGCCCCAGCTTGCTCTTTTTGTTGGTTTTTAAAATGCCTTAGATACTCATCAATCCTGACTTAGACACAGAATAAGCATGGATCAAAGACACATGGATACATTTTTTATTCTATTTCACATGTGTCCACTAACCTGGTGACACACATGTGTGTGTGTGAGCGCACACACACACACACACACACACACACACACACACTATAGTCTGTGCTGGTCTATGTACAGAACAGAGATGAAACAAGATTCCAATTGTGATAAGACTTTTTTGATATGTGATTGGGTCTGTCTGTGATGCCTGATGCAGCCTCCCTCACATTCCATTAGAAAAATGAATTTGAAGGTCAGTCAGTGTCCTGCTGAAAAATGTCTCATAATCAATTCTAGGGAACAGAATACTGTGGTATAAATGTGCTTCTCCTATCTGATTTGAGGCTTCCAACTGGATGTCCACTGGCACATAACATTTCTGCAAGTTTAAGAACTTGTTTTTGTAAATGAGCAGGAGTTAGCCCAACCTATCACTGTATAGCTGTCAGGACATGGTGGGTCAGTCATTCACCTCCGTGTGGTAAGTTGCAATCTACTTGAAGATTGGGGTGGACATCACAGGCCCTGTCTGCTTGCAGCCCTTTGCTCTGCTCACTTCTGTCGTTTCAGAGACCTACAGTCTAGGGAAAAGAAAACCATTTGCCCTAGATGTATTTCTATCTGTTATTCCACTTATACTTCTGTAGAGTCACAGAACTCCACTGTACCATGCATCACTAATGTAACTGTGATGTCTAGTGGGCTCCTGTTTCTCTGTTCTGTAGGAATAACAGAATTGTTCTAACAACTTTACTGCCTTTGTTCTCACGCCCTTGTTTGGCCACTGGCAAGCTGTGTGTGATTTGTCTGGGGGTGGTCACGTGCTTGGTTTTAGCCTATCGGAATAGAATAGGAGAAAAGAATAGTTTCTCATATAGCTTCTCTGTTAACTGAAGTAAGGCGTGAAGGTCCTGCAGATGAGCAGACCCTCAACATTAGCATCGTTGACAATAAATACTAGAGAGGTGCTGAACAGCACTTGAATGACTGCATTTAACAGGAGTGCAGGTTTATGATCGCTATTTAGATGGATAATGTCAGTAATTAATTGGATTAAATTAAGTAACCCCTAGCCCAGGGCATTAGTGAGACTCACTCTTAGGTATTTTCCAGTGAAGATTAACTGATGGAATATGTCCTGAATGTGGGTGGCATCATCCCATGTGCAGGGACCCCAAGCTGAATAACAAGATAAAAGCTAGAATTCATCTCTCTCTGCTTCCGGACCTGCCCAGATGGAGTGAGTTGCCCATGCTCCCACTACTGAGCTTTTCCAGGTAGGATGGACTGTCAAATAAACCTTTCTTCCCTTCACCAGCCTTCTGTCAGGTATTTCATCAAAACAATGAGAAAGGCAACAATGTAGCTATATTTAGTGATGTTTTCAAAGAGGATGAGGAAGGGACTTTAGTAGGATAGAGAAAGGTACACATATATAATTGATTGCAGTCACAGTCATGTACAAGGTCTTTTAGGGATATTCTTAAAACTGAAAATTTCCACCCTGAACAATAACTTTCCAATTGCTGTTCTCATCTCTGCTTCTGGGAGATCAGCTTTCTCAGATATCACATTTTTGAAACCATATAGCATTTGTCTTTTGATCCTTTACTTATTTCACCTAATATAATGTCAAAATCAGTTCCCAGCAACCATGTTATGATTGCCTGTAACTCTAGCTACTGGGCACAAGACTATCTCTTCTAGATGTCCTGTGTACCTGAATTCAAAGGTGCATAACACCCACATATATACTTTAAAATAGATTAAATGGTAAAACTACTTTTGTTATAAGAACATGCATGCTATCTATTCATCTATTTGGGTTTTTAAAGGAAAACACAGAAAAAAAAAACCCTCACTCTTGTGTGTGTGACACACAGAGAGAAAGAGAGACAGAGAGATACAGAGACCCAGAGGTAGAGAGACAGAGACAGACACAGAGAAACACAGAGATGGAGAAACAGGGCTGTAGAGAACAGAAAGAGTACTTCAGAGGATGGAGAAGGTGTGGGGGCAGAGAGAGGAAGAAGAAAGGAGAAGCAGAGAGAAAGAGAAAGGAAAGGCGTGGAGAGGCAGGCTTTGGAACTCCTGCTTAAGTGACGAGAAACAGGACGATTCCTGTTTTATAGTCCTTGTCCTACCGTCTTGCTTGGCAAAGCAACCCTACCACAAGATTAGGACCTTTGCTCTACATAACTGCTAGAAAAAAAAGGCTGCTCCTACTTGGCATTCTGTGGTCATTCCTGCAGCTTTTCAGCAACTGCACTGAAAAGACTCTGCTCTGCAAATTTCATTAGGATTCGTCAAGAACACCCTTTATAGGTTGTTAATAAAAGTATTTCAGCAAGAGGAGTCCAGTGTCAACTCTGGCATCTCCTCAGCTAATAAGGATCCCCAGAATAGACCCAGGGTTTGTCAGAAGGAGCCACCTGGGGCCACTTTTCAATCTATGTAATAGAAACTATTATTGAAACCCACTTTAATTAATTTACTTTTATGAAAAGACGTGAATGAGATGGTACTGAATTCTTCATTATAAATAAAGTTATATTCTGCCCCTGGCCCCTAGTTAACTACCTCACAGCTTATTTCTAAAATATGTTTGCTACGATGTTATTTTGGTTGGGGCTTAGTCTCATGTTATTCTTGGACATTTACTGAGTTTTTCTGCTAGCATTAGTTCTGCTGTTCCTTTTTTTTTCTTTCTTTCCAGGAATCGGTATGAGGTCTCCTGAGCTATTCATTGGTATTTTAGGTGTTGATGGTAGATTGTGAGTATCTGGATCAATTGACTACATGTAGGGCTGAGAGGCAGACAGCACAATGGTTGTGGCTATGAACAGCTCCATAGCATTGTGCTGCCACTGATGAGCTGTGTAACTTTTAGCCATTCCATGACCCCTGTGTGTATTATTTTCCCTCACTGGCCAAGTGGAACTTATTTTCAGGGCTTCCACTAGTTGGCATGAGGCCATTCAGCAGCACTAGCTGTTTGTGGCTGACACAGATTCCAACAGGTGCTCTGACTACTCTGTCCAGTGCATAAGGTGCTTCAGCGTTTTGCCTGACAATCCCAGTTGACTCCAAGAGTTGTTTTTTTTATGATGACATAAGGAATTAATATACACAAAATCTTTCCCTCAGAGCTTCCCAAGTGACTGATAAACTCAAGTAACTATGATTATTTTTTTTAAAAAAATTTTTATTATTATTTTCTTTATTTACATTTCAAATGCTATCCCGAAAATTCCCTATACCCC
>NC_034606.1:30417808-30463683 GCF_900095145.1 Mus pahari
TGTATCTTGGGTATTCTAAGTTTCTGGGCTAATATCTGCTTATCAGTGAGTGCATATCTAGTGACTTCTTTTGTGATTGGGTTACCTCACTCAAGATGATATCCTCCAGATACATCCATTTGCCCAAGAATTTCATAAATTCATTGTTTTTAATAGCTGAGTAGTAAAGCACTGGATAGAAGGCACGATAGAGGAATAGATTCTGATAGTGTGTCGAGGTAAATTTTATACTACCAGAACTCAGGCCCATCTGTGAGAGTCTATTAGAAGTATTTCTATGATGCTGGATATATGGCTCAGTAGTTAAGAGTGCACACTACTCTTAAAGAAGAGTCAAAATCAGTTCCCAGCTACCATGTTATGATTGCTTGTAACTCTACTACTGAGCACAAGGCTATCTCTTCTAGACGTCCTTTGTACCTGAATTCAAAGGTGCATAACACCCACATATATACTGTAAAATAGATTAAATGGTAAAACTATTTCTGTTATGAGAATGTGAATGTTATCTATTTACCTATTTGGGTTTTAAAAGGAACACTCCAGTTGGATTCCAGTGATCTCTATTTTGTCAGGACACAGGCCTCTAAGTTATCTGTCCATGGCTACACTTTTAGTGAGAGGTGAGATGGGAAATGATGGGGTCTGCTGTTGCCACTGCAGAGTTGTCCACTTCATGCAGACTGTGTCTTCTAAATCACGTCTAGTTAAGGGGCGTTCGCCACAATCACACCTAGTAACAAATGTAGTGGAGTCCTGACCCAAATTCTCAGAATAATGTCCACTAAAACATAAATATAATATCATGATAGATACTTAAATATTGTGCTTGAGTTGACACCTGAGGTGCCAACTCCCAATCTTACCACTCCTTCCTATTTATTTTAAAACAATTTCCATATGCTTTGTTCTTTCTCCTAAACTGGTAGAAAAGTACCTCTAAACTGTTTCCTTCAGCCAGAGTCAACTGCAGAGAAAGGTATTCCTACCCACAGTGATCTTTTTATATCTGTTTTGGGCTCTTATTTTTTTTTCCAAAGTGCCTGGAACTTCATACTGTCTCTAGTATATGTCCCAGGGTATCTTGTATTAATTTGAGTTTAGAATACTAATGACAGAGAAGACACTTTTCATTTCTTCTTGGCATACATACATACATACATTCATTCATATATATATATATATATATATATATATATGATATATATATATCATATATATATATATATATATATAAAATGACAGAGAAGACACTTTTCATTTCTTCCTGGCATACATACATACATTCATTCATATATATATATGCATATATATATATGTATATATATATATATATATATAAAATCAAATTGTACAAATATACTATCACATGTACATGAACATATCACATGTGTGCATATGTCTCTCTATATACAAAGATATATACACACACATGTCTGTGCATACATGTGCATACACATACATACACATCTGCAACTTTAAATTACTTTAAATTACTAACTTTACATCCTGTCACAGCCCCTTATTTCCCCTGCACACAGCCCCCTACCCCTTCCTTTTCAAATCTGAGAAGGGAGAGGTTACCCCTGGGTACCAACCCAACCTGGTACCTCAAGTCACTACAGGACTAGACACAGCCTGTCCCATTGAGGCCAGACAAATCAGCTCAGTTAGGGGAACAGGATCCATAGGCAGGCAACAGAGGCAGGTAAGCCCCCCTCCAGTTGTTTGGGACCTACATGAAGACCAAGCTGCACATTTGCTATGTAGGCACAGTGTGTCTACACCCAGCTCTTTGGCTGGAGGTTTAGTCTCTGGGAGCCCCCAAGGGTTAAGGTTAGCTGGCTCTGTTAGTCTTCTTGTGCCAGAGACCTGGGATTGGGCAGACTCCAGGGAGTCTATGAGGATAACTCTAGCTGAGATTCCTAGTGGTAGGGGGTTATGGAGCCCGATGTGGCTACCTCCTATAGCCAGGAAGGACTTTCAGTGGAGGGGTGAGGAAAGCAACCCATCCACAAAACCTTCCACCCAAAGTTTGCCCTGCCTACAAGAAGTACAGGGACAAAGATGAAGAGACCGAGGGAATGGCCAACCAATGACTGGTCCAACTTGAGATCCATCCTACGGGCAAGAACCAATCCCTGACACTCTTAATGATACTCTGTTATGCTTGCAGAGAGTAACCTAGCTCCACCCAGCAGCTGAATGAAACTGATGCAGAGACCCACAGCCAAACATGGGACAGAGCCTATGAAGCCTTTTGGAAGGGTGGGGGTGGGGGGAAGGATTAAGGAACCCTGGGGAAGAGGGGATAGGGACTCCACAAAAACTTTTTACCATTCTTGATTGTTATGATGGCTTATTCTTCACGGCTCTGTCTCCAAGGGGAAAAACGTTTGATTTTTTTTGTTTGTTTGTTAAAAGGCTTATTATGTAACTGCCACTGTAAAAGCAGATGAAATTGTTTTTCTGTTTTTTTTTTTTTTTTTTTTTTTTTTTTTTAATCAGAAGAAATTTAAAGTAACAGATTTTTTTGGGGGGGGCAAGTTAGCTTTAATGTTTTGAAGTGATATAATAAGATGTTGATTGGTGCGTCACTCACTTTTTTTTCAGAAACAACATTCTCTCTTAAAAGGAAGTTACACCCTTGCCTATTCAACCATAGACTCGGTAAATAATTTTCTTAATCCACCTAGCCCAACAAAAAAATTCTTTAAATATTATTTGATTTCCAAATATATAAATGTTTCAAAAATTCTGTGGAGCTTATTTTTTAAATTAAATATTTAGAGCTGAGGGTTTTCTTTTACTTGAATGTTATATCTTACAAGTAAAAGAACTTTCTTAACTTAAACTAATAATAAGTAGTTCTATGGAAAATAAAACTCATCAACTGAAAATGTTTGAGTATGAACTCTTCTCAGTATCTACAATTCATCACCACTCTATATATCATAATAAAAAGATATGAAGTATTCTTTACAGTTGATTAGATGAACTTTGTACTATGTACTCATAAGTACCATTTTTAAACAAATGATGTTTCCAAAGATAATTTAATTCGAACATCAAAATCTGAAATAGTATATATACTCCTGGCATGGTGACAGCACCAGGAAAGGTGGCCATGACATTTACAGTGAGAATAACTGAAATCGCCCTTGTTGGAAATCAACTAAGGAAAACATTTGAAACAATGTTTCTGGTTCTTAAGTATAAAGAAAAAGAGAATCTATGCCTTAACAGACAATAGGGTTACCATTATTTTGATTACATGTGTAAGTTAAAAAAAAACAACCAAAACCAAAACAAAACCTGAGTATTAGTTGCCAATAAAAATGCAGGATCAATTTCTTTTTAAACTGTGGATTTAGGGACAAAAATGGGCTATGCACTGCTTGGTCAGGGTCAGGTTGAATTAAAGGGGTGATATATGCACTAAATTGGGAAAATAATCTATGGAAGAATGTTCCAGAGAAAGAATTGCTTCTGAATGATATTTCTTCCAAACAATCCTGCATTAGGGATGCAGTCTAGGGATGCCTATGACTCAAGCAGCCACTTCTAGACACATTTTACATGTTCCTCACCACCTTCTGGAGACACCTTTGATCATAGAGTGGCAGCCACTGCTACCTTAGTTTGGGTAGATGGAGCAAATGAATACCAATGTATTTGGATCAAGGGTGTAAAACCACTGTTCTATCTTCAGTGGTCGCTAATAAGAGTGCAAAGGGTTAGGGGAACTGGAACTATGGAACTCTCTAGCTCTGAATATTTTATTACTGTTGTTGTGGTTGTTGTTGTTTGGTGGTGGTGGTGGTGTGTGTTTGTAAGATATGTGTGATATATGTGACATTGGTGTCATTGCGCCTGTATGGAGGTCAGATTATAGCTTTTTGGAATTGTATCTCTCATTCATTTTTATGTGAGTTCCAAGAATTGAGCTCAGATCACCAGGCTTGCAAGATAACACCATTAGCCACGGAGATATTTAGCCAGTTCTCCCTCAATTACTTTAATTTTCTTGTCCCTTGCCTGTGAGTTTTTAAATTATCTTATTTAATTGCACTTTTTAAATTGTATCTTATTTCTTGTTTTTCATTAACAGACACAATTGTATATACTTACTATATAGCAACATTGCTTTGAATTATGAATAGACCATGGAATGGTGAAAACTAGCTAATTGGCATGTTTTACCTTCATGTAGGTTTCACTTTTATGAGCATTTTCAAGATACAATATATAATTGACTGCAGTCACGGTGGTGTACAAGGTCTTTTAGGGATATTCTTAAAACTGAAAATTTCTACCCTTGAACAATAACTTCCAAACTGCTGTTATCATCTCTGCTTCTGGGAGATCAGCTTTCTCAGATATCACATTTATGAAACCATATAGCATTTGTCTTTTGATCCTTGACTTATTTCACCTAATATAATGTCTTCCAGACTTACTTATGTTGTTAAAAATCACAAAAGTTCTTTCATTTTTATGGTTCAATAGTCAATTTGTGTGTGTATGTCTGTGTGTGCATCAGACACATTTATTTGAAGTTCATATACATACAAATATATGTACACACAAACATTTTCCAATTGGAACACACACACACACACACACACACACACACACATCTTTCTGTTGGAATAAGTGCTTTTAGGTAGAATCAAACAAATGCATCATGTGTAAGGGATAAATTGGTAAACAGTAATCACCTCTTGATAAAGCTAGTAACTTGGATTCTCTTTTACACACACAGAAGTGTTAAGTATTTTCAGCATCCATCTCCCAGAGTGAAAAGACTTGGCAGAAGGAGTGGAGATTCTAGTCAATTACAACCACAGCTTGCCTAAATCCAGTGCTTCTGTTCATTCCTCCATGCCATAATTTCTTGTTAACTGAAGAATTAATGCTGGACCTCAAGTCTCCTACATTATAATCAAGGAGTTCTTTGGGTATTAATAGGCTCTGAGTCATGTAGTTAAAAAATATGCAGCCAGTGTGTCTTTTCCTAAGGAAGTAAAAGTGGTACTTAATAAAGGAATGGAAGAATGCCCTCAAATCATTTCAACTTATCTAAGTTTCACTTCACATTGCCCAAATCCAAAGCTCCACAAAGGCCTTAAATTGGCCATTAAAAGGGCCAGGGATAAGGTTCTCTGAAGAAAGAGACACAAGAGTGAACTGGGCATGCTCCATTCCTTTATGATGCTGTTTCTACAGCATGTCTTTGTTCATATGGAGTGTTGGCATTATGTTTAATTATTTGAGTGTGAGGTTTGCATAGGTATAAGTCACAGACATTCAGTACTGATAGAGACTCCAGGGATGTCTACTCTGGCTTCTTTGCTTTATATGTAAACCTAAGTAGACTCTCTATGGTCATGCAGAGTGAAGGCTTAGAGAAAATGCATTCACAAATGTTTCTAGGGTTTTGCACAAGTCTCACTTATGGAAAAGTTTAATAATCATTTGCTTACAGAGTTACTGACTGGCTGACAGGATAAGTACCTTCTTGATTGTGCAGATCTCTGGTTCCCTGGGTATCTGTCTCATTGCCTTTTAAAACCCATTCAAACATCAAAACTGATTCTTGTTTAAAGGCCAAGAGCCTCAAGTGTCCAAATGAACAGTTAACTCACCAAAGTCTGACCTAAAGGAAATTTCAGGTTTGAGTCTATATCTCATCTGTCCAGTCTTTAATAGAGGGAACTTTCATCCTACAGAAGATGGAGAACAATGGAATGGGCATCGACAATCTCCTCGCCTGTGGAGACAGTTTAACTCTAGACTCTTCCAACCATCATACTCCCCCTTTTGATTAGAACACTGGACAAGTGTGTTGACAAAAGCTGAAAGTAGTTACATCACACACAAAAAAGCCAATACTAGCTGACATTAAGGTTCTGTTATATCAAGGTCCTGTGGGCGCTGGCTTTTACCCATGGATAGACTGCTCTTTGTACCCCACACCTCATTACTTGCAGCTCATCTTGATTTGCAGAGCTCTACACTCTACCTCCACCACCCTGCTGATGTCTATGCAGAATATATTTCAAACAACATCTTAGATGCCTTCACCCTGGGCACCTTCTCCCTCCATAGCAGTTAAATTAGTGGGTCTTTCTTTTAACCTCCCCAAATCCTAGCTTTCATTCAGAGCTTATTGTACTGCACTGAAATTGTATGTGCCAAGTCCACCTTTCCCACTCTGCTCTCCAAAGAGAATTTGCTCTTTTTTTTTTTTTGTCCTCACTGTGATGTCCTCATTTGTGATTCAGAGTTTCTGTATAACTGACCAAAAGTGAAGTATAATCATAAGACAAGGAGACCAGCTCTTTTGGGAGAATCAGCAGATATACAAAACGTTAACCACATTCCAAAATTTTCAGCTAAGGATAAATGGATGATGTATCTTCTCCCACACACCGAGGCCTCAAGGACCACGGAGGCAATTACAACTTACCTGATAGTTTTGATCATGCTGAGGCCCATTTCAACACAGCAATGAGCGTGATCCCGGCGGGGCTCAGGCAGTCCAGACACACAGTAGTAGCAGTCCCCCAGGATTTTAATTCGAAGACAGTGATGCTCCTGAAAGGAACAAAGTGGTAGGGAAAGGACCGTGTCACCAGGAGGACCAGATCATCAGAATGCTCAAGGAAAGATGCAAATGGAGTCAAGTGCTCTGTACTTCAGAGTCCGAAACCCCCAACTTTAGAACCTTCTTTTACAGTTTCTATACTTTCGATCTGAAATTTCCTGAAAAACCGTAGGTAGTTAATTCTTGGGCCACAGCTTGGTGCTTGGTGAGATGGTGGAAACTGGAAGAGTTAAGGCATATGTGGGGGATGGAAGAGTGAGCCTAGTGGAGGAAGAAGTGGGACGCAGAGCCAGGCAGGCGCCTTAGTCTCCTGCGCCTGTTCAAGGAATCCTGATTGGGTTGTACACAGCCCAAGGTCTAAAATGTCTACCAGCAGAATGGCGAGACAGAACAAAGTACCCAAGTCCAGAGCTCTGTGCTTCCTGTCTTCACAGACATCCCCACTGGACAGTTACCCCCTCCCCCACAGAGTCAAGACAAGCAAATTAGATTCAGCAGGGCAACCAGTGTAATGCCTCCTTTGACCCTTAATTATGTAACTGCAACCGTATTGGCTGAAAAATTGTATATAAGTTTTATACTGAATAATAAAAATTAGATCTACACCCTGATGCTGGTCTCTGGGGTCTGAAATATCTGTGGGCTCCATCTCCCCTCCACCCACCCTGCCACCATTTCAGAAACATTTCGGTCCTGTTTCTGACAGCTAGCACCCAAAAGATGTAGTCAATGGTTTTCTAGTCCCTGGGTGAATGTATTGCTGATGTGGGACAATTCTACCATGTGGTCTTTCTGCCCCCAGCCTCCATGAAGTTAGTGGTTTGCGATCTCATCACAGGTCAAAGAGGTAGGGCCAAACAATCCTTGTTTGATACTCAAAACTGAGGCAAAACGAGTATTTCCACAGTAAATTAATCAGCCACCTCTGGTATTGTGTTACAATATGAGTAACTGCATGACATGGTTTCTCTCGATGAATGGTTCCTGCTGAGTATCCTGACAGGCCTTCTAGGGATGAGCCATAGAGAGCTATGATTTCCTTGGTAGGGGGCTATCTTTGGGAATAAAATGGTCTCAGGCTTGAGAAAGGAGTTGTAAATAGAAAGGGTCTCACTGAGCTGGAAGCTCAGTTGACATCCTTGAAATACCAAGATAAAAAGCACTGTTTTGACTTCCTAATGTAAGCAGTTTGATAACTAGTAAATACAAGATAAAAAACAGTCAAGCAGAACTTGAATCTGATGCTTCTCTGACTGGGTCAGATGTTCTGAACCTCCCCAACCACCCAAGCAGGCACAGAGATACCGTGTAGGCTTCAGTGTTGTGCACACCTGACTTCTGGATGATTTTAGGAGCTTGGGGTTCCAGTCTATTGGCTGTTCAGCCAACTTACTGATTTTTTTTTAAATAAGAGAGCTATTGATTAAGTCTGATCAGAAAGAGAGAACTGGGGATCATTGTTAAAACCATTAAAAGGCTTAGGATATTGTAATAGAGCACGTTTTTTTTTCTTTTTGCAAAATCCATCAAGGAACTATTAAAAATAATCTGTCAGCAACTACCAAAAACAATAATGAAAATTCTATCCGCTTGAGGCCATGTCATAAAACAAAACTTTCAAAAATGTATCCAAGAACTCAAAAAAGAAAAATCCATTAGCAAATGCCCCAGACACTAATGGAAATGCTATCATCTAGGTACGGTGTCCAACACCTGTAATCCTAGCACTCAGGAGGTAGGGGAAGGAAAATCAAGGAGTTCAAGGTCAGCTTTGACTGCATACTGAATTTGAGAATAGCATGGGACAAATTAGACCATACCTTAAAAAGCTAGAGGAATGAGGAGGAAGAGGGAGAAGAGGAGAAGGAGGAGGAAGAAGAGGAGGAAGAGGAGGAAGAGGAGGAAGAGGACGAAGAGGAGACGACTCTCTACTAGCACTATTCTCTGAAAGAGCAAAGATTTTTTTGAGACTTCAAAACTAGGAAGTTTTCTTGACTCTTAAAGGAAACACCTAAATGAATTCAGCATGGTGAGTGTCACATGGTGTCACATGGTGCTGCTCTTATCTTGGCTACCACACTTTTTCTCCTCTCTCCTCTCTTGAGCTAAAATTTCTCTGTTTGAAAGTCTAGGCTTTGTGTTTGAGAGAGAAGACACAGTATTTGTTTTATGAGTCTGGTTTGTTTTGTCTAACATAACGATCTCCGGTCCCATTCATTTTTTTCCCCCTCCAAATGTCATGGTTTCATCATTCTTTACAACAGAACAAACTTCTACTGTGTGTATCTCATTCTCTGTCTGTCTGTCTCTGTCTCTTTCTGTCTCTCTCCCTCTCTTCACATCAACGTATTTAACCAGGAGATAAGGAGAGGAAGAGATTTATCACTTTAGTCCTCTAATTTAATAAATAGGTTTAAATCACTCACACACACACACACACACACACACACACACACACACACACACACACAGTTAGTTAGTTAGTTAGAAGCTTTATATAGATGTCTTGATTTTTGCCTATAAATGAGACTGTCAGTATTTTAATCCCTTTGATTTACAGGAAGGCAAGGACTAGGATTGAGGCGTGAACAATCACTTGAGGGAGGGGATGGTGTGTGGGACTTGGGTTGGAGAGAATCTAGTGCTAAAAGGTTCAGGAGTAGAGGTTGCCTCCTTCCCAGCTATGGTGAGGGATGAAAAGAAAGAAACTGGACATACTTTGGTCTAAGACTTTGTCTTATCTGTATGACTGTCAGGATTGCTAGCTTCATTGCTTCGTAGAACATCCTGGAATCACTGATAAGTGAGATTTAGTTCTCTCTATATGACAAGGTCAAAAGAATCTACCTTGTCCTTAATGTGTAACAGAGGACACGTGGCCATCCCTTAGCAGTGTCAATGACAGCTGATGCTTGGGAGTAGCCTTCTCTGTGTTCACCATGCTGCCTCTTATCTTTTACTTTGGGCCTTGCACATACAGGACGAATAGCTGTCACCTCTGCTTTACAGAGAGAAAAGCAACCGGGTGAAACATACAGAGAATCCTCTAGGCCACAGATGAGCTGGCACAGCCTTCAGCACTACAGCTGTACTACTCAATGACTCCAAATCTGTGCTATTCCCATGGACACTGAAGTGAGAATGTTTTGGAAAAATATAAGGAAGGGATGAGCCTCCTTGCATAAAACAGCAGCACCAGCCAAAGGTACACCACAGACTTCCTGCTCATCTTATGCTGCCATTTTTCATCTACCTTCTGAGCTGTGAGTCATACAGGTGGTCTTCAGGCTTCTGCAGGCAAAGCCCACACTGCTCATATGTAGGTAGGTGGGGCTCTCAATATCATACATGTATGACTCTGGAGCTCAATGAATGCCCTCTCTTAACCTTCAAGAATTACATGACAGCATAAAATGGCAGCTCTCCTAACAAAAATGTGTTATGATAAAGAGATCACACAAAAGGATCCACTACCCTTTTGGTAAGACACTGAACAATGTTCACTTCCAAGGTCCATTATTCTTGTAAAAAAAAGGTAAAGCTGGCAACTTTCCTGAAATTCTATAGGCCCTAAGAAAATGGGAATATATCATTTCTCTATCTATCTATCTATCTATCTATCTATCTATCTATCTATCTATCATCTCTCTATAATCTATGTATTTATTACTTATCTATTTGTGTATATATATATACACATATTACATAAAACGTTTTATATATTTTATATACAAAATATATAGCATATGCTATATATTTGATACATATGTGTATACAGTGAGTATATATATATATATATATATATATATATATATATATATATATATGCAAAGACTGGTTCCTTATCTGCCAAGTTCTGTCAGTTTTCACACATTTTTCTTATCATGTTTGATATGCTGTCAGATGACTTAATAGAGTGTTCCAAGTAAATTCTATCAGAAACTGCTTTGAAAATTCATGCTAGAGAAGGCAGACTGCTTTGGAAAAGATATTTAAAGAGTAAAGTAGGAAAAGGACCATCTTCCATCTAAAGTTAGTCTTATAATCTTTTCCTTCCCATCTTGATGTGTTTAACATCATAAAGATCTTGAAAAGAGTTGATTAAACTGCATATGTGGATAGTAGATGGAATCATAGAGTACACCTTGAGGATGGCTATACATTTTGGAAGGAGATGAAATTATAGAAGTAGAAACTCTGTCATTATATATTTGATGTTTCAGTTTTACTAAAACATTTATTTCACTGGAATCAGAGAAGTGATATGTGAACATACTGTTCTAGTACAATTTAAACTACAGAATAGTTTAAAGTGCCCTTGGACATCCACTTTCTATCACATAGCCAAGTGCCTTGGGAGCTCTGTCTCCTCTCTAAGCTTTTCTTAAAGGGCAAGTGTATAGGTATACATATGCACTGGGCTTCATGATCTTTAGCCATACTGTTATCACACTATGTTTGGAGATATCAAACTTGATTTCCCCCCATATAATGTCATGGCACAATATCTTCCTATGTCAGATCATGGAGATGCCATCTCATTGGAAATTGATTGATCAGCTTTCCATGGTGTTGTTCCTTATTGTTAAAAATTTGATATTGTTCCCCTTTTTAAAAATTTTTTAATAGATATCTTCTTTATTTATATTTCAAATGCTATCCCACAAGTTCTCTATACCCCCCCGCCCCTGCTCCCCTACCCACCCACTCCCACTTCTTGGCCCTGGCATTCCCCTGTGCTGGGTCATATAAAGTTTGCAAGACCAAGGGGCCTCTTTTCCCAATGATGGCTGATTAGGCCATCTTCTGCTACATATGCAGCTAGAGACACGNGCTCAGGGGGTACTGGTTAGTTCATATTGTTGTTCCACCTACAGGGTTGCAGCCCCCTTCAGCTCCTTGGGTACTTTCTCTAGCTCCTCCATTGGGGGCCCTGTGTTCCATCCAATAGCTGACTGTGGTTGCTCCCCTTTTTGACAGAAGTTTAAAAAATGTTTTAACATTTTAATGATATCATTGGTATTACAGTATAACATTCTTTCTTCAGAGCAGTGTGTGCATATTCATATTCATTTTCCTTCTGTTGAAAAGGTAGTTAAGGGGCTTATTGCTTTAAAAGATCAGACACTAGAGTTGCCAAGTTTTGTCAATGGTCCAAACACTCTAAGCTGAGCAGCCTGAACCCCAAGGACATTGTAG
This sequence comes from Mus pahari, assembly GCF_900095145.1. Lineage (NCBI taxonomy): Eukaryota > Metazoa > Chordata > Mammalia > Rodentia > Muridae > Mus > Mus pahari. Next base: position 30,429,618 of record NC_034606.1, read on the forward strand.
AACGCACACACTAAATAGAGTTGAATTGCATGGGCAACTTGAAACAGAATCTTGGCATTTCAATTTCAATGCAGTGAAATGAGGGGCCGGTGTAAAATGTCCTGTGAGGTGGGTTCTCTCTGATGTCTCTGTGATTTTAAATCCTCAGGAAAATACCAACAGTAGGCAACTAGAGTCTTCTCAAACGCCAGGAGACAAAGATAAATGGAAGCACAATTCCCTTTTGTATAACAGCAGAGCCCAGATCTCAGTTGAGCTAGGGACTTGCCTGAGGTGGAGGACAGAGTCAACAGGACGTTTCCTCATTTCAAAGCAAGTAGAATCATCTTCCCTGGTGGAATGTGTGGAACTCTCCAGGGAAGGTGCTTCAGCCCTTGGGGCTGAGGTGCGGGAAGGGGAAACAACGGATGACCGGGAGTTACGGACCATGCACGCGAGTGTTTATTTCTAATAGACCTCGGCTGAGACACCACAGGTATTATTGAATTTACCCTTCTTGATTTTGATAGGAAATGGAGATTCAAGATAGCTGATCTACCAAGGAGCATCCAAAGAAAACCTATACCTGCACCTCACGCTTCAAGGCATCCTGCATGAACAGAGCTACTCTAGTGTCCCGTTCTCTTTTCCCTAATCTGCCTAAGGTTAGTAGGGAGCCTCAACTGGTCTGGGTTTGAGTCATTAATCCTCACCTGTGAATAGTTCTGCATAGTTTACTTGTTTGACCTTCAGTCACTCCGTGAATGAGGTGGGAACAACCAGGTCTGCTTTGCAGGTTAGTTGTGAGAACACCATGATCTAATCTGAGATAAAAAAAAAAAAATTCTCCCACCAGGAAAAGCACTCAGCAGTATTGGTTTATGAATGTTAAATATTCTTGCCAAAATTGCTAAGTTCACCCCATGATACCGTTTTGCGTGTTGTGCGTGTGTATGTGCGTGTGTGTTGATGTTTGAGCATGTGCATGCATGTGAAGGCTAGAGATCAATCTTGAATGCCTTTCTTAGTTTGCTTATACACACACACACACACANACACACACACACACACACACACACACACACACACACACACACACACACACACAGAGTCTCTCCGTGAGCCTTGAACTTAACAACAACTCACTTAGGGAAGCTGGCTAGCATGTTCCAAAGAGCCACCCGCTTGTTTCCTCTGTGCTTGGGTTATAAGTACACACTGTTGTTCCTAGCCTTTTAAAGAGAGTGCTGCGGTGAACTCAGGTCCTTAGGCCTGTATGATAAGCACTTTATCAACTGAGCCATCTTCCCTTCCCCAGTTTTTAAAAGAATCATTTAATCAGATGATGCGTGTCTTAACTAGTGGTCTCCGGCTTCCTGCACCCTTGGGTGACTGGCCAGCTATATATCCCCTCTTTGACTCCTCTCCCCCACTACGTACAAAATCACCAGGGTTCGAAGCCCAGGCTATGAAACAAAGCTCGCACTTCCTTAAATGCTGCACTCTTTCCTCTAATCCTCGTTCCTCCTTTATTCTTGATGGTCACTTGTGATTGGCCTCTCCCGTACCCTCTATGCTCCTGCAGCCTGATGCCTCTCAGACTCTTCCAAGCAAACCGGCTTCTTTCATACTTGCATTTTCAGTATGTCTCATCCTAAAAGCCCTTGCTTAATCTGGAGCCCTCATCTCAGGATGGTGCATGGTTACTAGGCCATTCCCAATCTTGTTCTTCCTTTGCCTACTATGATGATGCCTGTGTTTATCACTGTCTGAAGCACACTGCTACAAGGTTATAGATTCACCTTTCTCTTTTTTGCCAAACTGGGGGATTCCTGGGGGGAGACCTTGGTTTTCTCTCTCCCTAGCTTTGTATTGTGTCCAGCTATAGGAAATAACAAATGGTTGAATAAGTTAGATTAAGTTAAACTCTGTACCCTTTCTCTCTGTCTCTCTCTGTCTTTCTGTCTGTCTCTGTCTCTGTCTCTATCTCTGTATGTGGGGGAGGGGGGTGATTTCTCTGACATAAAATGATTTTGACCACATCTTTCAATTCTTACTGGAGAATTTCCTTGGTCTTCCTTTTGTCTTTGAGAAAAAAATGCTCTAAACTATAATTGAAATGAGAATAAGCATTTGTAACGTACACAAACCACCACTGGTTCAATGATGAAAGGAAATGCTGTATGTGTATTTCCCCCTAAATACCACGTACCAGGTAAATTCAGCCCTCTCCCTAGGAGGGGACTTCAGTTTCCTATCTACTAGTTGTCCAGTAACATCCACTAAGAGGTTAGGTTCCTCTTTTCCCTTCTCCTACCTCCTGCCCTGCACAGTTTTTTCACTTTGCTAATTGGCCTCTCAAGCATGTACAGAACTTTCCCTTTTGGCAAAAGTGTGCAGTCATTGCAACCACCATGATCAAGATACAAAGCGCCACGTCACTCCCTGCTTCGCTCTACAGTGAAGGCTTCTTTGATATCAACTTATCCACCCCGTCCTAGTGTTCCCTGTATCTCCCATCTGCTTTTTGTCTGTCTTTTATAGAATGACTTATAGGCCCCCAAGTCTCCACTTCTTATAACTACCATCTTTCCCATGCACAGTATATTTGGACTTCGTTGTGGCTGTAGCATTTTTTCCACTGTGTTAACAGCATTGAATCAATCGCACTTGCTTATTTTACCCTGAGAATTAGCTTCGGAGTCACTACCTCTAGGAAATCGTCTCTGACAGAAAGATTACACTCTGCCTTTGTGGTTTCAGAGCATCCCAGAGTTGACAAGACTCCGTGCACTCACTAATAGAACCTTGTATTCCCAACTAGACTTATCTTGAAGCAAAGAGATAGGCATTCACCATGTTCCTGCTCCCAACATGTTGTGGCACGACAGTACTTAATGACTGCTCAGATGCAGCTATGACAAGACCTCCCTTGGAATGTGACAGCCTTGAATTTGGAATTCTACCAGTGAATTTGTACTTGACACAGTGTGATTTAATTCCCACCATGGCTCAAGAAGTCAGTAGTGCTCTAGATATTTCACAAAGTTGGAACTTGCATTACTCTTACTTGAATTCTAAGCCACTTTAAGTGCAGGGTTACAATATTTTTCTCTGTCACTTACGTAGATCTAGGACTACAAGCCTGTGTTTTGATAGTAGATGCCCACCTTGCTGCCTCTCTTTTCTAACTTAGCTACGATTAAGGGAGCTGGAAAAATAAAGATATTGCCGTATTGGCTAAAACACAGCTCTCAAGGTAGGTCCATCAAAACAGTGGTTTGCCCAGCACATCACTGGTTCTTTCAAACAGGCTAATTCACTGCAGATGGCTGGAGCTGGCTAGGAAACTGCAGGCAGCCAGCTCTGCGTACCAGCTCCAAGACTGCAGCTGCACGGCACCTGGCCTAGTGAAGGGAGAGTGGAAAGCAGACAGAAAAGACTGGGTTGATTATCACTCAACCAGCTGTCTTTCATGGGAAAATCAATCTGAGAAACAACCCCCAGCCCAGCCCCTGAGATTGGTAAATAAGCAATATCGGCCTCCAGGGTGTGAGAGGGTCAGGGGTCCATGGCTGGGGATAGGATGCAGAAGGGTAATCGGCATTGGCAATGAAGGCTGAATCCCTTTCTCTCTAATTCCACATGCAGGCCCTCACTTCTCCAAGGACTAGGATGGAATTAAATGCAACTCACATGGGCCAGCCGGTCGAATCTGGCAAAGAGCTCGTTGAGCATCCTGACCAGCTCCTGAGCAGACAAGGTCGTAGAGAGGTTGGTAAATCCTTTGACATCTGCAAAAAGAATACTAAACAACAGGGAAGGAGATGGTGGGAAAAGGTGGGTTAATATTTTCCTCCATTCTGGGAGACACACAAACTCCATTCAAATAAATCAACCATGTCTGTGGCTGTCTGCCATGAACGTGAAGAGGAACACGCCCCAGTATTTAATAAAAAGGGTCAACTTAGAAATCAGGAAGGATAAAAGGACAGCTGCAACCTGTGGTCTCCTGGTCCTGGGTTGTAAAGCACCCTCAAGAGGTCTTTAGTAGGAGACCCATTCTTGATGATACTTTATGATTTATCTCTGTGTTTCACAAAACACTGTCATGCAGATATCACCAGAACAGAATACAGGCCCTGGTAGGAAAAGAACACAGAACCTCTTCATTCCCCGGAGCACTCTCTGAGTGTCTTCTACCCTCCCTACCAGACAACTAGAACTAGATTTTTCCCCAAAATGACAAGCTAAGATGGCACCATTGAGAGACCTCGGTAGAATGATTAGCTAAACACTCATATTTGTAAGGGTTTCAGGGATGTGAAGTCTTACTCTATGCATATGGCTTTGAATACGCAATGGATAAGCTTTCTATAAGCCAGGCACTGCATGATCACTGTCTTGGTCAATCTTTCTTGCTACCTGGCTGGACCAGTACTGCTGTCTCTATGACGGTGACATGCAGCAGAGTTGAATTCATTAGAAGTCAGTTCTCCACTTGTCTTGCCTTGCCGTTTCAGGACCTTTGAACACAAGGATGGTTGCTAAACATATTTGATTATTGCTAGTGCTTCACTTTTTGGGAAATATCCAGGAAGGTTTTATGTTCCATAGCTTTGCACACTCTGTGCTGCTCTGTGGGAGTGATTGGACCTTTCTATTCAAATCCTACGTGTTCTCTGTGACGTCACTCATATGCTACTAATGAACATTTATAGGGGCATCTCCATTTGATGTAAACTGTCAGACCCATCTCCAGTGTCTTACCAGTTCTGTGATTTTTCCCCCCACCCCCACTCCATGACACTTAACAACAGCACACTGACACATGACTCAGTGGATAAAACAAAGACAGAAGTTACATCTGGGTCCTCCCTGCTCAGAACATAGTTGGCTTTATTACATGTTGTCTCAGTTGTATCAGCACAACTACTCAAAAGGAAGTCCTCCTTTCCTGGAATGTGCATTGTTTTAAATGGAGCACCTTAGATAGATCCCTTGTGGACCCACACTCACATATCTGCTCCAGCAAGGGCCTTAGGTGAGTGACCACGCACACTGATGATGTAGAGGCCCCTGCTTCAGTCACTGGGCGCAATAGGGATTGGTGATTGATAGAAGCAGCCTACCATTTGTCACTCTGTTCCACCCAGGTGCTGGACTCAGAATCTCTCTCCCCATAGGTATAGCTGCGCCTTTTACCACCAGTAGGAGGCGATAGGCACACAACACAATGAGACTTGGCCATGTTCAGGAGATAAATTTTAGGCAGCTGTCATCAAAGAAACACTAAAAATTAAAGCAACAGTAAGACCGGGCGTGGTGGCGCATGCCTTTAATCCCAGTACTCGGGAGGCAGAGGCAGGTGGATTTCTGAGTTCAAGGCCAGCCTGGTCTACAAAGTGAGTTCCAGGACAGCCAGGGCTGTACAGAGAAACCCTGTCTCGAAAAACCAAACCAAACCAACCAACCAAACAAACAAACAAACAAAGCAACAGTAGAGAAGGGGGAACAAATGAGGCAGGTTGCTATGAAGAGGGCAGCAGAATTAGAAATAATTTCGAACATGCTCCTAATGCCACTGGGGGTGGCTTTGGGGGTTGGGGAGGAGGCGGAGCAGCTGGTCTGGCTTTGTTCTCAGCCACTGGCTAAGAAAGAACCTCCTGTGCTTTCCTTCTTTCTGCTCTTATTTTAGCATCCAGTGGCCTCCCAACAGGCAGCTGGGAGAGGCCCCTCTGCCACCAGTGCACTTCATCCTCTTAGTACCAGGAGCTGCAGGCACCTCACTGCTGCCTCCTGGAGAGAAGCAAGTCCTAGGGGCTATGATGCTCACAAAATTCTTTCTTAGAAACTGCTTCTATTACCCAGGGGGCCTGGAGAACACAGGGCAGGAGGCCATGTGATCATCGAGTGTAGTGTGAACTCCTGGAAAAGAGACTCCATCAGAAGTTGTGTTGAATAAACTAGTGGGATAGAGCTCTCATGGACCACAGAACGGAGCAAAAATGATTAGCATAAGCCCTGTAGGAGGAACAACAATATGAACTAACCAGTACCCCTAGAGATCGTGTCTCTAGCTGCATATGTAGCAGAGGATGGCCTAGTCCACCATCAGTGGGAGGAGAGGCCTTTGGTCTTGCAAAGATTCTATGCCCCAGTATAGGGGAATGTCAGGGCCAGGAAGGAGGAGTGGGTAGGTAGGGAAGCAGGGGGAGGGGGAGGGGGAGGGTATAGGAGATTTTCAGATAGGAAACTAGGAAAGTGGATAGCATTTGAAGTGTAAGTGAAGAAAATGTCTAACAAAAAATGATTAGCATAGAGCAGAGGCCAAGTGCATTTAATGCACTCGGGAGCCAGAGTAGAATGTCCTACATGTGCAGGCTTATTTGATCCTTTTCCTTTTTAAAGATAGTTTTTCATTTCTCTTCTTCACAATGATAGGCCCTTCCATATGTTATGTATCTTATTACATATATTAACTCCAATACCTGTGAACATTCTGTACCTGGAGCTGAGGTCACACATTTTAGTATACTGTCCTGCAGAGAGCACAACTCTGACTCAGGCCTTTAGTAGCAATAGCAGCAACTCTCATTTGGATGCTAGACTTTGCGAAGCAGACCTTTGCAAAAAGCAACCTCTGTGAGAGCTGTGTGTGTGAGTGTGTATACACATATTTAAATATATATGTGTATCTATGATCCGTAACACACACTTATCCATAAAACATTTAATTATTTGCTTATTATTTTCTATTATCCATCTAATTTCTGCTCTGTCTGGGCCTGCTTTGATTGTCAAGCTACTTTGCCACCGGGGAACTGCAGTGGGAAATCAGTTATCACATGTACAGCCTAAAGCTCATCCTTAGCTCGAGCAGACCCTTTGTCCAGACTTCATGTCTCTGCTTTTAAAATTTGACTGACCCCTGTCTCAGGTACGGCCAAAAGGAACCATCTGTTCCAGACAAGCTTCTCTACACCAGACCCCATCCTCTACTTCCTTGATCTCGATTTGTCTCCTAAAATTCACAGTCAATTATAATCCTCTGCACACTTGATAATAAAATTCCTCTCCGTGTTGGGTAATAGATACTGTGATCTTGAGTCAGTATTGATGGGCTCCTATTTTCTTTTTCAGAACCAAATTTCTGTGTGGGTACACCTCTCACTGGGATTGCTTTTTGCCAATTTCGTCTTGGCCAACTTCAGTATCTAAATCATGGTGGCTGCTATCACTGCTAAAGGCCTGCTCTCTGCCAGACAGTGCACCAGAATATGTGTGCTGTAGTACACATCGGTACTCCTAGGTGGTGCTACTACAAATCTGAGAAGAAAGGGACAGTGTGTGCGTGTGTGTGTGTGTGTGTGTGTGTGTGTGTGTGTGTGTGTGTATGTATGTATGTTTCATTTTAGGAGCTCGTCTATACAATGATTTGTATCCAATGCTGCCTTATGTGATTTGGTAGTAGGGAAATACAATTCAATCGTGCAAGCTGAAAATGTCAGATCTGGCTTTTCTAGAAAATGACTAGGCTTAGCCAATCATATACATTTGCCTCAGGCCTAAACTTGAGACGCAAAGAAAAAATAAGCCAGAGGAACAGAAACTGGAATGAAGAAAGGCAGCAATATCCCACATCTGCTGAGGAATTGTGGTAGCCTGTACGTCATGACTGTGGTTTTTTCCCCAGAAGAAGTGGTCTAAGCATAAACCATTGTAGTGCCTCCTACATGGCCTAGTATATCCATGTGGTTTTGAGCTATTTTTCTGCCTTTGTGGCCTTTCTTTATTCCATACCATCCTCCCAGTCTGCTTTTATATCGTTCCTCAGATATTCTGGGAGCTGCAGTGTAGCCTCTAAGTGTATTTTTAATTCACCCAGGACTGATTGTTTGCAAGTAGGAAGTGTGTCTGAAACAATCTACAATATGCTGATACTCAACTGGATTTTTAAACCTCTGCTTTCTATATGTATCTTCATTCATGTAATCTACAGAAAACTCTGCAAGATAGCTGCTAAATCATTCGTTTCACAGACAGATACTGAAATTGAAAGAAATGAATTATTCAAGGCCGCATACAAGAACAAGTCAAAATTAAGAACTAAATTAAGGTCTTCATTACAATGGAGGCAACTCTCTGGATTTTAGTATCTGCCACACATACTACTATTATGCTGAGCACAAAATGGGTGCAAACAGCCAGGTGAATGGCTATATGGACAGGTGAATGGGTAGGTGGATGGGTAGGTGGATGGGTAGGTGGATGGGTAGGTGGATGGGTAGGTGGATGGGTAGGTGGATGGGTAGGTGGATGGGTAGGTGGGTGTGTATTTGGAAGAGTGAACAGATAACAAGGCAGGTGAATGTATGAATGTGTGTGTATACGGTTGCTTACAAGAATATATTTATAATGGAAAAGAAGCTGCATCTTTTTTATGTTGATTTCACACATTGTGTGAGGGAATATAACTGATGCCTCCGGGTGGGATTTTAGGATGAATTTTTTTTTTTATCATCTTCTAAATGGCTTTTGGACTTAAAATATAGCAAATTAACTTTAAAAAAAATTCTTGAAATAAATCAATCAGCAAAATAATAAAATTTTCAACATTCTTCTCCAGCCTCAAACTGGAAATGTCTCTGATGAATGATCACTCCTTAATTCGTTAATCAGGTAAACAAAGGACTATACGGCATCTGGCACTAAAAGCAGCGATGAGAATGATAGGCAGTGATGATTACTGATCCTGTGGAGACCAAGGGTAGGGTGTCAAGGTCCTCACCTGACGTTCTCATATCGATGGATGTAGATGCGGTGGAACTGATGCTGCAGATGCTCATCTTCCACATTGGTCATGTCGTTGATCATTTCTAGGACGACAAACCTGGGGAGCACAGACAGCACAAGCCGCTCCTAGGAGAAGGAAGAAGAACAGCTTGTTAGGCTGAACTCGGAGACCTACTTAGGTTGGGAGTAGAGGTATAGAAGACCAAAGCCTCTTAGATTGCTGGAAGAGTTGCAAGTTTTGTATCATTCCTTGACCATGCAAGTGTGTGTTGACTACTGATGGTGTTTGTAGTCTGATAGCAAAAAAAGAGATACCACATACACCACACCCAGAGACACTGGTTACATGAGATGTGAAGAGCCACATGGAAGAGCAGAAGGTCATCAAGGAATGAGATGGCTGATGATGTGATTCAAATCATGGCAATGGATGACCTTTCCTTGGAATGATGAGAGACCTAGTATTTGAGATGAGCCACTCCTTTCTTCCGCTTAATTGAGGGAGGATGTGAGTGAAGGTTGGTAAACCAAGGGAGGAGGTTGTAACAGACAATAAGAAAAGACATATAGACTGAACTTACAGCATCAGATGCTTATATTTAATTCTAATGATAACTAGAAGGAGCTCAGTGGTACTAATAGAACAGTGATATAAAACTACTCTCAATACTTCTCTGACTCATTTGGGCAATGAACTGTGTGTGGAACCAAGGGAAGAGGCAGTGGGTTCAGTGGAGGAAGCTCCAGAAATGCTTGTGGTGGGAAGTTATATTAACAAAAGACTCACAGGACTGGCAGAGGGAAAGAAGGTCTCACTGAGATGGGTGGATCCCAAGTCTTGCTGATGGGAGGAACTGCTGCACGTATGAAACCAGGGAAATGTAGTAGGGAAGCCAGCTTATGAAGCACCAAGTCTCTTTTGAAAATTTTTTTTCATTAAATGCATTCCTCGACCATTTCACCCACTTATACAATGCTTTAGTTATGCTCACCCAACTCCTCTTTGACCTCACTTCATCCCTATCATCTCTTACTGTTCCCTATGTGTCCTTTTCTCAAATTCCTGTCTTTTGTTCTTTTCTGTTTATCCAGGGTCATGGGTTTGGAACTATCCATTCATGCCTAGCAGGCTAAACCATGGGTACATACAGAAACAAAACATGACTTCTCCTCCTTTGTGATCTACCGGTAACCAGTAGCTCTGTGACTAACTGTTGACAGGCTCAGGATTGTGCAGATCCAGTGTAGGCTACCACAGAGGCACCAACTCTTTATCAAAATGAGAAATGAAGACACATGCCGTTCACAAATGGAGGCCTGGCATCTGATGTGATACAAGTCTATACTAATTCTGATTACTTTTATAGAGAAAAGAAAGCCCCTGTTAACTAACTAGCAACACAAACTAAATCTTCAAACATCCATGTGTGGTGAAAGCCAGACAAGAGGTCTGGATTCTGATTCACAGATGGAGACAGATGCATTCTAATCACTATTTTTAGTGCCACTGTACGGCTCTTAAGCATTGTCGTTTATTACAGGAGTCTAAATGCAACTCCGCAGAAAGCCCTCATCATATGTACTAATCGCATAAGCCGCAGAGCCAGGATGCAATCCTTCTCCTTCTCCTCCGTGCTGGGATTCTTACAGGATGAAGGAGTCTTTGTATTCTGAGTTTCAAGGAGGTATTGCATGCTGTTCCCAACAAGAAGTAGAGATGTAGCATTTTACAAGCTATGCGATGTGTGCCTATGATCCCTGATTTGTCTAGAGGTGATATCACTGTCTATTGTGTGGGGTTGCTGTGGGAATGAATGAAGTGGAATTTGCCAGGACCCATCACTCTTCCCTTCTCTCTACTCTAATTAACCCTGCCCCGAATACAAAGGGCTTTAATAATGAAGTGACCACAGAGTGCTGTATAATGACACTTCTTCCTCTCTTGAAAGCTGTCCCACAGTGATTTTGAGAGGTATTTTTTTTTCCCAAATGCCCATACATCATGCCTTTTTCATTGTCCCTAATACTATTTGTCAACTTCTCAGGTGCTTATAGCCTTGTTCATACAATTGCTGCTGAATAGGAACAGGTGCTAATCATGGCTTTAAGGAGGACTGGTGCTCAGGATGGTGGATGACATTTAATTAAGATGCCATTTACCCACTTAACACAATCTGGGTAAGAGTGGGTAATGTAAATAAAGTACACACTCTTTCATGGATTCTGTGCTCTGACCACCTGGCCGAGTGGCTGGCAGTTTTGTAAAAGCCATGTGCTCTGCTTCTAAGGGTAGCATCAGGTAGGCACAGTGTTTAAAGCTTTAAAGGTGTCTGGGATATTGAGGCTTGTCAGATGATGTTAGCCTACTCTATATCAAGCACTGGTAGGCTCTAGATGAAGCCTTAAATTATATGTAGTTTGTAATAGCTGACATTCATAGGAAAGACCAAAAGATTGGCATTGGCAAGCTGGTCACCTAAGACGTCAATAGCAGAGTACTTAAATCACGTGACCCCAAATACTATGCTTTTTGCCAGTTCCACTTTCTACAAAAATATTGGCTAACCCCCTCCCACCAAATCTACAATGTTCTTTAAAATGTATTAACTTATTAACTTACTTTAATTTTAATGTGTGTATGTATGATATTGGATCCCCTAAAAGTAGAGTTATAAGGCGGTTGTAGGCCACCATGTGGGTCCTGGTAACCAATCTAAACCCTCTCAATGAGCAGTACATACTTTTAATTGCTGAGCCATTTCTTGGGCTCCACAAAGCTCTTATAAAACTAACTCTTAGGACTATAGATATGGTTCAGCAGTCAAACACCCTTGGTTGCTCTTTCAGAGGACGAGGGTTTGAGTCCCAGTACAAACATGGTGGATCATAGCCATCTATACCTCTAGTTCAGGGACTCCAATGTCCTCTACTGGCCTCTTTGGACAAAAGGCACTTTTGTGAGGCACATAAATACAGAAAGTCATTCACACACATATGAAAATCCCCTTAATTAGGACAACAGTCAGGTACTCCTCTGATAGGCGCTGAGTATCACTGTGAGGACCAGGGATTAAAAGGCTCATGGCACTAAGAAATACAGGGGTTGTGGTCAAGTAGAGTTCCTGAATAGTGAATGAGATTTCAAGTAGTTTTACTAATTGTGCTATTAATTTAATCATCCACTCAACAAGTAGTGATTGAGAACATCCTGTGTGCCATCATAATTCCAGACATAAGAGAAGCAAGGGGAGAAGCTGGCTGCTTTGGGGGAAGTTTTGTAGGTAGAGATTGAGAGCATTCCTGGCATGCTTGGGTAGGACCCTTACCCTTCATCTTTTCAATGGCTCTTAGAGCACCCATGATGGGTTAGACAATGAGTAAATAGGGACCATCACACATAATCTCAAGTACAATTCACTATCACTGTATAGAGGGAATTATTAATTGTAGTTAAACAAGAGAGGTAAAATAACTTCCCACGGTCACATGACGAAGACAGGGCAGTATTCAGTTTGTTAGCCCCTTCAGACTCTTCTAGTGCTTTCTTTCACCTTCCCAGAGATAGAAGTTTCTGGAAAAAAAAATTCTCTCGAGGCCTAGTTCTTCGAAGTACAAACTTTAATTGTTTCGGAAATTGAACGCACACAGTCTGCTTAAACAAAGAATGGATCTTCTGTCCTCTCTCCTGACCTGCTACACACAATGTCAGACCCTGTAAGATGAGAAGAGACAGTGTTGTCCATCTTGTGTCCTCCATGCTGAGCGGGTCACAGAACACTGACAGAGTGTATTCTGGTTAGCAATGTAGAGTCCCACTCTTCCTCATATTTTAACACAAATCTCATTTCTTTTATGAAAGGGATTACGTGTTCACTCTGACATATTACCCTTCTGGGTTGTTCCTTCTCACAACATTTACCACAGCATAAGGTGCTAATTTGTGTATAAGACATTCAGTAAACTGAACTCGTTTAAAATCTTGTTTTTTTGTTTTTGTTTTTCTTCTTGTGTACAGAAGGTCCGAGCAAATGACCATGCATAATGAGACTTCTGTAAGTGCACACATGATGAATAGGCAAACAAAATCTGCATCTGAATATGAAACATTGGGATAAATCAAACAATTGGGACAACCTCGAACAATTATAGTCTAATGGCCTAGAGAGCTTGAATCTCACCAGAGAAAAGGCTACGCTTTTTACTCCTCAACTTGCAAGTCTTGGGATGATTCTTAGAAGCAGATCCAGTGGTGACTTGGAAGCCTCTTCCTGTTTTGCAGGAGCCAAGCTGTAGCTGCATCCAGAGGGGTAACATGAGGTGTTCTCTTCCTGAAAGCCAATGCCAGGTGGGGGTGGGGTGTGTCTGAATTCTGCCTTTGGATTATAGCAGGCAGTGAGTGCAAAGCCTTGGGGAGCAACAGCATCCCACAGGAGCACCCCTGGTGGTCCACAGGGCTCCAGAAATGTGTGAACAGATCTGTTTATTCATCAACAATGCTTTATGGACAGGAGGGGTGATGAAAGCAGCCACTTCAAGTGTTTAAAGATTCAGCTCATAAACAACTCTAGTTAATTGAATAAATGAAAAATAATGTGCACTGCTCACTTTTTTTATTTCCTTACTTCAAGTTCCTTTTCTCACAGAGGCCTCTCCATGGGCCCACCTACTTCTCACCCCCCTCTTCATACTGCTTTATTTCATTTTCCCCTTAGCACTTACCAGCACTTAATTTTGTGTTGACTATCTTTAAAACTTGCTATTAGGAATGCCTAAGGTCAAGAAAACAAAGGATAATAAGTGGTAGGAAGATGTGGTGGAGGGGAATACTCACAGCTGGTAAGAATCTAACCACTACCTCAATAAATCTGGGGATTCCTCAAAAACTATACATAAATCTGCTCTATGACCTAGCCAACCAGTGTTGGGAGATATAGACCCAACGGGCTCTATATCTTACCGCTGAGGTACTGGCTTGTACACATTCACTGAGCTCTAATAACAATAGCCAGGAAATGAAATACCCAGCTCTTCTTCAATGAATGTACAGATAATGAAGGTGTGGTACATATATACAGTGTGATCCTATTCAGTTGTGAAGGCAAAGGTACCATGGAATCTATAGGTAAATGGATGGAGCTGAAAAAAATACAGTGAGATAATCTAGAACCAGGAAGACAAAGGCTGTGCCTTCTCTTTCTCTTATATGTGGATCTTAGCTTATAATATTTAGGTTTGTATAGTTAGCTTGGAGCACTTATACAACCCAGGAGATTAGAAAAGGGACATGGGGAGTGAGGGAAAGAAATGCCGTTTATCCATCTGTGGTGGTTTGAATATGCTTGGGCTAGCAAGTTATACTATTAGGAGGCCTTGTTAGAGTAGGTGTGGCCTTGTTGGAGAAAGTGTGTCACTTTGGAGATCCTCCTCCTAACCACATGGGAGCCAGCCTTCTAGAGGTCTTCAGATGAAGATGTAGAACTCCAAGCTCCTCATGTTCCATGCCTGCCTGGATGCTGCCATGCCCCTGCCTTGAAGATAATAGACTGAACCTACTGCAAGACAGCCCCAATTAAGTGTTGTCCTTATAAGAGTTGCCTTGGTCATGGTATCTGTTCACAGCAGTAAAACCCTAAGACACTATCATCTATCTATCTATCTATCTATCTATCTATCTATCTATCTATCTATCTATCTATCTATTTATCTATCTATCTCCCAAGCAATCACTGTTCCCTCCCAGTCCCCACCTCTTACTGAGACCCTCCTCTCCTCCCCCTTCTCTTTCTTCTCTGAGGGAAGGAAATATCTTAAGGGAGGCAGGAGAGGAAAAACATGTGACATAAAGGTGGATAGAGAACAGCATGTAGATGTGGGGTCAAGCTGGAAAGGTGGACATAAGAGGGTAGAGGGGAGGAATAACAAGCTTTAAGGACATTTGAGAAAGCCGTTTGGAAACCTGCTATTTTGTCAGACTCCAAAATATATACATGTCTACAAATAGTTTACATGGAGTTATCCTACACATACGATATTGTTTCTCTCAGAAGCCATTAGTTGTCATATCAAAAACCTAGTTTCTGAGATACCTCTCTTCAAATCATTAGTCCTGTGAGGAGGCATAGGTCCTCCCCAAATAATAGTGATTTATCTCTAAAAGGCAATATTTGTTTGTGGAAATTGAGTTGGATGTGTGTCTTTATTTTGTTTCTTCTATTTAGCACTAACAGTTCTAGTATTTAGAAATGCACCTCACATATTAGGCTTCAATTTTTATCTATGATATTTTAAATGAAGAATTTAAGTAGATTCTTGCCTTTCTGCTCCACTTTTATATAAGTAGTAATTGTGAAATAAGAGTATTTACTTCTTTACTATTGGAAAAGCATTGTTATTTAATGATGTTTAAATTTTAAACTAAAAGATAACAAATTAGTTTGTATTAATTTGCTATTCTGTATTCAAATAGATTCCTAGAACTTTTCATTGATGCTATGATCTTACCTACTTTAGACTTAGAAATTACAGTATTGGTCTATTGTCTCCAGAAATGTTCATGATAGTTTCTTCTATAAGGGCAAAGTAAGCAGGCATAAACTCAAAATTTATACATTCTCCCTTATTAACACTTTATCTTTGTGTGAAATATAATAGATCATAATGTAGATGTTGAAATTGTAACTCATAATTTCTTTAGTAAGTTTTGGTGCCCTAAACTAAGATCAGAATTCAGAATTCAGTGGGGCATAAGAGAGAGCCTAATATAATCTTACTTGGTCTGGTGGGAGAAGTAGACATTAATGAAATGATCACAGAAATAATTATACAATTTCATCTATCACTAGTGCAATTAAAGAGATCTACTTGATACTCTGAGAGTCCATAATGAGACACGAGAGTGTGATTAACTTAGATGAATAGTTAATTAGTTTAAGTTCAGATATATGCCTGAAAATGTGCTCATGTGTGTGTGTGTGTGTGTGTGTGTGTGTGTGTGTGTGTGTGTGTGTTGGCAGGTATGAAATGCCATCCTAAGGGGAGATAAAAACACTTGCAAAGGATGATTGAGAAAGGATGATGGCATGTTTGAGATGCTAAAAGAAGGACCATGGATGGAGCACAGTCAAATGGAGTAAGTGAAGTGAAGAGTGGGGGCTGGCTGGATAGTTATCTCCAAGTAACCAGAAACAGTTGAAGTTTTTTGTTTAAAGGTCAGAGACAGGATTTAAGATGGCTTCCCCGTATCTCTGTATCATTTCAGCTAAGTATGGAAAACAGTATGTTCAATGAAATAGTTCTTCTGGAGAGAGGCAGGCAAGAAGGAAATGACATGATCAGTGCAGCAGCCCAGGCAAGAGAATAGTTTAGACTAAGTTCTACGAAGTAGGCTGGAGAAACATGAGCATCAGAGGAAGTTGTCTAGGAGACTTGTATGAATGGCAAGAAAGAAGATGCCAGAGACTGTTATATTTCTAGGTTTGTCAAGGATGTCTCTAATCAAATAGGCTTCTCAGAGGTAGAAGGCATTGAATAGAGTTGGGGTTGAAAACGACTGCTAGGATGCCTGGCTTACTATCCTAGCATTTGTCAGTGACAGGTGTCACTAATGATCTCCCACAGGGCCCCGCAGCTCAGCCATGTAAACCTGTGCAGAGGGCTTTCTGGATGGATGGAATTAGCAAGAAAAATTAGGCTTATTTGCTATCATCGTTAGACAAATCAATGTCTTTTCCTGACCTTTCATCTGCTTGTTTAATTTGATGCTGTCCTGAGTGACAGGATTTCCATGACCTTTTGTGCACAGGTAGGTGTGACATACTAGAAGGAGCCCGCTGCTCACTGCAATGGGAGTAGGCAGGACAGTTACCTTACCTGGAGAACAAAAATTCAGTGTTGGTGAGCCAGGGCCAGAGGACAGACACACCAGCAGAAAGAAACCATTTGAATGTAAATACATGACATGGTCCAAACAGGAGAGAAGAGCGACTATCTGTGGGCCACTTGGAGCTGAAAGATGGCCCAACAATATTGAGTAGGAACTGAGGAAGGTCATTGTTTAGGTTTATGTGTCTACTGGACAGGCTTCTTTGATGGCTCTAGGCCATGTGCCAATGGAAAAGCTAGCCCACAGTCTACTGACCTGATTCTGGGTTCATAAGGTTCCTATTTGTCATTATTTCATTTCTCATATTTGACTGTCATTCCAGAGCCCATATAAGGATGCTGACCCCTGTTTCAGATTCCAGTCCCTTCTTACGCACTTCTCCTTCTCTTTCACTCTTGGCCAATAGCACAATGAGGGTCTGTCACTTTCTTAAGAAAATCTATAATCAGTACCTCCTTGTCACTCAGAGAGAGAGAGAGAGAGAGAGAGAGAGAGAGAGAGAGAGTTTGTATGTATGTATGTGTGTGTGTGTGTGTGTGTATGCATGCGTGCACATACTTAAATATGTCTGGGTGAAAACATGTGTATGCTGTGTGCCTGCATGGTACATATGTGGAGGTTAAAGGATAACTTTAGGTGTTGGTCCTCAGACACCTTCTCTGTGAGGCTGGATCTTTCTCTCTCTCATTGGTCTGGAACTTTATCACATAGTTCTCCATAGCTGGAGCACATGCTTCTACATATCTTCTACATATCTACTACATGTCTTCTCCTCTTTATTTCTCACTTGCCCACGCTTGCAGTTTCAGGTACTTGGCACTGTGCCTGGCCTTTTAGATGGATTCAGAACATCCAACCTCTGATCTTCCTGTTTTCGAGCAGGACTAAGCAAGCTTGCTGCTTTCAAGGGAAGTGCTTCATGGACTAAGCAACCTCAGTGACAATCTTGAGCAGGGTGTGGCAAGGCTGTGCTAGCCTCCACAGAGTCCTGTCTGTCCTTCAGGGTACTTCTTGAAAGTCATTTAATTCCCCTTCCTTCAGGAAATTTTAGGCACTTTTGCCCTGCTGTATAGATACTACTTCTATCTCTTGCCCCCCCTTTTTGCAATGCTCACTCTAGGTGCTAGGCTGTTTATTTTGCTACCATGACTCCATATGGGTTGAAGATGTTGTTAGTGTCTTCGTTTGTTCACTTCAGGATCCCTGACAACCTCCTCAATGCTTGAAAGTAGCAGGTGCTAAGTAAATTGATCGTTTCTGAATGAACTCACAAACAGCATCTTTGTAAGGATTCTAGGAGGAAGGGTAGAATGTTCACAAAATGTTTGCTAAATAGTCTGTAAGCTAAAACGCTCATTTGGATCCTCACTTGACATTACGCTATCAGTGCTTTCCTGGGGTATCTTGAATATAACATTTTCATAGAAAAACTCTCCAGCACGCAGACTTGCCAGGCTCTAGCCATTTGTGCTACTGGCAACTTTCCCAGGTCTTCCCTCTGTAAAGCATTTTCTGCAAGACGATGGGAGTTTGCCTGGAGTCTGCATATAAAAGCCCATTTTCAGCACTTTTGTTTCCCTCAGATTTGTTCACTGCTTGGGAAACATCATTCAGGTCCCTGAAAACACAAACTGAAAGAAAATAGGCAAGTTTACCCTTTATTACAATTCTCGGCTCCTACTGAGGCCCAATATAGACTTCTCTGGCTTTAGAAATTTTAAGTAAAAGGATCTTTCCTGGAGCCAGACTGTGGCCCTGGATAGAGTCTATGCTCACATTCGCCATCTATTTTCTTCCCTGGGTTTTTCCATTTGCATTAAAAGAAACCCTGGTTGGATTAAAAAATCTATGAAGCAGCTGCCTTCTGGATTCCCTGCTTGGTTCTCCATTCATGTCACCAAAATGGTTTCATGCCCATCAGTTGCTACAGTACCTCTGAGGAGAAGTCAAAGATGAAACAGTGAGGAATTGGAGATAGTTAGTTCATGAAAGTGTTCATATCAGGAAAGGAGAAGAAGGACAGCACCATCTCACAGGCAGCTCCTCTGAGTTTCCATGCAGCTGTAGAGTGCCCAAGTGGCTTTGAAAAGCCCTCACCTCCCTCTGGCTCTCACAACCCCAGGGACTCCCTAGGACTCATCTTTGCTCTACTGCAGCCAAAGAGTTATAAACTACAGCCAACATCCAGGCACCAAGAGAAATTTGCTCTGGGGTTTCAGGCAATGTGGAGGATAACATGCAACATTTAACATCCACTTTGTTTCACATCCACTGCTTAGTGAAACTTCCCATCCATTAGAGTTGCTGGTTTCATCTCATTTGCACAAAAAGATACTGAGGATCAAAGGGTTTAAATCAGGCAGTGCAATGTCGTGGATTTGGATCTAGATGTGTTGTCTATGTCTGTAATGCCTGCCCTTGGGAAGCTAAATCAATGTGTCAAGCCTAGTCTGAATGATTTATCCCTGCCAAGATCTGGCTGAGTACAGCATCTATTTCACAGAACATGTGCAGTTTTCTTTCTTTCTTTCTTTCTTTCTTTCTTTCTTTCTTTCTTTCTTTCTTTCTTTCTTTCTTTCTTTCTTTCTTTCTTTCTATTTTCTATTTTATTAGATATTTTTTTATTTACATTTATTAGATATTTTCTTTATTTACATTTCCTTTAGATAGGGAACTATCCCGAAAGTTCCCTATAACCTCCCCCCCACCCTGCCCTGCTCCCCTACCCATCCACTCCCATTTCTTGGCCCTGGTGTTCCCCTGTACTGGGGCATATAAAGTTTGCAATACCAAGGGGCCTCTCTTCCCAATGATGGACAACTAGGCCATCTTCTGCTACATATGCAGCTAGAGACATGAGCTCTGGGAGTACTGGTTAGTTCATATTGTTGTTCCACGTATAGGATTGCAGACCCCTTCAGCTCTTTGAGTACTTCCCCTAGCTTCTCCATTGGGGGCCCTGTGTTCCATCCTATAGATGACTGTGAGAATCTACTTCTGTATTTGATAGGCACTGACATTGCCTCATATGAGACAGCTATATCAGGGTCCCTTCAGCAAAATCTTGTTGGCATATGCAATGATGTCTGGGTTTGGTGGCTGATTATGGGATGGATCCCCAGGTGGGATAGTCTCTGGATAGTCCATCCTTTTGTCTTATCTCCAAACTTTGTCTCTGTAACTCCTTTCATGGGTATTTTGTTCCCTAAGGAGGAATGAAGTATCCACACGTTTTCAAAGAGTCTACTTGTGAAAGAACCAGCGTCTACCATTTTATAGCTTCAGGCTAAATATTTGCTTCCTGCTTTATTTCAAGCACCACCTTAGAGTTCCAGTGGCACATAGGTGTTGAAGCTGCTGTGCCTTTGAAGGACAGACGGAACCTGGGAAATACAGAGTAATGAACAGATGTACTATGTGGAGAGACAATTGTGCTGCCCAGTGGAAACCCTTCAGTGGCTCTTTTAGTAGTTAGAAAAACAAACAAGCAAACAAACAAACAACCCAAACCCAAACCCAAACCCAAACCCAAAACAAAACCTGGACTCTGGCATTTAATTTTATATTGTAAAAGGTTCCAGGATTTTACACCTAGGACAGAAAACTTAGTTGTGAGCATAGTAGCAGAGCCTGCTGCTTGCTTGATTCCTAGGTGTATCTCAGACTGATTTGATGAGGGACCAAAAGTCCACATAACACTCTTGCCTCTTTTACAGTGGTCTAAGACCCCAGGCATATCTATTCTACTTAGACATAGAATCTGAAAAGTTGGAGGGGTCAGGCAAGGTCAAGCTGAATCTTCAGTTTTTCTGAGACTGCTAGTAGATGAAGTTGAATCTTCAGTTTTTCCGAGACTGCTAGTAGATGTGGCTTTTTAGAGTCTCATTTTTTTTTTTTCATCTATAGAGTGTGAATAATCATCTCAGCCTCCCACAGTTTTTGTGTAGACTTAGAGACAAAGCTCTGTACATATAGGTCCCGCTACACTGCAGGTGGTTACTCCACACCAGGAGCTTTAAGATGTGTTTACATTCATCTCAGCAGCCAAAGCATAGGCCATGGGCTACACTGTAACACATCCTATATTCCGGTATAGGCAGTGCAACTTCATGGTGCGGGGCACACAAATTTAGTTTCAGGAATTTCTCTTCCTTTCATCTTTTCAGGTCTCTCTCACTAACAGTTCCAAGATATAGCAAATCGGAAACCTGTAGGTGTGGCTCTCCCCTGTTGTAGCTGTTGTGTACCCATCACTGGATGCCCACTGTGAGTGAGACAGGGGGTACTACCTGCAGTGAGACCAAGACCACATTATACAAACCTCAGCCCAGAGTTTGTAACTTAACTATGTTACTCTGTTATCTTGGGTGAAGTACTCACTCTCCCCGTTTCCTTGAGCCTAGAGAATAGAGACTGGAGAAAGATACTCCAAGAAAAGCAAAGGAAGCCATCAGGCAGGGAAAGTCTGGAAGCCCATCCTTACCTGTAGCTGCTAACAACTGAGCGTGCTTAGAAAAGACTTAAGGTACAGTTGCCAAATCGTGACACTCTAGCAATAAAAATGCAGGCAACTTCTTGGGGTTGTAAAACAAAGCAAGGGCATTATGACACTTGTGCAAACTGCTGTGCTCTCCTGAAGGGAAATTAGCCACTGCTAGGGAGAAAGAGCATGCTCACTGAGCCCCCAAAGCATTAGACTCTGCTCAACAGGCCCTCTGGGAATATTTTCTTTTTAAGCACCTCTCGGGGATTGAAGACTTCAAAGTCATTTTCGAGATCCCTTGAAGGTCTTTTCGTATAAGACACTCTACTCAGTCTTAGAAAGCATTAGAAACCATTCGTGGGCATGATGCTACTAAGATCCAGAGTGATGGACTGTTTTATATGTGTGGTACCCAGATATTCTGTTAAATGTTTGTCAGGGTATTTCTGTGAAGGTGATTTTGGGTAGGGTTAATTTTTAAATGGATGGCGTTTAAGTAAAGCAGGAAACTTTCTATAAATGTGTGTGGTCCTCATGTAACCAGACCAGAATAGGACCAAAAGGCTGATTTCAACAACAGAAGGGCTTTCATTCATAGCAGATGGATGTAGAGTCTCAACAGCAGCCTTGGCTCTTTCCTGCGTCTGCACTCTGAACATCTTAGACATGAAGTGCAGATTTTTCAACTTGCTGACCTCTAGAATCACGTAAACTAACCCCTTAGAATGAATTAACAGAGTAATTTTGGTTTCTACTTATCTTTGAGGCCTGTGCACTCACAGTCCTCCCGTACATATACACCCACACACGTACTTCATCTTCTTTGTCTCTGATGAGCCCCTAATACGACTGGTATGATTATTGTCATTTCCACTGTTGCTATTATAAATGCCATTCCTATTAACCATACATAAGCTCAAAGTGATGAGTATAGGAGAAAAACTTGTCAGGTAGCTAGAGCAGGGACTCCCACCCCAAATCAGACAGATTTATTTGTCTAGAGGTCAGAACACTCCAGGTTCTGTTTGAAGTTCAGTCTTGAATGGCGGTCAGGATGTCAGAACTGTGTAGAGGCGCTGGACCACCCTCTGGTTTCTTGTTACCTTGCTTCTCTCCTTAAAAAGCAACGTACTGAGCACAGCTGCCTAGAAGCTACGTGTGATCAGATACCTCACTGGTCTTCCCAAGGACCCACCTATCAGGACTCTATACCTCTGGGGAAGGCTGAGGGCTCTGCTCGCCTTCTTTCTGGAATAGCCTTCACACTTGTTTTCTTAAGTTACAATAAAGCTCCTCCCTAAAACTCAACCTTCATTGTCCACAAATCTCATTCTCTGAATTCATGAAACAGATCCCTGAAGCCACTGCCCTTGTGTAGCTTTGGTGGTCATTGTTTGCTTAGCACCTTGGGCCCCAAAGTTGCCTTTAACTGGGACAAGAAATTCTCTACCACACTCAAATCCCACAGGTTTCTCCCTGTATGTATCTCATCCATCATCAAGCACAGAACTTGTTTTAAGTTTATTAGAATTTCCCAGCTGTGTGCTGTGTCATAGTGATAGTCCAAGCCTGAACTGTATATTGTCTGCACAGTATTTATGGCTTTAGAGGGCCCCAGAGGATCAGCATCTTTAGAAAACTACAGTACAAATATTAATATTTTTTACACTTGTTACCATAGGACAGAAAGGACAGAGTACCATTAACAACCACTTACCTTCACCTTTACCTCTTCCAACAAGGAGGAGATAAGAAAACCAAGGCCTAGGTAAGTGCAGACACTTATTGAAAGCCATTCAACATAAAGGATCAAGTCAAGATCATTCTCCCTGGAATTTATATCTTAGCTGTATTACCTTGGGCAAAGGTAACACAAAGATGGGAATTAGAGATTCACCAAGCCTACAGAAAGCGTGGCCCTGAGCTCACTCTGTAACTCAGGCTGCCTTTGAGTTTGTGATCATCCACATTGATCTCCTAAGTAGTTGAGATTATAGACCTATAACAGCAGGCTCAGCTTTTTCTCTTCATTTAGGATCTGAGGATCTTTTCCTGAGTTTTGATGCTTAAATATGACTATGCTGTTTCTACACCAGAGACAATGAAATGACACCTCTAAATTTTGAAACAGTTTCCTGCTTGGTGACTCACCCTCTTTTCATTCAATCTTTCAAAATCCATACAGCCTCCCAAGCCAGCTAGCTAACTCAGATGTCCCCTCCTTTTAGACTGCTATTCAGGGACTGCACAATTAGGAACGATTTTGGTGGTACTTTGCTCTGCACTGAGGATGGAAGTAGCCACATTGTATGCACACTGTAGTCCATCTTTCTTATGCAACCATCTTGTTGACACGGGGATCAAAACGGCTGCCATAAGACGTTAATGTCATTAGAATAGAGGCCAGTACAGGGAGCCATGTGTCCCCTGTGCTTTCTAAAGAGATACAAAGATAAAAACACAAATGCTTTATATTGCCAGTGATTTGGGATCCCTAGTGCTACACATTAATGTTTTCCCAGCTTGGATTGTCATGTTCTCTTATGTGTCTCTCTATGTTACTGTGCATCAAGAAGAAATGGGTCACTTGTAGCTCTTCATGATCCTCAACTTTTTAACAGCAGAGGCTTCAAGAGGCATCTACCACTTCCCGTCATGACTCCATTCCTACCAGCTTTTTAGATACCCTGGTCTCCTGAGCATGTTATTATCAGGTAGCTTGTTTTTAATTATCATTGCTATTGACAACTTTAGTACCTTCCCTCATTCTTTCTCTTCTGGTCACCTATTAAAATTTTGGAAACACCAGAGTTTAGTGTAGAAGTCATGGCGCTCTTCCTTGTTAGTCTGTACTACCTTCCTGGATAATTGCCTCCAGGTAAATGCCAGTGTAGCCCATCTGTCCCAGAGGTTGTATTTTATTTCAATTTCCATTCTTGGATTTAAATTCAAGCGCCCAATTCATCAGCTTCATGAGATCAGTGTGTCCTGTGTTAAAAAGACAAAACTGCCCACTCGGGCCTACTCTCCTTAAATCTCTTTGAACACTATTCTCTCAGCACACAGGTTTTCCTGCTTCTAACTGAATGATTTACTCTGCATTATGCTCAGGCATAAGAGTAGCGAAGGGGTTTGGGAAAGGCAAGAGAGATATAGACTTATATTAGTTGAGAAGACCCAGCTTATAGAGAGAGACTGGGGAAGGCTGGTTGCTAGATTCAACTGGTGCTCAAACATTGTCTGGGGGCCCTGTGGACAAACACAGCAACAGCTGATCTGCATGGGGCGATCTATGAGTTTGTTTACTAACTTGTCTAATTGTTCAGAAAATAAGCTTCTTTCATGCTTCAGGAATACAGAGGCTTCACTGTATTCATATATGGAATATCTATCTATCTACATCTATATGTCTATGTCTATGTCTATGTCTGTCTATCTATCTATCTATCTATCTATCTATCTATCTATCTATCTATCTATCTGTCTATCACCACCGTCTCTTGTCATCTCCTACCACATATGCTTTGCCTGCCATTCATTTGTGTTCCGGTTATCAAGAGAGCTGGGATCAAGTTCCAAAACATGTATACAAACACACTCTCACAGAAGCATGGTAACACAGATGAAATAGAGACTACCATGCTTCATTTGGCTTGTCAGGAAAACCAAAACCCAGTGAGTTAAAAACTAATGAAATAATAATAAAAAAAAAATGAGGCAAAGTTAAAAGCATTTAAAAGGCCCACAGCACGTATAGTAAAACAGCTTCATGAACCTGAAAAAAATGATATTTCATCACTGGCAGAGCTGGTGATATTTTTCCCAGGAGCCAATTCGTATTTATAGACCTGTTTCCTAGTGAGTGTGAAAGTGCTTTGTTCATTTTAAATGAAAAATGATTTTTTTTTTCTGGTGGGCATTTAGGAAACTACTGGAATGTGGCTCAATCTATTTGCCAGCCTGATCTTCATACTATGTAGAAGAAATCAATTTTGCTCTGGACTAAGACAGGCGGGTTTCAATTTATTTTACAGCAGCATGGTATATATAGTTTTGTCTCTAAAATGGGAATAATATCTGGCCTCCCATAGAGGGTTCTCTGTAATGAGGACAACCTGTGTCATGACACAGACAGGGCTCGGTGAATGCTAATTACTTTTTCTTTATTCCGTTTCCATATTTCTTTGCTTTCATACTTTAAGCATTAAAAATGAGCAAGAATGATTAATATTAGAGCATTTTATTTCACTTCTGTCTTTGCGAATGAACCAGCACAGATATTTTCTCTCTTCCTGGGATTCTGCAGGTAGTTGGGAGACAAGGCAGGATTTACAATCAATATATTATAGAATGTTGGGAGGGGAATTACAGACAACAGAAATTTAACTCACTAGAGTAGATTGTTTGCACACATTTATGTAACAACTCTGTTTGAGAAATACCTACAGCATGTATTTGTGTCCTGGTTATGATTCTTGCTTTTGCCAATGTCATGTAGATTAATGCAATAATAGACAGGTATATGAATATTCACATATATGTATATACATAATGATAAATATATCTATATCTACATTTGTATCTATCTATATGGAGAAAGAGGTACTTTATGTGTACATATTGGTATTACTGACAAGTGAGTATTACTGTCTTGTTTTATAGATGACTGACTATACTGGTTCAGGACTGAAGAAATTTACCTAAGAGATTCCAAACAACTTTGAAAGGGTTGCTCTCTTGAGAGAAAAGATCATAACTTTGTGTCCCATAATCTACTCAGCTCTGGGTGTGGTTTGTGGTTTAGCCAATAAGACTTACTCCTGCAAAACTAGAAAGATGTTAAATGAAGGCTGTGTTTTAGCTAATTCTGTTTTTGTTTTTTGGTTTTTGTTTTTTGTTTTTTTTGTCAGTAGCTCCATCATATATAGTGATAAGCTCTGGCTACCCTAAGTGGCTACTGACCACATTTGTTAGGTTATAAGTGGAAGGAAATACAGCCCTGTAACTAATTGTGGTACAAGGGGCTTGCTGACCTCTGCCCTTCAAAGTCATCCAGAAAACTGGATTCACAAGGTCTAGAAAAGGGCAGCTGATGTCCAAAGACAGGGTTCATCCACCTCCAAGGCCAGTGCACAAGAACAATGCTGTCTTCCTGTTTAATAGTGGCAGAGGTGAGAGGAGGAGAAAGAAAGGCCTTTTAAAATTTCATCAGTTCCCTCAAAAATCCTTTCAAAAATTCACCACAGCCTTACGAATTATGCATGCCCTGGAGAGTCCTTCTGATTATGTATTTGCAAATGTCACATCACACGTATTTCCACCATTCCATTAGACACCAAAAGAGCACGCAGATTTGACTCTATTTGACTATTCAATTCAATTTCCCTCAATAAATAGTAATCACGTCCGATATACACCAGGTTCAGTGTGTGCTCACTGCCTCTGAACAACATGCAGCCTACGAGCAAAGAAGCACAGAAACATTCTTGCCACCCTGGGAATTGTGGGGGATATCAGGATACCCCTTGGAGCAGGGTAGGGTATCTAATGATGGCAATCTCCCAGACAATCCCAGGATGAACATTTACTTCAAGCGTGTCTCACAGTGACTCCATATTGTGGGTTGTGGCATTCCAATTCAACAAGCAAAAAAGCTGAGACATTGAATGTGATATTCTTTTACTCACATCTGTACAGCTCCCAGGGTACAACACTGGGAATCAAAATTAGGTCTGTGGGACTCTGCTGTCAATTTACGGATTAAGTTGTTTATGTACATGGTGTAAATTCTCTTGAAATTAAAAACTCTCCTGTAAAATTCTTACATGAAAGGTTGAGAATCACAGACTCCACCTAACTTGATATTAACTATTGGATGTTTCCCTCAATAATGAAAAACGTACTTAATATATCACAAACCCTTAAAATACACACTACCTTAGACATAATCCCACTTCAAATGCCCCAGTCCTCTTTTTTTTAAAACTTATTTTATTAGATATTTTCTTCATTTACATTTCAAATGCTATCCCAAATGTCCCCTATACCCTTGACCCACCCTGCTCCCCTGCCCACCCACTCCCACTTCTTGGCCCTGGCATTTCCCTGTATGGAGCATATAAAGTTTGCTAGACCAAGGGGCATCTCTTCCCAACGATGGCTGACTAGGCCATCTTCTGCTATATATGCAGCTAGAGACACGAGCTCTGGGGGTACTGATTAGTTCTTATTGTTGTTTCACCTATAGGCTTTCAATCTTTCCATCTTGTCTCCTGCTGTGGTACTTGAGCCTTCAGTTTAGGACTGTTTTGAAGAAACTACCCGTTGGGACTGGGATCTACAAGAAGCCACTACACTTATAATGTCTCATCAACATGACTACCTAAACAGGAGCTGAACAAGGAAAACATTAATAAACATGCGAAAGAGGATAGAGGAAAGACATCAAAGTCTTGGTTCTACCAAAAGTACTACAGGAAACCAAGGAATGCTGAAAGCAGGAGAAATAGTCCTCCCTAGGGAAGAGCTCTCCCTGAGAACATATACAAAAGTAACATTATGCAGGACAAGTAGCTATTATTTATCTATAAATAATAGAGCTATCTATCTATCTGTTATAAATCTATTATCTATCTATCTTCCTCCTCCTCCTCTTCCTTTCCTTTTTTCTCCACTTCCTCCTCTTTTGTGTGTGTGTGTCAGGGTCTCTGTACATAACCTTGTCTGTCCTGAACTAGAGACCAAGGTGATCTCAAACTCACAGAGACTCACCTACCTCCCCCTCCCAAGGGCTGGGATTCAGGGTGCTTGGACCTGAAAACAGATGGGTTGGCTAATGAATTGAATCATGAACTTATTTCTCTGGTGTTTAACTATGAACTTGGGTTCATTTTATGCTCAGAAGAGAAAATTATTAAGAAAAAAAAAAAACAGCTTTCTAATTTATGCCTGAAAACCTGAAAATCATGAAAATAAGTTATCAGTTAAGCTTACCCTGATAATCCTTGTAAAACTCATACATCCATAAACACCAGTTTTTTCTTTTATATTTCAATCCACAAGCAAGAACTACCCTTAAGAGCCTGTAGAGAAATTTTAATCCAGCAACATGGATGCTTTTGCAAGGGATCACACCAGCAGACCTTCTAGGTTGATGTGATCTGGCGGGAATGCAGACATGCTCTGGACTATAGTGTGGTCTGGCTGGAATAGAGATGTGACCTTAGTACACACCACTAATCTCTGGCAACGAGGGTAAGATTAGTTTGTAGAAGAAAGCAGCCATGTTTGAAAGTGACATCAAATTGAAAGGTAGACAAATTGACAACTCAGAGAAAGATTTAACAGAATGAATCAGAGATAGGATATGCCCAACTCTTTTTTTTTTTTTTTTTTTTTTTTGGTTTTTCTAGACAGGGTTTCTCTGTATAGCCCTGGCTGTCCTGGAACTCACTCTGTAGACCAGGGTGGCCTTGAACTCAGAAATCCACCTGCTTCTGCCTCCCAAGTGCTGGGATTAAAGGTGTGCGCCACCACCGCCGGGCTGGATATGCCCAACTCTTATGAGAACAGAGCAAGCACAGAGAGGGGGGAGGAAGAAGAAGGGGGAAGAGGAGGGGGAGGAGGAGGGGGAGAGGTGAAAGAGAGTTTTACTGTGACAGTTTTAGAGAAAGGTTGCAGGTGAAAATAGAATGAGCCACAGAATGAGAAGGAGCCAGAAGATTAGAACAAATTGGCACAGTTAGTTTGAGGCCAAGAACAGCAATTCAGTGGAAAGCCAAGAGAAACCAGGTTGAATCAATCTGCTTGGAGAGGCGTTCAAGCCAGAACAGCTGAGATGAACCAGCCAGCCAGAATTCAGAATGAACTAGAAAGGGTGAGCTTCTTCAGCAGTAAGCCTCCGAGACAACAATTACTCTGAGACAACAATTACATCTGGTAAATAAAAGTTACATTTATAACAGCCTAAAACATAATCTAATTTTCCTCGATTATTCTATCTTTTGCAGGGTAGACATTTCAGTTTGTATCTCTTTACACTTAAAGTCAACTCAGTGTCTGACGGCCTGATGACTTTGTTTTCTGTGGAACATGTTTTCTTGTTTAAAGAAAATGTTTAAATTGGGTGTAGTGGCTTTGTAATTTCAACACTCAGAAAGCTGAAGTAACAGTACCATCATGAATTCAGAGTCAGCCTGGATTGCAGAGAACCAAGTCAGTTTAGGTTATAGAGTGAGACTCTGCCTCAGAAACCCAAATCCTAATCAAACCAAAATAAGTGGAGCTACACGACAATGAAATACTAAGAGGATCAGTGGAAATACTGACCACAACACTCCCAAGACAGATCTTAACAGGGCACTTACCAAGTGTCAGGTTCTGTGTTCGAATCACCTCACTAGAGCTCTAGGACTGGTGAGATACATATGTCTATTATCACTGTTTCCTGCATATGGAAATCCAGGTACAGCGAAGTCAGATGACACAGAGTGATTGGTGACCTCAAGTATCTTTATACATCTGTGAACTCTAAACATCAGAACTCAAAAAATGGCTTATTTTTTTTATTTTTATTTTTTTTTATGTAATGGATCACTTGAGGCTGTCCTGATACTTTCTTATCATTCTATAATCTATTGTACAATATCACCTCCTACTCAGTTATGCATCTGATCAACTGTTACTTTTTGAATTTAGTGTAGAGATGAAGGAATTTGCTGTAGGCCTTGTGTTCCACTTGGTGCATGCAATGGACCAACTTTATTCTGTCTTCTTTCAATCTAGTTGGCTAATAGACAATGATGACTACAAAAATGTATTAATAACATCGTGGAAGAAAACAACATTGAGTCTCTTGAATATTACAAAGTGATATGAAATAAGATATGTGATAATTTAAATACTTTGAGGTGTTGGGGAATACAGGGTTATATAGACAAAGTATTTACATCGTAACAATGAATAAGCAATAGAGTTGGCTTCTGTATGATGAATGGATAAAATATCCAGCCCTGCAAGTACACTTTCTGTTGGGCATGCAGGCTTCTGAAAAATCCAGCATTCATTTGGTGAAAGAGGGAAGGGAAATGGAATGAGTCTTCCATACTCATCAAGGATATTCACATATTTGGAGAAGAACCTTTGTGGGAAATAGTCTTAACTCAATTAATATTTTACTCATCAATAGAGTTACTAAATGTTTAAATTCCAGAGTTAATATTATGAGAGGAAAAATACATAGTACTGCATAGGTCAGGATATTGCCACTGAACATTGGAAATGTATATGTTACATATAATCCTGAGACTAAGCACCAAGGTCTAAAGTCACATGTCCCAAGGGAAACATATCACCCAGTGGTGACAGAATGAGAACAGGAAAGAGCCAAAGTGGCTTTGTAGCAGAGATACTGTTGAGGTAATCCACTAATCAATTTTATAGAAATGGCATGAAATGATTGATTAATCTATTAATGCCCAGAAAGCCTTAATTTTATCTTAAAGCCATACTTGGTGCTACCTCTTAATCACTTATAATATATATTAAACTTCATCATGAGATTCAATGGGGAAAGACCCAATTCAAATCCTACCATGGGGCGGGGTTCCCTGGGAGCAGGCTGATGTCACTGGCAGCTTCTGGCTGTCAGTAGTCCCTGAGGGTGTCTTACTCCTTCCGCTGCTTCTGTCTCCACATGGTCCTTTCCGTGCTGAAGTCCCCCTTTTTGCTTTATGGGTTTCTCTCTGTATGTTCTTCCTGTGCTAAATGCACCAGTCACAAGAGGGTCCACTCTGATACAGTATGAATTCATGTTAACGTGACTAAACCTGAAAAGACTGGCCTTCCAATAAGATCATCTGCTGAAGTTTAAGTGAACATAGATTTGGGAGCAGATAGTACGTACTTCACCTAGAAATCGAAGAAGTAGTTATGAGCTAGGCAGCTTTTGATTTTAAAAGGCTCCGTTTGACAGGGAGTCAAGGGATTGTTGCAGAGGTCCTGAAGAGACACGGGAAAATGAGAGTTAAATAAGTGGAGAGAGAGGCAGCTGGGATGTAGCTCAGTTGGTAGAGTACTCGCCTAGCGTGTAGAAATTCCTGGGTTCAAACTCAAGTACTATACACACCAGGAATGGTGGCAAATGTACATAATGCTAGTGTTTGGTAGAGATGCCAGGATCAAAAGTTTGAGATCATTCTTGGCTATATAGTGAGTCGAAGGCTAGCTAGTCTTGCCTTCATGGGCCCCTGTCTCAAAAATAAGAAATAAGTGGCGAGAAGTAGGAAAGATGGACAAGCAGGAGGACCAATGGCTCAGATTATGACTCGACGTAAACGAGGGTAGAGAGAGTTTCAGAAGCTGCCCTTAGCTAAGTTAGGAAATGGGGAAGAAGAGACCAATGTTTGTCGAGTAAATGAAATGGTTATTTTACCTTGCGCCAGGTTTTTTTTTTTTCCCTTGTCTAGAAGAAGTCTCCTCACCTCGCCTCTAACTTAACTTTGTAGGTTCCAACTGCTAATCACGAATAATTTCTCATTTTTTTTTTTAAGATTAGCTCGTAATTTGGGGGTTTACACAAATAATTTAAATGAGATGACACTGCATTTGAGGAGCTACCCAGTGCACCGATTCACAGGCTTGCCCTCCTGAGGAAGGATTTTAGTGTGCTCAACACTCATGGCTTCCTGGTCTCTTTTCAGTCTCTCCCCTTCATGTCTGCACCATCAGCCAAGTCCTTTCTTTACCACAGAGCTGGGATTTTTTATTTTTGAATCTAATTATATTGGCTGTTTTCATTCTCACTAGGCTTAGATGTAGTTGAGTATAGTGTAACAAAAAAGCCCCAAACAAACAAACAAACAAACAAAAAAAACAAGCTTTGTTTCTAAGGAAAACCTGGGTTATACTCTGTGGAGAACTCAACAAATAAAAGGGAAAAAAAAATCAAACAGAAAAATTATTCTGACAACACTGCCTTCAAATGAGGCATGGGCATAATATTCTAAAAATATTTAGAAAGAAGAACATAGAGTGATTTTGTGCCAAGATGACTATGAAAGTGTTCTTAGATTGTTTTCCCTTCTTGCTGAACAATCTAACCTGAGTGTATCTTGTACAATATATGGGGTATACAAGTCCAGTCAATGGACCTAAACTCAAATCAAGCTAGCTTGCCTACATTAGGCCTAGGTCATTTAAAATGTATGTATTTTATTTTTTTTTCTTCTCTAGACTACCACTACTTTAAAAATGTGACTACAGTTATATCAAGGTAACAGAACAGGGCTTTCTGTCATACTTCCTAGGTGGGCTGTATTAAACATCAAGTGCCAGGTCTGTTTAGATTCATGAGATAAAATATTCCCATGTGGCTCCCCTAAATCTTGAGACTGGATCAAAGGTGTGGAGAGCTGTCAGGGTGATTGATTTCTTCCTTCTTGAATGCCTCTGGAAATGTTAATTGTATGCAAATGAGTACAGGGTGATGGCCTCTCTGTGGATAAGGAGTATTTAAAGTGAATACTGCTTGAGGATGAGATCTGAATAGGAACACAAATAACATGAAAACCCACACTACCAGACTCTGAGTGTGCACTGTTGTCAAACTCAGGATATAACTCAAACGGTCCAAGAATCAACCATTATTCTTAACTAACACCTCTTGAGGCCCCACCAAGCCAACCAGTGGACTAGGTACTTTCTATTGGTAGCTTGATTTTCTGGTGATAGCCTCAAGGTATATGGAGTTTTATCTTAGATGTTGAACTTAGGGCCACCTAAAGGATAAGGAGCTAATGCTAGACTCAAATTCATGTTTGCCTTTCTTTTAAAGCCACCCCTCACTTTGCCATCCCCCCCAATGCAAATAATATGTGGAAATATTGGAAAGCTAGGATGAGGGGTGGAGAACTGCCTTTGTGGGGTAACAATTCTCTAGAGCAAAGACATCTGAAACATGGACATCGATGACCATTAACTCTGACACTTTGTCCATACATTGCTCAACACTTTCCTAGCAGCTAGAAGGAATCCTTGGGCTGAGCTGCTGTGGGGAAACCATTTATTCCAAACTGAATCATCTTCACTTGGAGGGAGAAGGAGAGTCCTAAGACTCAGAAAGCTAATGAAACTTGCAAGGCTTCAAGGAGCTCATGCTTATAAAACTTACCAGATCCATAAGATCCTTACCCAAGGTTGTAAAATATAAATAAATAAATAAATAAATAAATGAATGAATAAATAAATAAATAAAACAAGCAAAAACTCTCCAGCGGAGCAGATAGCAAGTTAGTTGTGGGTTGTGCAGGGAACTCTGGTACAGCTTTCATGAGTTCTCAGTCACACTGAGGTGTTGCACCTGCCTTTGGATCATGAGTACCCCTGTGTTTAACCCCAATAACCTCATTACTCCAAGTTAGACTTCTATGGATTATTTCTTTGGTTTGCTTTTAATAGTCTACTTGGGGTGAATCGATATTTGCTCCTTTTCCTACAGGAAAAGTAACACAGTGCTCTGCCATTGACAGAATGTTAAAGAGCCACAATAACTAAAATTTTTCTATGCTGTGGTATGAGAAATATTTTCTTTTTTAACATATTTTTTCCTTTATTGTATATTTTCTTTATATATTTTTCAAATGCTATCCTAAAAATTCCCTATACCCTCCCTCTGCCCTGCTCCCCTACCCACCCACTCCCACTTCTTGGCCCTGGCATTCCCCCGTACTGGGGCATATAAAGTTTGCAAGACCAAGGGGCCTCTCTTCCCAATGATTGCTGATTAAGCCATCTTCTGCTACATATGCAGCTAGAGACATGAGCTCTGGGGGTACTGGTTAGTTCATATTGTTGCTCCATCTATAGCATTGCAGACCCCTTCAGTACCATGGGTTCTTTCTCTAGCTCCTCCATTGGGTACCCTGTGT
>NC_034606.1:30464853-30488879 GCF_900095145.1 Mus pahari
TTCTGACTGGTGTGAGATGAAATCTCAAGGTTGTTTTGATTCGCATTTCCCTGATGATTAAGGATGTTGAACATTTTTTTTCAGGTGTTTCTCCGTCACTCAGTATTTCCCAGTTGAGAACTCATTTTTTAGCTCTGTACCCCATTTTTTAATGGGGTTATTTGAATTTCTGGAGTCTAGTTTCTTGACCTCTTTGTATATATTGGAAATTAGTCCCCTATTCTATTTAGGATTGGTAAAAATCCTTTCCCAATCTGTTGGTGGCCTTTTTGTCTTGTTGACAGTGTCTTTTGCCTTACAGAAGCTTTGCAATTTTATGATGTCCCATTTGTCAATTCTTGATTTTACAGCACAAGCCATTGCTGTTTGTTTAGGAATTTTTCCCCTGTGCCTGTATCTTCAAGACTTTTCCCCACTTTCTCCTCTATCAATTTCAGTGTCTCTGGTTTTATGTGGAGGTCTTTGATCCACTTAGACTTGATCTTTGTACAAGGAGATAAAAATGGATCAATTCTCATTCTTCTACATGATAACTGCCAGTTGTACCAGTACCATTTGTTGAAATTGCTGTCATTTTTCCACTGAATGGTTTTAGCTCCTTTGTCAAAGATTAAGTGACCATAGGTGTGGGGGTTCATTTCTGGGTCTTCAATTCTATTCCATTGATCCACCCGTCTTTCACTGTACCAGTACCATGCAGTTTTTATCACAATTGCTCTGTAGTATAGCTTGAGGTCAGGCATGGTGATTCCACCAGAGGTTCTTTTATTGTTGAGAATGGTCTTTGCTATCCTAGGTTTTTTGTTATTCCAGATAAATTTGCAAATTGCCCTTCCTAACTCAGTGAAGATTTGAGTTGGAATTTTGATAGGGATTGCATTAAATCTGTAGATTGCTTTCGGCAAGATAGCCATTTTGACTACGCTAATCTTGTCGATCCATGAGTATGGGAGATCTTTCCATCTTCTGACATCTTCAATTTCTTTCTTCAGAGACTTGAAGTTCTTATCATACAGATTTTTCAATTCTTTAGTTAGAGTCACACCAAAGTATTTTATATTATTTGTGAGTATTGTGAAGGGTGTTGTTTCCCTAATTTCTTTCTCCTCCTGTTTATCCTTTGTGTAGAGAAAGGCCACTGATTTGTTAGAGTTAACTTTATATCCAGCTACTGCACTGAAGCTGTTTATCAGGTTTAGGAGTTCTCTGGTGGACTTTTTAGGGTCACTTATGTATTCCATCATATCATCTGCAAATAATGATATTTTGACTTCTTCCTTAACAATTTGTATCCCCTTGATCTCCTTTTGTTGTCGGATTGCTCTGGCTAGGACTTCAAGTACTATANTGAATAGGTAGGGAGAAAGTGGGCAGCCTTGTCTAGTCCCTGATTTTAGTGGGATTGCTTGGAGTTTCT
Source organism: Mus pahari (assembly GCF_900095145.1). NCBI lineage: Eukaryota > Metazoa > Chordata > Mammalia > Rodentia > Muridae > Mus > Mus pahari. The sequence continues at coordinate 30,466,271 of NC_034606.1, forward strand.
CTTCATTTACTTTGATGTTGGCTACTGGTTTGCTATATATCGCTTTTATTATGTTTAGGTATGGGCCTTGAATTCCTGATCTTTCCAAGAATTTTTATCATTGGTGTTGGATTTTGTCAAATGCTTTCTCAGCATCTAACGAGATGATCATGTGGTTTTTGTCTTTGAGATTGTTTATATACTGGATTACGTTGATGTATTTCCATATATTAAACCATCCCTGCATCCCTGGCATGAAGCCCACTTGGTCATGATGGATGATTGTTTTGATGTGTTCTTAGATTTGGTTTGCGAGGATTTTATTGAGTATTTTTGCATTGATATTAATAAGGGAAATTGGTCTGAAGTTCTCTTTCTTTGTTGGATCTTTGTGTGGTTTAGGTATCAGAGTAAGGTGACTACAAAGGGCTATTCTCAACAAAACTTGAAAACCTGGATGAAGTGGACAACTTCCTAGACAGATACCAGGTACCAAACTTAAATCAGATTTAGATTAAAGATCTAAACAGTCCCATTTCCCCTAAAGAAATAGAAGCAGTCATCAACAATCTCCCAACCAAAAACAGTCCAGGACCAGATGGGTTTAGTGAAGAGTTCTATCAGACCTTCAAAGAAGACCTAATTCCAACCCTCCTCAAACTATTCCACAAAATAGAAACAGAAGGTACTCTACCCAATTCATTTTATGAAGCCACAATTACTCTGATTCCTAAACCACAGAGAAATAATTTCTAACTGAAAATGTTAGACGCAGCTTTCTAAGCAGAGGTGGCTAAGCATGTGATTGGTGATACTTTGAAGCAATAACCCTGATATTTTTAGAGTTCCTTATAGTTGAAATAATAGGTTTTCAGTCATTATGTGATTGATATCTCTGTACACCCCCACTGATAAGGGAAGGGATTATCTGAGAGTCATTTCTAATGTAATGATGACTAAACACACACAAAGTGATTGAAAAAGTTTTTAGGGGATGGCAAGCTTGCTCAGTGGGTAAAGTGCTTCCCATGTAAGTACAGGGACCTCGGAGCAGATCCCCTGTGACCAAATAAAAGCTGGGCATGGATATTTAGAAAGTGTGGGAAACTTCTAATGGATGACAGTATCAGACACTTTATAGTCATCTGGGAGAGTTTCCCACTCCACAATCATGAAAGGTTCTCACTGGCCATGATTCTGTGTGTGATGTGCTTTTAGGTCAAGCCTCGTGGTAGTTATTCATCCCGAGTCTGGTAAATTCTATTGAGGTTCAGATACATTCAGATTGAAGAACATTGTTTTCATTTTAGACCCTTCTCTAGATTGAGATGTTCAGGAGTGTACAGTACAGTCCTTTCCACAATGGCACATGAATAGTGGAGGAGATTATATGGAGAGAAGAAAAGTTAAAAAGAGGTACAGAGGGAAAGGGAGCTCTCTAGATTTTCTGGCTCTTGACTTTTTTTTTTTATTCTGGACCTTTAATTCTTTATCCCTCTAATGTATACATATTTAAAGAAGGAACTTTGGTTATGATTCCCTTTAATTCAGTCATTATTCTACTTTGTCAATGGAGTTTTTGAATCTTATAACACTGTAACATAGTATAGGAAGGAAAATACAAAGTTCTGCATGTATGATATGCTACATATAATACTGAGACTACGTTGGAAAGTGCCAACCTTACCAGACTCTAGTTAACATTGAAAATTCTGTATGAAACATTATACTTTATTTCTTTTTAAATTTCTGAGACTGAACCCAGTGCTTGACCCACAATATGTGTTTTATGAAACACTAGTCTAACTAGATAGTAATAACATATAAGTTAATATTATGAACATTCTGAAAGGGGACCTAAAAGGAAGAATGAATATTTGATAGGGGCTAGAAAGATGGTTCAGTTAGTAAGGTACTTGTCATGGAAGCATGAAGACTGAGTTAGGATTACCAGCACCCACATAAAATGATGGTCATGAGGCAGATTTCCAAGGTACATTGCCTTCCCTCACTTCCTGCAGTCTCACCCTATCAGTGAACTTCAGGTTCAGTGAGACAGTCTATCAGTAAGCAAGCAAGTAAGCAAGCAAGGAAAGAAGGAAGGAAAGAAGGAAAGAAGGAAAGAGGAAAGAAGGAAAGAAGGAAGGAAGGAAATAAATATAGAGTGTGGTTGAGCAAGACACCCAAGTTTGACTTTGTGTCTCTGCATACACAGGCAGACATATGCATGGACCATACCCACCTTCCCCTCCCACACCATTACACATAAAAACAATTTTAAAAACAATATACATGCACATATCTATCTATCTATCTATCTATCTATCTATCTATCTATCTATCTATCTATCATCTAATCTGTGTGTATATCTTCAGTCTCATATGCTGTCAATACTCGTAAGAGTCTGGTAGATTTTGAACAGAACAGATTTTAACTATTTCTGTCATCATGAGAAGTTACTGATGTAATATATTGGTGAAAGAACAGTGATTGAAATAACCTTTTACTTTTGTCTCTGAAAATATACAAACAATGGAAATGAAAGTATATATAAAAAAATCAACTTTGCAGAGTGGATGGTTGCTAGAGTAGGACGGTCACGAGCATATTTCTAGGTTGTTTCTAGGTGAGGCTCCTGTAAAAAGCTTTGCTTAGGCAGCAGCATGCCGATGTCATTTGTGTAAAGGAATATAAAGACTGAAGGTAGATTGCCAGAATATGAACTGACAGGCCTTCTTAATGGTCAAGGATAGACTGGGGTTTGAAGGATAGTGCCTTGATAAATTACACTACAGGATGAAAGCATGTCAAAAATCTATTAAATCATCTCTTAATAAATGAAATAATATTTTGCAAACAATATGTAGAGGCTATTTTATGTCTATTACTTCTTTGGTTTTTCTTGGTTTGTGTTTTCCCCCTTTTGAAACTCCAGTTATTGTGAAGAACACAAATTAAATATCTGTTCCATCTCAATGAATCCAGCCCATAGAAAATATAAGGAGGGATCCAGAATAATGGAGAAAAAGATTAAGCCCATTAGGTAATGATGGAGACCACAGATATAGGCTCAGAGGGGATCTTTGTGCAGGGATGACAATTGACCTGAGCAGCCAAGTGTGCATGAGACTGGGGTTGAAAGGAAGGTCATACCATGTAAGGAGAAAGCACATGGGAACAAGTACAGTAAGGGTGGAGAATATGCAGGAAACCGTGAATATTCCTGTACAAATAAGAATGAAGAATTTGAGATATACTAACAGCAGATGAGGTTGAACATAATGAGTGTTTTGGAGTTGTCTTTGAATACAAGAAATAGAAAATAGCAGAAAAGAAGACCAAGTAGATTTTATTCTATAGTGAGATCTATCAACCTGGATAAGAAATAAATGTTCTGGGATTCTTCTACTTTTTTGCCCAGCTTTAATTCTTTATTAGTCGTATCTGTACCTTTAAAAATAGCCTAGATGCTATGAGGCAAAAACATGGATCAAACTAACCTACTTAGAACTCAGTGGGAAACCCAATGTTGTCACTCAAGCCTTTTTCCAACCTCTAGTTCACACCACTATTGTCTAACAAAGACATTTAAAGTAAACAGAATTGCTTTAATACAGAAAAAAAACATCTGCTGCATTTAAAAATAATCTCCTGCTGATGTGACATATGGTATCATCAAAAAAACTTTATTCCAGTGCCCCCAGAGCTTCTGAGACACCTCGAAATGCCATGATTACCATAAAGAGGTTTACGCAATTCTCAAAGCTGAAAGGAAAACAATTAATTCATTTTAATATTTAAAATAAATATGGGCCATTTGGATCATTTGGGAGGAGAAATGGGATTACAAAAACCACAATAATTAGAATCTAACTCCCCAAAGAGAGATGTTCTAAGATGTAACTTTCAGTTGGAAAATTCCCGTAGCTGGTCTGTTTAAGATGTGCATTCAGTCTGTCCCAGCTTTTCCTGGATTATCTAAGAACATTCTGTGTACCTGGCCTCGGTGGGGGTAATTTATGATGGGCACAATCTCATTTTCTTTTTCACAGAATCTCTTTATAATCCATACACATACAAGTACGAGAAGAGAGTTAAAGTTCAAGTTCGATATTATTCAGTAAAATGAGTATTAATATAAAATGCTAGGTAACCGTCAGAATGTCAGATGAGTGATATAGAAGCCGCCTTTATGCTAATCTTTGGTTATGGAATAAGAGAAATATAAATGACTGATATCTTAGTTTGGATTTTATTGCTGTGAAGAGAAACCATGACCAAGTTAAGTTTTATAAGGAAACAACATTTAATTGAGACTGGCTTATAGTTTGAGAGGTTCTGTCCTCCGTCATCATGACAAAAACTACAGCAGTGTCCAGGTAGACATGATGTTGGAAAAGGAACTGGGAGTTCTCATTTTCATTGCAAGGCAGCCGAGAAGGCTGCCATCCTCTGGCAGCTAGGAAGAAGATCTCTTCTACAAAGGGTAGAGCTTGAGCATAGGAGGAGACCTCCAAAGCCCACGTGGACAGTGACACTCTTTCTCCAACCAGGCCACACCTCCTAACAGGACAACTCCCTATGGACCAAGCATATTCAAACCATCACAACTGGGGAATGAAAAATGTCCCATAAGCTCATGCATTTGAACATTTGGTCCCAGTAAGTGGTTTTGCATCGAAAGATTTCTGTACTTTAAAAGGTGAAGCCTTGCTAGAGTAAGTATACCACTAGGTAGAGGCTTTGAGAACTTACTTCTTTGCCTTACTTCCTGTTTGCTATTTTTCTGTGCTTTCTGTGTGTAGATGGAATGTGATCTGCCAGTTTCTTGCTCCTGCCACCATGTCTCCCTGCAGTAATGAATTTTATTCCTCTGGAACTACAAGCTAAAATAGATTTTTTTTCTTCTCTTTGGTGGTTTGAATGAAAATGTGCCCAATATGTTCCTAGGAAGTGGCACTATTTGAAATGATTAGGGTATGTAGCCTTGTTGGAGTAGGGTATAGCCTTGTTGAAGGAAGTGTGTCACTAGGGGCGGGCTTTGGGGTTTCAAATGCTCAAATCAGGACAAGTGTCTCTTCTGACTGCCTGCTGATCTGGCTGTAGAACTCTCAGCTACCTCTCTAATAGCATGTCTGCCTGCATGCTGCCATGCTTCTGGCCATGATGATAATGAACTAACCTCTGAAACTGTAAGCCAGCCCCGATGAAGTGCTGTCATTTGTAAAAGTTACCACGGTCACGATGTGTATTCATAGTGATAGAGCAGTGACTTAAACATTCTCTAAGTTGCTTTTGTCAGGGTATTAATCACAACAACGAAAGAGTAACTAGAATAATGAGTTAATGTTATAAAGTATGACACAATTTGTAAGAGAGTTAACTTTCGCAGCATAGTGGGATCATGAGAAAAGTTTCACAGCCCTACTTGGGAGATAAGAACAAATCCTGTGGAGGCAAGAATTCCAGTACAGAAGAGTAGAAATATGTTACAAGGGGGTGAGCTTGAAGACTGAAAGAGCTACTCATTGCTGGGGATATAGTTAATTTGGGAGAGTGCTTGTCTAGTATGTACAAATCCTCGAGTTCAATCTTTAGCACCATTGAAACTGGATGTGTTGGTGGAGGTCTGTATTTGGAGCATTTTGGAGGCAGTTATAAGAAGAGCATCAACTATGTTTATCTATGTAGAGAGTTGTCTTAGTTTGGGTTTTACCTGTGTGAGGAGACACCATAACCAAGGCAACTCTTACAAAGGCAAACATTTAATTGGGACTGGCTTGCAGTTTCAGAGGTTCAGTTCATTAACATCATTGGGCGGCATGGTATTGTGCAGGGTGGCTTGGTGCTGGAGGAGCCCAAAGTTCTTGATCTGAAGGGAGCCTAGAGGAGACTGTCTTCTTCAGGCAGCCAGGAGGAGGTTATCCTCCACACTGGGAAGAGCCGGAGAACTAGGAGACCTCAAAGTCTACCTACAGAGTGACACATTTCCTCCAACAGTGCTACATCTATTCCAACAAGACCATACCTCCTAATAGTGCCATTCCCTGTGGGTCAAGCATTCAAGCACATGACTCTATATGGGTCAAACTACCACCACAAGAGTTCAAGACCTGACTGGGGTACTTGAGACCTTGTCTCAAGGAGAGAGACAAGGTTGAGGATAGATGGCAAGCTAACTTGCTTGTGGGATTTTTGGTGCAGTGTAAGAAGGAAATAGGTAAGAAAGAACCTGGGAAGAGAAGATGGGAACAAACCCAAAAGCCACAAACGGTATGGTGTTAGCTCAATATCTTGTAGATGGAAGGCTGAAAAAGAGATGATTACTGGAGGATTATCATACAGAGATAAATGACAGTAATGCCATTAGCATCGTAGCATTTTCTCTAATGGTTGTAGAACATTTAGTTTGCCTTGGGCTAAGATATTCCTTTTTTTAGAGGAAGGAATAATCTTTGTGTTTGTTTGTTAAATGCACAATGCTATGGTGTCCTGTGGAAGCAGACTGCCTGAATCCCTTCAGTCAGATTGGATCAGAAGTGTGTTCAGAATTCAAACGTTCTAGACACTAAGAGGCTCTCTCTTATCATGTATTCCTCACTAACTCTGAACCAGGCTATGATTCTGGGTTCAATATGAAAACCTGAAGACCAAGAGAGTAGTTCAGGATGTACCATGGTACTCACAATTTATGGCAAAATATTTAGAAAAGAAAGAGGAGAAGAGGAAGAAGGGATAGGAGGACTTGCGAAAAGACATAGTGACAAAGTTCTTGATTTCCCGACAGATGGGACCAATATGTTTCCAACTTTTAGCTGCCTGTTTTCTACATTAAAGATGCTAGTATTTCTACTCAGTAGTGGCTACCTACTACTGAGTAGAAGGTAGATGTTCTGCCATTTACTTTGAGAGGAGAGATGGAGTACTGTAAATGTGTCACATTCACAAAGCTTGGTTAAAATCTCGTGTTTGACCTCAAAAAATGTGCATGAAATTTCAAGTTCTCCAATGATAAAAATCTGCTTCTCATGACTTTAGGCATCTTATCATGGGATAAGAATCACCAAGTATGAGGGAAGCACTGTTCGTGTACCACTACTGTTTGAAAAGTTTTATTTAAAAAAAACAATCAGCAACTACCATTAAATAGTGGTACTATTCATATTTATGTTCCTATTACACAATAGTTTTAGGACAGTTGTTCATGGTATATATAAAGGAATTAGACATGAAATATACTTTAGGGACTCATATTTTCCCAAATAAATAATAGGTAGGCAAAGATTGAATGTTTAATGCAGCATACTATGACAGAGTTCTGTAATAATTGTATGCATTCTTTTATTGAACATGCTGAGAAATGACTGGTTCTTAGCACGCAAAGGATTGTATTTTTCTTTTTGTTGCCATTTCAAAAATTACTTTGTTTCAGTTATGAACTATTCCCACTGTATACTGTATAATTTCCATTATCATGTACGTACTAAAAATATAAGACATACATACTTATCTAAGTTTTCTGCCTTTGAAAATAAGCGTGCCTTATTAATAATAGCCAGAATCTGGAAAGAACCCAAATGTCCCTCAATAGAGGAATGGATACAGAAACTGTGGTACATTTACACAATGGAGTACTACTCAGCTATTAAAAACAATGAATTTATGAAATTTTTGGGCAAATGGATGTATCTGGAGGATATCATCCTTAGTGAGGTAACCCAATCATAAAAGAAGTCACTAGATATGCACTCACTGATAAGCGGATATTAGTCCAGAAACTTATAATGTATACCCAAGATACATTATGCAAAACACAAGAAAACCAAGAAGGATGACCATCGTGTGGATACTTCATTCCTCCTTAGAATAAGGAACAAAATACCCATGAAAGGATATAGGTACAGAGACAAAATTTAGAGCTAAGATGAAAGGATGGACTATCCAGAGACTACCCCATCCGGGAATCCATCCCATCATCAGCCACCAAACCCAGATACTAACGCACATGCCCGCAAGATTCTGCTGAAGGGACCCTAGTATAGTGGTCTCTTGTGAGGCTATGCCAGTGCCTGGCAAACACAAAAGTGGATGCTCACAGTCAGCTATTGGATGGAACACAGGGCTTCCAATGGAGGAGCTAGAGAGAGTACCCAAGGAGCTGTAGGGGGCTGCAACCCTGTAGATGGAACAACAATATTAACTAACCAGTACCCCCTGAGTTTGTGTCTCTAGCTGCATATGTAGCAGAAGATGGCCTAGCTGGCCATCATTGGGAAGAGAGGCCCTTTGGTCTTATAAACTTTATATGACCCAGCACAGGGGAAGGCCAGGGCCAAGTAGTGGGAGTGGGTGGGTAGGCGAGCAGGGGTGGGGGGGTATAGGGAACTTTCGGGATAGTATTTGAAATGTAAATAAAGAAAATAATAATAAATTTAAAAAATAGAGTATCCAAAAAAATAAAAAATAACCCTTCGTATTGCAAAGATAATATGCCCCAGTACAGGGGAATGCCAGGGACAGGAAGTGGGAGTGGGTGGGTTGGGGAAAAGGACGGGGGGGGGGGGGGGGATAGGGGTCTTTGGAGATAGCATTTGAAATGTAAATGAAGAAAATAACCTTATAAAAAATAAAAATAAAAATTAAAAAAAAAATTTAAAAAATTTTAAAAAAGAAAATAAGCGTGCTTTTCTAATATTCTTTTTTGTGTACATTTTTCTCAAAATATAATTATATTACTTTCTCCTTTTCCTTTCCTCTATCTAGCTAACTATCCTGTCCCTTTCTAAACCCTCCAGGCCCTCTCACTCTCAGTCTCAAATTAATTACTTATTATTACACACACACACACACACACACACACACACACACACACACACACACAAAAATACACACACACACACATATATATATACATATATACATATATATACACCATATATACACATATATATATACAGGTTAGTTTTATGTCAACTTAACACAAGCTAGAGTCACTGCAAAGGAGTGAACTTCACTTGTGAAAATGCTTCTATAAGATCAGACTGAAAGAGACTTTCTTAAGTAGTGATTGATGATAGATGGTCCAGCCCATTGTGGGTGCTGTTATTCTTGGATTGGTGGTCCTGGGTTCCATAAGAAATCAGGTTGAAGGATCAATGGGGGACAAGCAGGTAAGCACAGCCTCTGACTTAGCTCCTGCCTCCGGGTTTCTGTCCTGGCTTTCTTCATTGATGGACTACAATCTGGGAGTGTAAGCCAAATAAACCCTTCCCTTCCCCAGCTTGCTTTTGGTTTTGGTGTTTCATCACAGCAATAAAATCCCTGACTAAGACAATATGTATGGACAAATATACAAATACAGTCTTTAAAGCTGCTTTATTTTTGTTGTTATTTCTGTATATGTGTTTTCAGAGTTGACTACTCAGTATTAACTAACCAATAAGGGGTTCATCCCTGGGAGATAATACTTCTTCCTCTCCTAGCAGTCATTAGTTGCCTATAGTTCTTAGCTATATGTGGGAGGCCCCCATGGAAATTTCCCCTTCCACATTAGCATGTCCACTGATTTAGCTATTATTCCAGGCTTGTATATTTCAGTGAATGAAAAGCCATAGTACTCCACTGAAGAAGTACACAACTCCCTGGAGGGAATCAGACAAAATTTAGTGCCAAACATTCAACCGTTTATCTAACAGTATCCTCAATAATTTAAATAACTGAAAATCTACTCATTCTCTAGGTCTTATCCAGAGTGCAAAATACATTTTACTTGACTCTATCTATACTATAGACGAGGATCTATACATGTAACAAGGTGAATGAAGAAGCATGATAATATTTATAGGTGATATCTACAAACCTTGTACTCATTCAAGATATTCTTACATGTTTTATCCAGGGTGGGGTACTTGCCATTCACTCTGCTGAATTGTATTCACAGGTCCGTGGATGAGTTTGGCCAGTGTTTCTTTAAGGTTCTGTATGCTTGTAGTTTAGCTGTGACCCAACCACTGTTGACACAGATATGTTTGGAGCTATCTGTGATCTTCTTTATTCATCTAGGGGCTGATGGCTGGTCCCCATTATATTCTTAATGCTCAGCTAAACTCCCCCTCCCCCGTATAACCAATCCACAACTAATAAGTTGACTTATGATTGAACAAAAAAGTCATCTGGATACTTCTGTTGTGTCCTACCATAAGATGAAGCCAAAACTTGAAAGATCCCACAAAAGTTGATCTATTTATGTTCAACCTGGCTTCTTCAGCTTTGCCTTTTATTTGCAAAAAAAAAAAAAAAATGCTCTTATGATCCTTTGGGAGTAATTATCCAGATAGCAATTTGGTGTGTGCTTTTTAGGCTCTACTGGTATCTCCTTTGCACCATAGTGAATTATGAACCATTACAGTATTATAATTAGTTTTAAGAGGTAAATGGAGATATATTTACCAGTGACACATAATATTTTGAAAAATTCAGATGAAGTGTAACGATGAGGTTTAACTGCTATGTATTTAAGGAGAGCCACCATTTTGCATAAGCTTCAGATAAATAAGTCTACCTTATTTCAAATGAGACAAGCCAATTCATAATGTTTTCCCAAATGAGGCCTCTTGGGACAGAGCTGAATTGGCTGAGTCACATAAATAATTATACAAAATAACACTAATGGAAACTCTTCACTGACTTGCAAAGGCATTGCACACAATATTTCCAATCGTTAAGGAGGCTTTTCAGGCAGGATATTATTATATCCTTGCTATGGATGGAGAACAAAAGAGTCAGATGATACTCAGCTCACCAAAATAGTAACCAAGCCAAGATTTCAAATCCAGGACATTCTCATTCAAAAACCTGTGCATTTTTTGCCTGATCCCTTTGCCCCTCTACCACAAAGGATATTCCCAAGAATAATGGAAAATTGCAGCAGAGACCAAAGGTTAGTGGGAAGTAACTTTAGCACTGAATGATACAGAGTCAGTTATCTTAGATATTAGAGAAGTGGGAAGCAATATCCAAGGAATATCTGATCATATCTCCAAACATGAGTCTATAAGATTGTCGTGGATTTCATTTAATGCTTGGATTGTGGGTTCCCAAATTGCATGGGGAATCTGGCAGGGAGACGTTGAAGGTCCCTGCCACCAGCTAGTTCTAATTGGTAAATAAAGTTTTCTCCAGGCAATGGCTGGGCAGGGAGACAGAGGCAGGACTTTAGGATTCACTTCACAGGCAAAGGGACCATAGAAGTTGGAGGTAGAATCGCCATTGCTAGGAAAGGAATAAAAATCTGTGCTTGAGAGCTATAGAAGAGAGACCGTACAATCATGTAAGAACCGGGGAAGAGCAGCTTCAAGGGCCCCCATATTTGGGTCTGGGGTAGCAAAGATGGAATACAGATTTTAGTAAGTAATAATTCAGGAGAATTGGAGGGGAGGCTCTAGTAATATGGAAGTTTGAGAGTAACCTAGCCATTACACAGTATAAGGCCTATTAAAATAGAAGGTTGCATATGTGTGTCTTTCATTGGAAAATCCAGAACATTTGGGCAGCTGCCAGGGAGTTTAGAGCAAGTTAATCAAACCGCATAAGATTACAGCATCTTTTGCTTAATTCTTACAACAAAGAATTTTCTAGTGAGTGATAGTTTCTCCTGCCTTTCATCCAGGAAACCAACAATACTGATCCATAAATTTGTATTTTTATATACACCTTATCTAATGTGATGCACATACAAAGATACTGACTGGTAAATGGACAAGAACTCAGGAGTGAGTGCAGGCCATTCCACTAGGAATCAATAGACTATAGCCCAAAGTCTACTGACATTTGGACTAATTGCATCTGGACAGTTTGAGTTATCATCTTGACATATTTATTTCTCCTTCTCTGAAGTGAAAGGCTATACCAATAGTCTGGAGAGATGGCTCAGCAGCTGAGAGAGCTTTCGGTGCACAGTCAGGAGGACTAAAGTTTGGATCCTAGCACTCATACAACAAGTTAGACAAACCGTGAGGGATCAGAGAAAGGGGCTTGATGGATTCCAGAGTAGCCAAAAGAAAAAAAAAATCAGAGTCCTAGGATCAGAGAGAGAAATTCTTCCTCAAAAGTAATAATTAGCTAGGAATAGGACAGGAGGAAACCTGACATTCTTCTCCTGTCCTCCACATACACACAGAGAGACAAGAGCATACACACACACACACACACACACACACACACACACACACACACACACACACAGAGCAAGAGAGAGAAACACACACTCACATTCACACATATACATACATGTACATATACATTCATATACACATATACAATACATGCACACAATACATATACTTTCACACATATGTACCTATACATGTATACATAGAAATATATGTATATTATATACATATACATTCACACACATACACGTACAAATATATTCACAGACATTCACACACATACACGTACAAATATATTCACAGATACATATACATATACATTCATATACATTCACACACATACATATGTACATTCTCTCTCTCTCTCTCTCTCTCTCTCNCTCACACACACACACACACACACACACACACACACCACCACACATAAAATAAATAATTAAGATTAGAGATGGTAGTAGAAGAATTCATGCAGCAATCTAGAGTGCTGAATACAATGGTCAAAAGTTATTTGGAACTGAAGAACAGGAAAAGATAAAACCTTAAGATATGAAACACCAATTGTCATTGTCTCCAGAATTCCATAAACTCAGCAAATAAGATCTTGGGAGACTCACCCACAACACAGCTCTTGTTGTGATAGACCATCAGGAACAGCTGAATGAATTATTAACATGGCGGAGTTTTTTGTGTTGGCCTAAGTCCCATGGAAAGAATGACGTACTAGTCTGGCAACAGCTCTGCTTTTCACAGGAACATAATACACAGCCCCGGAGATCTCATCTCTATTGTATGAAGTGCTTTCCTTTTGGGAAATAATTTCTCTAAATGATCCTCAAGCTATTCAGAGAACCTATAACACAGCTATTATGGAGGTTCCACAATTGTTTTAGGCATTGACTTAGAAGCTTCCCCTTCTGAGTTCTCTAATGTTGATGCAGAATTTGCATGACCAGTTGTATCTTTTGTGCTGTGAGTCTTGGCCCAGAAGATTTGGATCCAAATTGTCTGCCACATTCACTATAACACAAACCTAGGTTCATTGACTTCCAAAATCCATGTTTTCCTTATGATTTCAACACATGAATACTTAAAATTGCTGTTTTTTAAAGTATTTTTAAGTATTCTATTTTCCCCCCATTTTAGATATGAATCCCTCACATTACTGTGTAAGGTCCCAATCCATTAGTGAAAGATGAAAATATGTTTGTTTCAGTATACACATAACTGTAAGACTAAAGAGCCTGCTGTGGCATAGTTAGTGCCTCTGCTGTCTGTGCACACAACTCCCAGAAACATGCAAATTTAAGAGTCTGTATGTTGATTCTAAAGCTGGTTTTCAGAACAGTCTTAATACTTTCTTTAACAATTGCTTTAAGAAGCAGTGGGATGTATGGAGTTTCCACATCTGAATATGTGTAATAGGAGAACATCTTCACTACCTGAAATCATATTTCATTCTAGAGAAAGATATCACTTGCTACAAGCTATTTTTAAGTACCCTACAATCTTCCCAATCAGTATATCCAAGATTATTTCCACATTTATTTCAAACAGAAATTAATTTTGCTAATCCTTTAACTCCATCTACACTGCTTTGCCCACCTGATCCTTTTGTCTGGGTTTAGCTCCAGGTGCCCTGTAATATCCCTGCTGAAAAAAACAGGGTAAAGTATGAGCAGTTTGATAAGGATCAGGGTCTACTATGAGTTTACAGTTTACATTTCTATGTAATGAGAAAATATTTATAGTTTTTAAGGAGGAAGTCCAATATAAGATTGCTGGTGGTTTTAAAGAATAACTGCCTTGGTCCCAAACAGCGGTGACAGGTACAGGGATCAGGGAGGTAGTCAGAAAGTGTATTTATTTCTTCTAGAAAAAACTATGGAGGATAAGAACAATGTACTTTGACTTTAAGTCTAACATGAACATTTTAGATTCTGAAAACCCCTGGCATAAAATTGAAGAGAACACTCTCAGAGCAGAATGTGTTTGAAAGGAATAGAGTCCTGTGGGAGAAGGATAGTCCTGTGATGTCTAAGATACAGTCTTGCATATGGTACCTGTCTTTGGTTCTCTGTCTCCAGGCGGAGCCTGGCCTCCACACACCTCCGGGTCTCCAGGAAGGCCTGGCGCTGGGCACGATCTGAAAGGTAACTGATGAAGATTCCTGCTGTATTCATGCACATGAATAGCACCACCTGGGCCAGGACCTGTGAGACAATTCCAAACATCCTGGTTAGATGTGTCAAACAGCAGCTGCTTGGAGGGAAAGGTTAAGACAAGTAAATATTTTAGCAGGAAGTTTTTATCAGTCACCAAAATGTCTTGTCTTATGCCACAATAATTGAACACTACTTTCATTCTGATCTTGAATCCAAAGTCAATTTTCAAACAAACCTTTCTTGACAACTCCACACAATTAAGAGCCATTATTCTGCCCATAATTTTAGGTCTGAACCTTCCTTAGAATCTTGTGGTACAAAAAAAAAAAAAAAAAAAAAAAAAAATGTGAGTCTCCTCCCTTGGCTTCACCTTCCCACATCCTTCTATTCATCAACTCAAGAAAAAAAGATATGATAATGCTTAACATAAAGAAAGAATCCCATAAAGGAGGTGTCTATCTATAATCCCAGTATCCATAAAGCTAAGGTAGAAGGATGGCTGCAAGAAGGAGGCTACTCTGAGCTACTGTGTGATACTATGCCTCAAAATAAAAAACAATAAATGAATAAATTCTTACATGAAGAGAGCCGGTGATAAGAATCTGAAGTTTGGGGAGTGAATAAAGAAAGAACCTGGGGCCTAGGGAATACTAAGTAAGTACTTTACCACTAAATTGCCTTCTTAATACCTACAAATTATTGTATAAATCATTTTCTGAACAGCCTATGCAAGGGTAAATAAAAAGTGATTGAACTGTTCATTAAAGGTATGAACTGAGATTTGAATTGAAGAGCAAGATACAAAGATTTTCACTGGATTCTGTTCAAGGTAAACGTTGGCAAAAATGAAACTACATAAAATCACCCAGTCCCAGATGATGAAAAGCTTACAGAGACAGTATCCTAATTAACAAAATCAGAAATGAAAAGACATAACAACAGAATCTGAGGAAATCCAAAATATCATCAGATGCTACTACAAAAGGCTATATTCAACAAAACTGGAAAACCTGGATAAAATGGGCAATTTTTTAGACAGATACCAGGTACCAAAGTTAAATCAGGATCAGATTAATGATCTAAACAATCCCATATCCCCTAAAGAAATAGAAACAGTCATTAATAGTCTCCGACCCACCCCCCCCCAAAAGAAAAAAGTCCAGGACCAAATGGATTTAGTGCAGAGTTCTATCAGACTTTCAAAGAAGACCTAATACCAATACTCCTCAAACTTTTCCACAAAATAGAAACAGATGGTTCTCTATCAAATTCATTCTATGAAGCCGCAATTACCGATACTTAAACCACACAAAGACCCAACAAAGAAAGAGAACTTCAGACCAATTTCCTGAATATTGATGCAAAAAATACTCAATAAAATTCTCACAAACTGAATCTAAGAACACATATATAGGATCATCCATCATGATCAAGTAGGCTTCATCCCAGGGATGCAGGGATGGCTCAATATATAGAAATCCATTGACATAATCCACTATATAAAAAACTCAAAGAAAAAAAAAACCATATGATCATCTCATTAGATGCTGAGAAAGCATTTGACAAAGTCCAGCACCCCTTCATGATAAAAGTCTTGGAAAGAGCAGGAATGCAAAGCCCATACCCAAACATAGTAAAAGCAATGTACAGCAAACCAGTAGCCAACATCAAACTAAATGGAGAGAAACTTGAAGCAATCCCAGTAAAACCAGGGACAAGGCAAGACTGCCCACTTTCTCCCTACCTATTCAATATAGTACTTGAAGTCCTAGCCAGAGCAATTCGACAACAAAAGGAGATCAAGGGGATAGAAATTGGAAAGGAAGAATTCAAACTATCACTATTTGTAGATGATATAGATGATATGATAGTATACTCAAGTGACCCCACAAATTCCACCAGAGAACTCCTAAACCTGATAAACAACTTCAGCAAAGTAGGTGGATATAAAATTAACTCAACTGCTTGTGGACGTTGTACATCGTGGTGCGGAGCCTAGTGCGCACCACGATGTACAACGTCCACAAGCATAAAACCATCCAGTGGAAAAAAAGAGCATTTTCACTAATGGTGCTGGCTCAACTGGTGATTAGCATGTAGAAGAATGCAAATTGACCCATTTCTATCTCCTTGTACAAAGCTTGAGTCCATGTAGATCAAGGACCTCCACATAAAACCAGATACACTGAAACTTATAGAGAAGAAAGTGGAGAAGAACCTAGGATATATGGGTACAGGGGAAAACTTCCTGAACAGAACAGCAATGGCTTGTGCTGTAAGATCAAGTTTAGACAAATGGGACCTCATAAAATTGCCAAGCTTCTGTAAGGCAAAGGAGGATACTGTCAATCAGACAAAAAGGCAATCAATAGATTGATTAAAGATCTTTACCAATCCTACATCAGATAGAGGGCTAATATCCAATATATACAAAGAACTCAAGAAGTTTGACTCCAGAGAAACAAATTACCCTATTAAAAGTAGGGTACAGCTCTAAACAAAGAACTCTCAACTGAGGAATATCGAATGGCTGAGAAGCACCTAAAGAAATGTTCAACATCCTTAGTCTTCAGAGAAATGCAAACCAAAACAACCCTGAGATTCTACCTCTCACCAAACAGAATAGCTAAGATCAAAAACTCAGGTGACCGCAGATGCTGGCAAGGATGTGGAGAAAGAGAAACACTCCTCCATTGATGGTGGGATTGCAAACTGGTATAACCACTCTGGAAATCAGTGTGGCATTACCTTAGAAAATTGGACATAGTACTACCTGAGGACCCAGTAATACTACTCCTGGGCATATATTCAGAAGATGCTCCAACATGTAATAAGGACACATGCTCCACTATGTTCATAGTAGCCTTATTTATAATAGCCAGAAGCTGGAAAGAACCCAGATGTCGCTCAACAGAGGAATGGATACAGAAAATGTGGTACGTTTACACAATGGAATACTACTCAGCTATTAAAAACAATGAATTTATGAAATTCATAGGTGTATGGATGGATCTGCAGGATATCATCTTGAGTGAGGTAACTCAATCACAAAAGAACACACATGATATACACTCACTGATAAGTGGATATTAGACCAGAAGCTCGGAATACCCAAGATACAATTTGCAAAACCACATGAAACTCAAGAAGAAGGAAGTCCAAAGTGTGGATATCTCAGTCCTTCTTAGAAGGGTGAACAAAACCTCCATGGAAGGAGTTACATAGACAAAGTGTGGAGCAGAGACCGAAGGAATGCCCATCCAGAGACTGTCCCACCTGGGGATCCATCCCATATACAATCACCAAATCCAGACACTTTCGTGGGTGCCAATAAGTGCTTATTGATAGAAGCCTGTTATAGCTGTCTCTGGAGAGGCTCCCTCAGTGCCTGACCAATACAGAGGTGGATCCTCACAGCCTACCATTGGACTGAGCACAGAGTCCCCAATGAAGGAGCTAGAGAAAGGATCTAAGAAGCTGAAGGGGGTTGCAACCCCATAGGAGGAACAATATGAACTAACCAGTACCTACAGAGTCCCAGGGAGTAAACCACCAACCAAAGAGTACACATGGTGGGACTCATGGCTCCAGCTGCGTATGTAGCAGAGGATGGACTAATCGGTCATCAGTGGGAGGAGAGGCCCTTGATTCCATGAAGGCTCTATGCTCCAGTGTAGGGGAGTGCCAGGGCTAGGGAGTGGAAGTGGGTGAGTTGGTGAGCAGGGGGTTGGGGGAGGGAATAGGAGGTAGGGGTTTTTCAGAGGGGAAACCAGGAAAGGGAATAACAATTGAAATGTAAATAAAGAGAAAAATCCAATTAAAAAAAAGATTCTTGGGGGGTAAAAAAGCTTGCCCAGTTTTCACAAATTCCCAGTATTATATAAAGGTATATAGCACAGAAAGAAACAGTGAAATAGATGTCCTTCAGAGAAAGATCATCAATAGAGACACCTATTCTGACTGGAGTCAGATGTCAGAATTAACAGTCAAAATTCATAGCAGTGCTTTTTACTGCTCAGGTAAAGAAAAAGTAAGAATACTAGAAATGAATGAAAAGACAGGGAACAAACAGAAGGACAGAAAACCAGGTGTGCACACCTGCCCATACATGGAAACTCTAATCCCAAAATGAAAACATTCATTGCATGAGCTTGAGAGACCAAATTTTGGGTTCAGACCCCATTTTAGAGAACCTGACCTAGGCTTGAACTCAAGGCTGGCATTAGTATCCAAGTGACCACGCCCCTCCCCCAACCCCCCCAAAACCCAAGCCTAGCTCCAGTTCCTAGGCTAACCCCAATAAGACCTGTGTTTCCAGGTTAATCTCCCCTAACAAACCTGCTTCTAACACAAGTCTCCAGGTTATTTCCCCCAACAAAGCTGCACCTCCAGGTTACAAGCCTGCCCCTGCCTAACAATCGCCAATTAGGAAGAAATCAGAAGTTAAATTTAAGGTTTGGCTCTCAGCACCAGACAATTATGCTAAAGGCTAGAGTAGTACACCAATTAGATGTTTGCCAGGCTAGAAACTCTCAACCATGCTTGCTGCTTTCTATAAAACCTTGCCTGGAGGAATATTCAGGAGTTTTCCTCCACATGAACAGTTCTGTGGGGCAGCAGTGAGGTGAGCCTGAGCTAACATAAATAAAGACCCTGGTGTGATTGCATCGGATGGGCTCCTGGCTGGTCTTCCCGGGTTCACAAACACTTCCTTGGTACTACAATGTTAAGGCAGCACACAAGGAACAATGCTGTTTAAGGGCTTTAATTATGTGTGGGACAACACTGAAAACTATAACATGCCTATAACTTAAATTGTCATAGGTAAAGGAAAAGAGAATGTGACAGAATAAGCTATCTGAAGAAACAATGCTTCTACCAATTTTTATGAAAGCACTTTCAGATTTCAGCAACTCTGTAAAGTCCACACAGGCTAAATGTGAACAAGATGTGCCTGTGTGCATCATAGTCCAAATGCCAAAAGCCAAAGAGAATCTCATAAACAGTCATAAGACAGTGTTATTCATCGGCAATCTACTTTCCAGTTTCAGAATTTTTTCTAGATTAAATATGAAGAAATAATCTATATGTTCTTGATGAAATGTTCCTAAAATGTACTTATATTAAAAATTCTGAAATTCAAAACAAAGGGAGATGTGTTACATAAGTACTAGATTTTAAAAAATAGTACTAGGAGTGAATAAGATCATTATATATTGGGAAAGTGTTAAGAATATATCAGGAAAATATTAACACATTTGAAATTACAGTCTCAAAATATACAGTGCAAAATATGATAAAATTGGTATAATTATTTATAGATCAATATTCTAGGGATGTATTTTCAGCAGTTACTGTTATTGAAAATAATATATTTTCAATTAATGCTCACTAAATGGAGTACAGTACCCAACGATTCTACTTAAAAATGTAAACACATCTTATGACAAGACCAGAAGCTAGCCTGCATATTAAAAAAAACTAATATGAAACAAACTTTATTACTTAGTGGTTTGAATAAGAATGTCCTCTCATAATCTCAGTTATTTGAATCCTTTGTCCCCAGTTGGCAGCACTGTTTGGATAGATTGTGAAGGTGTGGCCATCCTGGAGGAAGTATGTCAGAGGGACTTGGCTTCGAGGTTTCAAAAACCTTGTGACATTGCTAGGACACCCTATCTCCTTCCTGCTTATTATGATTGAAGATGTGATCTTCCAGCTCTCAGCATCCAGCCACCATGACTTCCACCTACTGTAATGCTGTCTCCACTATTATGAACCCTAACCATCTGGAGCCATAAGCTCAGTTAAGCCCTTCCTTCTATAAATTGCCTTGATCATGGTGTTTTATAACAGCAACAGAAAAGTAAATGACGTAGCTACAGATATCATCAAGTTCCAAAGCAATGAACAAAAGAACAATCATAAAAGACAGTGTGCTTAGATATTTAAAAAAATCCACACTACTCATTGATCTAGGGATACATGATAATCTCGTAATAGAAAATCATGCCTAGGGGACGGTAAAAATATCACAGAGCAAAACTTAGAAGTTGAAGAAAGAGTGGTTGAAGACAAATGTGTTGACCACTCAGCATAAGGAGTTATTAATATCATAAATCCAAATAAAAAAAGCCCCAGAATAAATCCAAAGTATATATAAGGAGAAGCAACACAATAGGACCAATATGTAATGAAGTAAAAAGTGAAAATTAATGGGGACCAATAAAGTTGATGGTTTCTTTTCTGTCAAGGACAGTAAACAGAAACACTTCTTTACAAGTCTAGTAAAGAGAAAAAGTACAAAAGAGCAGAATAAAGGCTAAAAAAAAAAATCATGAAATTTAAGACTTTGAAGAATTTAAGAAATAATCCTAATCATAGATTTTAATATGAGGTAAGACCTCAAATATGATTAAGATGTTTCTGAAAGTATAGTTCTGAAGTTGACTCAACAAGAGGGAAAATTAAATATGTATAATCACAATTAAAAATCTTTTTACAAGGGAAGCCACAGACTTTGATGGCATCATCAGATAACTCTAAAACAATTCTGAGACAAATAATCTAAATATTTTATCTCTTTAAGAGAACGCCCCCCAACTCAGTTTATGAGGCTAGCTTATTTGGTGAAAAGCTGAGCCTGAACTTACAACTCTACTGCCTTAGACTCCTGTGTGCTGAAATTGCAGTGTATGTCCCAATGTCTACCTTGGGCTAGAATAATGTTGATATGTTGAAACTAACATAACTGGATTAGCTGCAATTGGAAAATTTTGTTCATAGGCATAGGAAATGAATTCTTAAACATAATAATAGAAAACAGAAGCCATAAATGTATAGAAAGGATAAAACATTTTGACCAGACTGAGTTTTTCCTAGAAATTTGTGGATAATTTAACATTATTAAGTCAATTAATGTGATTCACCATATATATGTGTACATAAATGAAAAAAGAGTTTAGCAAGGCTGAAATGTCAAAATAAAATTGATTGCATTCCTAGCCACTCATAGACCCATAAAACAAAAAATGAGGCACAGTGCCACCAGTGAACGTCTACAAGTCAAGACTAATACTCCTACAATGATACCCAATTCCAGAATAGGTATGGACCAAGTTATATACACCTGATGATTGCTTTTCTTTGTTTTTATGCATACGTGTATACATGTTTGAACATGTGTGTTCGCATATGTGTGAGTATGCATGCACATGTGTTCACATGCACAGGGAGACCGTAGTTGACATTAGGAATCTCCTTAGATCACTTTCCACCTTACTAATTTAAGGCAGGCTCTTTCACCTGAAGTGAGAGCTGTCTGATATGGATAGTCGGGTTAGTCAACTTGTGCCTCAGATACCATCTCTGCTCTCAGTGATGAGCTTATGAGGGAGCCACTAGGCTTACCTGGCAGCTACACAGATTCTGATAGTCACTTAAGCTTTCCAGTTCTGGAGACATTTGAACACCATTCCCTCTGCCCCGGATGCCTCTCATGGTGCTTTCTTCTGTTGCTTATTCTTTTTACTCTCCAGCTCTCAATTTTATTGTAGTTTTCCCAGAAGCATTCCCTAGCTACTTCATCATAGTCAGATTTCTCTGACATTTGTGAGTCTCACAGCTTATGTGTTCATCCTTAATTGTAATTATATACTTATTTTCTTGTCCATTTGGTTAATGTGTGTCAGCCGCACCAGAATTTTTACTTATACCCATACAGGCATGATGGTTGTTCAGCTTGACTGATGCCCATTGCCTTGCATAATAGGTAAGTTCTCAACAATGTGTGTATAAATTGCTCTGTATTCCATGTGTGCTAAGTATTTGATGAATGGCCACATGAATGAATGGCTTCCTTATGTACCACTAATCATCATTTACAAGATATTGATGAATAATGTTCTTGAAGCAACAGTGATAAAGACATCAAACAATATCCTTAACAAATGTTAACATAGCAAATGTGCTAGACAGTGAGTGAATTCAGATAAAATCAGAAGGAGCCATTTTAGTAAAGGAATTCTATCATTAGCTGTGTAAACACTATACTCACCTTGTGAGTATATTACTATTACACTGAACATGACATGTGCTATTCTCATGAACGAATTTCTGGGTGTTAGTGCTCTTTCAGACCTGTTGTATCTTGTAATCTGTCCAACTACACAGGTCAGCTTGGGCCCCTGTTTTCTTATTGTATCTACAAACCACCTCTCACTATAAGCGTTAGATCTTGAAGAAATATCATGGATATTTTACAGACATCTATAGACTTTACTACTTTATACTCATGC
>NC_034606.1:30488933-30495897 GCF_900095145.1 Mus pahari
CCTGGAACTCACTTTGTAGACCAGGCTGGCCTCGAACTCAGAAATCCGCCTGCCTCTGCCTCCCAAGTGCTGGGATTAAAGGCATGCACCACCACGCCTGGCTCCCATTCAAGATTATTTATGGAGCAAGTTCTTTTGAGCATGCCACAGTTTTATTTTCTTTCTTGTCATATGTATAGATTGTGACATGATTTTTATATATACATGTCTGTTCACATGTGTATAGATGCATGGCACATGTGTACTTACATTTACATATGTGTTGACCTTATGAGACTTTTTGATGATTTTCCATTTATTTATTGAAGCAGGGTATATGATGATGAACTTGCCTTCAGATATTTTTCAGCATTTTCTTTTATGGATTTTGTATGGTCATTTGTCCATAGGTCAAATGTTCTTTAAATTTTTGGGAAGTTATAACTAATATAATGAACTTGAATTCATTCTAAATAGGGAGCATTTTACTAAGTGTTTTTCATATATGTTTCATCTCAGTAATGATTGTATTTGGCACAGGAAGGAACTTCCTAAGTTCAGAAACTTTCTTAAGTTCAAAAAGGCTAAGTAGCTTTACTAATGTTTAAACAGTCTTATAGCTGAAGAAGTCTGACTTAGGGATCCAAGAAAAACCTGGCTATAGGACCTAAAGGATGTTCAGGGGAACTGGAGTTCAGTCAGAAATCTAAGGGATCATTTTCCCTTCTGGTCTCGCATGTAGCAGCGTCTGAAGCCCCAAGGGCAACATGTTCTGTTCCCTGTTTTCTCTGGGCTGGTGCCTGGACATCCTCAGCAGAGAGGAAGATCTCGGTACCACATTTGTGTGTGTGTGTGTGTGTGTGTGTGTGTGTGTGTGTGTAGGCCAGAGGACAGCCTTGGCAATTGCAACTCTGCAGATGCTATCTACTCTGTTTTGACAGGGTTTCTTATTGTCTCACTGGCCTGGAGCTTGCCAAATAGGCTAAACTGAAGAGGATAGCCCTTGTCGTCTAAGGATCTGCCTGTCTTTGTCTCTTTAATATTGGGATTACAAGGATGCACCACTATGGTGAATTTTTATGTTTGCTTTTACACATAGGTGCTGGGGAAAATCAATCTCAGTTCCTCGTGTCTGAACCCCGTGGCTCAATTCTTGAGTCTGTACAAAGGGAAGGAACCTTAGGGGAGGTGCATGCTGCACAGTCCAGAAGCAAGAACTGATTTCCAAGTGGAACTAAGAAATTAGAAACAAGCTCTTAAAGAAAGGGGAAGGACCTATGGGCATGTCTGAGGATAAGCCATGTTCTACCTCAGATATTCATGCAGCATTTCAGGGTGAACTCATTCCTGTGCCTGTCAGAAGGTTCATTTTTATCTCTTCTCTTCACCAAGGCATTTCCAGGAGCATCATAATATCTATATTTAATGGTAAAATGAATGCTCCAAGAGCGACTTAACTCATAGGTAAACAGCTCAGGAAATTTTGGAACCATGCTCACCGCCTGGGTTCTCCAGCTCTAGGCTTATGCTTTCTTGCAAGCCACAGTATACTTTCATGCATCACTAGAAGAAGATGCCCACTTTCAGGCCTCACTGCTAATGAACTCAAGTCTGTCCTCATGGAGACACTCATTGGGACATCACCAGAGACACATCAGACAGAAGGAAGTGCCACAAACATGGATGGGGGTTTATGAAGCCAGGAATCCAGTGCTTGCGACAGTCTTCACACTCCCAGGGCTGTTTGGATTCTGGAAATTAGGGTGGGTTGGCATGGGGATCCTAACAAAACAAGTGAAATAGCTCCCACTCAAAGCTTTGCCTCTGCCAGATGCTGGAGTGTTGTGACTATACTATATCTGGGTTTGCAGCCTTAAGCTTTACTGTGTATTTTCTGCATAAACCTAAGGAAGTCACTTTGTCTCTTTGAGCCTCAACATCCTCATTTGAGTGACAGGAGAGAATATTTCCTTCTAAGAAGCAGAAATGCATAGTGGAATGCAGAAGCTCAGTGTGTCAGTCAGTTTCCTGGCTGCAAACAAAAACACTCACAGAAATAATTTAAAGTAAGGACAGATTGCTTAGGGATCATGGTTTCAGAGATGTTAGCCCCCAGTCTTTGGCTCCATTGATTCCTATCCACAGTGAAACAGAACATTATGGAACTGGAATGTGTAAAGGTGAAGGCTGTTCACCCCATGGCAGACAGGATGCAAAGCAATTGGAAGGGACTAGGAAACAGGCAAAACCTACAAAGCCATTCCCTCAGTGACATACTTCCGGGAGGCTTCACCTTCAAAAGTTTCCATAGCCTCTCAGGTAATGGCTCTATCAGGAAACTAAGCAATCAGCACATGAGCCAGTAGGAGACACTTCTTATCCATACAATACAACCAGAAAATTTGCATATTGTTGTGTAACAGTTTCCTTTGAGATTGAAACATTTTATGCTGCAGGTAAGATCTTTAAACCAGAAAGTAAACAGCCCAGAATAGTTTCAGGAAGTTCCTGAAACTGGTCAGATTCACTAGGCCCCTCCCTCCCAAGAGTGAACAATAAAGACTCCTGAGAATCTCTCTCAGCAAGCCAAGCTATAAAGAAGGCTGAGACCAGACTAGATGTTTGGAAGAAGCAGAAACCAACCAAATTAACTGAAAGAAGTTTAGACCAAGTGAGTCATCTGGAAAGACAATTTCTAGTCTCTTGAGTCACCTTCAGGCTGTGTAGTGTGCTCCAGGTTTCTGGCTTTTGTGATCTGACACCAAGTTGGAATTTGGTGATATACATGTCTTTGACTCATTTCTGTTCCTGTAAGTAATCCCTCACCAGAAAACTCATTGGTTCATCAACTCGGACTTTGGTGGTATACATACTTTTGTCTGTTATGAGCTCCTTTTCTGGAAAGAATAAATAGATGTGTGTACTGAATATCCTCAGGAAAAATCTTGTCATATAACAGATGTCTATGTTGACTTACTGGGTTGCTTGGTCCAGCCTTTATATGAAGATATATGCCTATTCTTATTGTAACGTGTTATACCATATATGGTTGCTATCCCTGGGTTGCTATTCCTCTCTGTGAGAGGAAACAGAGAAGGAGTGGATCTGGGGGAGAGGGGTGGGACTATTAGGAGAGAAGGTAGGGAAAATTACATGGAAAACTATAGTCAAGATGTATTATATGAAAGAAGAATAAATATATAATAAATAAAATGAAATACGAAGTCCTTTGTTTCCTAAAGTGTGGTCAATGAATCAGTGCTTTATTTTCCATTTTATCTCTACATAAATGATGCATTATACATGTGCTTCTACAGGTTAAGAGTATTTCTGACATTGAGAATTGTTAAAATATTCAGTACTTCCATTACTTTATGAGGAGTGTTTATACCTAGAACTTACAGTTCAGGAAAAAGCATGGAGAGGTGGCTACAGTTAACCCTGGAATCAGACTGAGTGGGTCTTAAATCATATCTCTACCAATTACTGCATGGCCACCATGTTAAGGTTACTCTCTTTAAGGGAGCAGATGCTATGCAAAGTAGTTTGTATACTATTTACATACAGCTTAACCTGGTAGCCACATGCTGAATAATTTGGATTCTCAAGAAAGCTACTAACTTGTGATGTGAACTTGGCATAATTAGTTAACTTTTCTGCACTTCGCAGTTTCTTGTCTCTTTAATGGGAATACTTTCTTCAGAATGTTTATAATTAATAAAAGAAAGCAATTAGTAAAAAAAAAGCTTTGAAACACAATAACAGTTCAATATATCTTGACTCCTGTTAATTATTATTATTATCATTGCAAGTTTTTTCTTTTAAAAATTATGTATGTGTGTGCGCACTTGCACATTAATATGTGTGTATGTTTACAAGTGTTTATTTACTGGTGAGTTCATACCACAGAGTTTTTGTGGTCAGCGGTCAGTTGGCTTCTGGGGATCAAATTCAGCTTCTAATGCTTGGTAGCAAGAGCCTTCACACTCTGAGCCATTTTCTGGTCCTAAATATTTACATGTTTTATTGATACAGAATAATTATATATACTTTCATAGTCCTGTCCAAGACTAAGCATCAAGGACCCAGTGAAGACAGGGAGGAGGAAGTGAGTATGTAAGGGTATCTCGTATCTCTGGGAGTTTTCAGGGTCCAAGTATCCCTGTGAGCATCATCTGCCAGTGTTGTGGGCTCTTCCTGTAGCTCTCAGCTATGTGATCAGCCTTCCTGTCTGCACTTTATAATTAGTACATACTGATTTGAATAAGGGGTTGAAAATAGCCCAGGAAAAATGAAATTTGAGAGGTGTCAGAACAATAAGTGGAAAACTCTTAGAAACCTGTAGAAAAGTGTGAAGCACGGTGGACTCTGTTAGTTTACCATGATGAGTGTCAAGAAATAATGAAGAATCATGGGACCCCCTTGAGTTCAAAGAGGAACATCCTGGGAGGTGACAAAGGGGAAGACACGATCTCTTCCAAAGATAACACAATATCACACACAGGTAGATTAAAATAGTAGGGATATTAAATTTGAGAAACTAAGATATTCAGAGGAAATAAAGTTGTTAAAGACTGAAAGCAGTAAGGCCAGCATTAGGGAAGAAATAAAGGTTTAAAAATGTTTAAACCTTTAAATGTAGATGAGAAAAGAAGTTAATAATTTTTAATATATGAGATATCTAATGCCATAATACAATTCGAAAGATACACTATGACAGTGAAAAACATTAATGTGTTTTTCTTAGGTATCTGTGCCATGATATTCAGAGGTGACCATAACAGCAGTTCCAAGAGTGTCTCCAGGCTGAGAGCTCAGAGATCCCTGCCGACCTTTGACAAGTCATCTTAGGGCTGTGATAGGGATGAAAATGAATAATAAATTAATTAAAACACAACAAATAACAGACAACTACCCCCCGGCCACCCCCCCCCAAAAAAAACCCAGATTTTGAGAGGAACTGTGGGGAGGAAGAAAGATGTAAGTCCTCTGTGCTCTTCTTTTCCCTCCTCAACTGGCCAGGGTGTTTCTACAGCTTAGAATTTTAGAGGATGAGAGTCAGAATCTCATCATGATTTTTATTATCATAGTCCATTTAAGTTTTAATCTTAGCTTTTAATCTAAGCACTGGGTAATTGCCTATGAGCAATGCGCTAGGTATGATTCCTTAAGGTGAGGATGCAGGATACAGAACAAGGTTTTGTCCTCCTGGAGGCTATATTCCTATGGACTTGGATGTTTCAGAGAGCAGAGAGAGAGAGAGAGAGAGAGAGAGAGAGAGAGAGAGAGAGAGAGAGAGAG
Source organism: Mus pahari (assembly GCF_900095145.1). NCBI lineage: Eukaryota > Metazoa > Chordata > Mammalia > Rodentia > Muridae > Mus > Mus pahari. The sequence goes on from NC_034606.1 coordinate 30,494,214, forward strand.
AGCAAACCTATGTGACCTAGCTGTGTTGGAGGATAAAATGAAACAATGCTCATGACTCTAGTTTGGGGATAATTGGATCCTGGCAGTCAGCAAGTGTTAATTCTCCATGAGTGGCTATAAAGATGAAATGAGGAGCTCACGTGCAAAGTGCTTAGCATTTGCCTGATACATAGCCATCATCCCACGTGGCAGGGAAGAGCAGTGACATCCTTCACAGGCTGCCACCTCAGCAAGGGGCTCACTGGGGAGACTAGGAAGAAGGCTAGGGTATCTCTCTCTCTCTCTCTCTCTCTCTCTCTCTCTCTCTCTGTTTGTGTGTCTGTGTGTGTGCTAGGGTTTCTATTGCTGAAACAAAAACACCATGAACGAAAAGCAAGTTGGGGAGGAAAGGGTTTATGTGACTTATACTTCCAGATCATAGTCCATCACTACAGGGAATCAGGACAAGAACACAAGCAAGGTTGGAACTTGGAGGCAGGGGCTGATGCAGTGGCCATGCCGGTGGTGCTGCTTACTGGCCTCCTTCATATGGCTTGGTCAAAACCTGCTTTCCTATAGAACCCAGAATTATCATCCTAGACATGGGACAACCCACAATGGGCTGGGCCTCCCCCACTGATCACTTTATGAGAAAATGTCTTGTAGCTGGATCTCATGAAGGTATTTTCTCAACTTAAGCTCCTTTCTCTCTGGCGACTCTGGCTTTTGTCACATTGGCACACAAAATGAGCCAGTACAGCGTGTGCACATGGAAGTGCTTTCCTGTGCATATGGAGGCCAACAATCAACCTTAGGTGTCTTCCTCTCTTTCTCTCCACTTTATTTTTTGACACAAGGTTCCTTACTGTACCTAGAGATCACCATTTCATTGGCTGGTGAGAAACCTTCCTATGTTTCCCTGTCTTTGCCCCTCAGCTAGGTCACTATCAAGCCTGACTTTTGTACATGGTTGCTGAGGATCCAAATTTGGATCTTCACTCAGCAACCACTTTTCCTACTAAGATCAGCCTCTCTTTTGACTCCTTTCTTCATCCCTCATGTATGTCCTGGGTTCAAGTTACTCCGGGTAACTTGAAAGTAGCTGTGCCCGTTTGCTGGTTATTCACTTCTCCTAGGATTTGCATTTCTGTGTCCTGTTCTATGTTCCCCAAACTGTTTCCTGTGGGCAGCATCTGTCAGACATCTTCAACCTCAACTGCCATTTGAGTCTGCCTAGTCCAAGAAGGATGTAGGGGAATATGGAGAAGAAGGAGGGATGAAGGGAAGATGGGGCAGGGGAAGGAAGGGGAAAGCAAGAGAAGAGAGTCATTCATCCTACAGTTTGAGTGATAACTGTATCCCTCTAAAGTGCCGCAGTTCTCATCAAGACCTGCTAATACCACCCACACCCTTGCCTCTGCAAGTTCCTAGTGCAGAAACAGCTTCCTTATAGCTCAGGTGTGGGTAGCTAATCAAGGCAAGTGTGCCTATAATCTTATCTCAATCGCTGTCTAAGCTCACATCATATACTCTGTTGAATGTCTGTTTCCTGCTGGGACTCTGGATGATACACTATAACAATACAAGCTCTCTAACAACTTCAGATCCTTTGGACATTTTCCTTTTCCATGAACTGTCATTTTTAATCAGGTGCACATGCATGCACACACACACACACACACACACACACACACACACACACACA
>NC_034606.1:30495907-30508252 GCF_900095145.1 Mus pahari
GAGAGAGAGAGAGAGAGAGAGAGAGAGAGACAGAGAGACAGAGAGACAGAGACAGAGACAGAGAGACAGAGAGAGACACAGAGAGAGAGACAGAGACAGAGACAGAGAGACAGAGACAGAAAAACAGAGACAGACAGAGACAGAGACAAAGAGAGAGGCAGAGAGAGACACAGAAAGAGAGAGGGGGAGGGGGCAGAAACAGGGACGCAGAAACAGAGAGAGACAAAGTGATCTACAGTTCTAGGACTTAAGATGTAGTAAAAGCCTCTTTGAAACTCCTCCCTTGATGTCTGCATTCCTGTGCTGTCCTGCTTTGGCGCATACTCTTCCTGCACTGCCTTAGGGTTCCTGTTGGATAAGGGGCTCATCTCTGGGTTCTGAGGGCAGTGATTGCTGTGTGCCACTGTTGACACAGAGTGGTCAGTCAGTAAATGTGTGTTGACAGTTGTCCGGAGGAGCAGCTGGGATATTTGGTGTGATAGTTACTGAAGAGGCACAAGTGACCTTGAGTGCCTGTCACTGTATGAAGGCCATTTCTTAAGGGCAAGTCCCATGTCTTTTTGAGAGACGGTGTTGGTGAGCAATGGGGATTTTCCAGGTTCATTCACTCTGGCAACCAAGAGAATGTCCCCTCTAACTTCTCCTATTAATAAAGGACCCATTATCCAAAAGAGTTTTATAAATATGGCCCTTGGGCTTTCCCATTTACTTATGGAACACAAGCTCTTTGCGAAGGTCATGTTTTGATGTCACCACAACCCTTGATAATAGATAAATCATTTCTCCGTGTCACTAAATATTGGGGCCAGTATTGGAAAATAAGGAAGCAAATTCAGGGAAAACAAGTAATAACAATACATAGGTCTCTCACTAGCTCTTTATCACTGTAATGTCAAATAGTGAGACTTCGGAACGAATCACTCCCAAATGTCGTAATCATGCCCCCAGAAAGGTGTGTGCCAAGGCCAAGATGAGAGATATTCCAAGAGCCTTTTGCTCAAATATAGCATCTTGGTTTCTTGCTATACTGATATTTTAGAAAAAAAATCATGACTCCTACTTACAATGAATAAATATATGAGATTCGTTGCATGAAACCAAAAATAGAGAGAAAAAAACGTACACTGTCTAAAAGATATTAAATCTAAAAGGAGAAGCTATGCCAAGGAAATAGCAGAAACATAATAACAAATGTACAAACCGAAAACATGACACTTTCCTTGCAGAAATATCTTTCTTGGGTTGATTGATTAGGCTGTATCAGCTAAGAAGCAACATATGTTACTCAATAGCTATTCAGGATATTAGTGGCTCAGACAGGAAATCAGAGCCCTCTATTAACATGGATTTTGTCACCCAAGCTCACAAATGGAAGTTCCAAAGAATAGGGGCCATTTTCCTATCAGGGAACTGCGGTCATATCTGGAGAGAGTTTGTTTCTCATAACTGGGATGGGAGGGTGTGATGCTGGTGGTGGAAGCGAGCAATATAACCAAATATATTATGTAGTCAAATCAGCCCCCCCTTCCTCCAACAGAGAGTTACTTGACTCCTAAACTGGCGACTAAGAAACCCTTTCTACCAGGTGAGCAGGTGGCAGTGTATAACAAACACCCAGTGTATTCTCTATCTCCAAATTAGTGATCAGCGCATAGTGCAGTTCTCAGAATTGCTTTGAAGCTAGAATATAGGCATTCTATTTTAAACATTTCAGCATTTATTCTGTGGTGTGTGTGTGTGTGTGTGTGTGTGTGTGTGTGTGTGTGTGGTATGTATGGTATGTGATGTATGTCTGTGGTGTGATGTCAGGAGGATATATATATATATATATATATATATATATATATATATATATATGATTTATATTAGAGTTGTGCTTGATAAATCACAGCTGCCTTGAATTGTGTTAAAATTTTTTTGTTGTAGTTTTTTTTTTTTTCTTTGTCTCTCCTCTGATTTCCCAGGGTTTTGCCTGGACTGAGCTGAAACACTTGCAGAAAATTNATATATATATATATATATATATATATATATATGTGTGTGTATGTGTGTGTGTGTGTGTGGTATGTGGTGTGGTGTAGGGGGGTTATATGAGTACGTATTTGTATGTGATCTGTGTATGGTGGTGGTGGTGGTGATGGTGGTATGTGTGTGTGTATGAGTGTGATTTGTATGTGTGAGGGGTGTGTGTGACTGAGGTTAATATCAGATATTTCTTTTTTTTTCTCTTTATTTTTTTATTACTATTATTTTCTTTATTTACAATTCAAATGCTATCCCGAAAGTTTTGAGAGGAGTCTCTTAGTGATACCCGAGGTTAGCTGATTAAGCTAGGATGGCTGGCCATTAAGCTGTAGGGGTCTGCATCTCTTCATCTACTCTTCACTCATGACGGGCCTAGTGTTTGCTGCACAAACACTTGGCAAATGTGCTATCTCCCAGCTCAGACCCCATTTCCATAATTCTGATCTTGCCATATGGGCTTCTTTTTCTTTGCATAAATGTGACTTTAAAGCTATTCCTTGAGTTGAATCCTAGCTACAAACATCAGAAGGAATGTTCTGTATCCCTTCAAGCAACTCAAATTTGATGAGGGAGACAGACAACGAGACAGGAACTCAGCATATGGAGGCTGACAATTAGGGTAAAGATGCATGCAGGGTACCTACGCCTGTCGTGAGAACACTTAACATTGCTGAACAGTTGCCCCAACCATTGTGTCTCTATCTCCTCATTTGATTCACACAGGACACCAGTGAAACAAGTGCTATGACTGTTATTAGAGCCACAAGGTCATTAAACCTTGTTCAGAATGTTTTTGACAGTGATGATTCCTTTAAGGCCCAAAGTGTACCTTGGCTCTTCATGATAATCCCAGTTTTGTAGGTGAGGAAAATAAGGTAAAATTTACTGAGTCCCCTGTTCAGGAAATCTCTCTATGGAGGTCGCAGTGCCAGGCTTGGGTGTCATTGACTTGGATTTCAGAACCTACTTCTGAAAGTACTAACTGCAGTGCCCCATAAAGACAGTGCACAGCAGTATTGTCGGCAGGCTTCCTGGAAAACTTGGGTTTAAGCGCAAATTGGAATAACAGATTTGGGTTAGGAAAGCAGAGATGGAGGTCCACTGTTCTGAGAGAGCAGTATAAGAATGGAAGGAAGAGCAAGAACATTTGGCAAGGTGTAATACACCAGCATTTGTGGAGAGAAAGATTAAGTTTGGAGAGACTGGCTCTGGATGTGACAGCTGGGAGAAACTGAGGTGAGCTCTGACTCCATCAACTGCTTTAAAACGCACTGTGGTTATCTTATCAGTCTCTCAGTATATGGCCTTGTTGTTTTAAATGGTAAGGAAAAAGGCTACAGTTCTAACTTGTTCCAGAATTATTATTTCACAATGGAGCACACCTGATTCTAAAATCCTTCCATTCAATGTGTTTATATCCAATCTTCATGTTCAGAAATTTCTTCATTATTTTAGTATTCACAAACATATCTTTCTGTATTCATACACACATGTATGTATGTATGTATGTATGTACAGCAAATTTGGGATTGAGAGGCAGGAAGAGAAATAAAAAAGTTATATAGATGAAACATCTTAAATAATTCTGTCTGCTTGAATAGTTTTGACGCAGTGAGAAAATGAAGATCCAACAATCTGTTTCACCCTGTAGCCTCTAGAGGTGGGCTCACTTCCCAGGTTTCAATGTGTCACTTGGTTTAAAGGTACATCTTCCCCCAGGTATTATGGACTCTAAACATAATCTAACTGCTTTTTTTGGAGTTCAATCATACTGAGGGCAAACTTGGCATGCTCGACTTGTTGAAACAGTATACAGCTGTTTATTGATTTTTTTTTTTGTGGGCATTTAAGTAATTTTCTTTAAACTGGATTTAGCTCTTAACTTTAAAATCTAACCCTGTTGTTTTTGATAGAGTTTCACTTGTGACAAAACACCATGATCCAAAAAGCAAATTGCGGAAGAAAGGGTTTATTTGGCTTACACTTCCGTAATATTGCTGTTTATCATTGAAGGACATCAGGATAGAAACTCAAGCAGGACTGGAATCTGGAAGCAGGAACTGATTCAGAGGCCATGGAGGGGTACTGCTTGCTGGCTTGCTCTCCATGACTTAAGCATCCTGCTTTCTTATAGAACTCAGGACCACCAGCCCAGGGATGGCACCATCCAAATGGCCTGGGATCTCCCCCATCAATAATGAATAAAAAATGCCTTATAGTCAGGCATTATGGCTATATCTTCTAAATTAAAGTTTGTTTTATTCAGATAACTCTAGTTTGTGTGTCAAGTTGACTAAGACCAGCCAGCTCACTCAATAAATAATGATTTCCAAGGTAGAGCAGGTTTTGCTCAAGGAGTAAAACAAACAAAAACAAGTGTTTTCAAGTACTATTATGACACATGTAATTAACAGAAAATGTGAAAGTGAGAAAGAGGAGAGGAAACCACTGGAAAATAACAACCTTCAGTAGTTCTAACCCTTGATAGATGCACACCTCCTATAAGTGCACTTAGCAATAGGCAGTGCATATGAAATGCTTGTAGGATCAAACAATGGATGAGTGACCCCTGTGTTCTTGCTGTCAGAAAATAATCCATTGCCTTCTCTGAGAAGCCTTGTCTTGTGGACACAAGGACACTTTCAACCCTGCTTTGGAAATGAAGTCTATAAATATTCGTAGTCAGGCAAATCGGATATGTTTTGAAGTCCAAAGTGGACACTGATTCAATTCTCTTCCCTCTTTATCCAGGACCTGTCAGACATTGCATCTAAAGTGCTTTATGGATGGGGCAGGAGGGAGAAAAGGGCCCAATGAGACTGAGACTGGCATATATTATTCCACTTTGGGATGTGTTCTGAACAGGTCATGGGAAGGGCACTGAAAAAAAAAAATACATTGCATTTGCTGCCGTAATAGTACCTGACATACAGGGGATTGCTAGGGCTGTGATTTAGCTCCCTCAAAGAGTACTTTGTCTAAAGCTAATTGTAATCAATATAAGCATGGAAGTGGTGGTATAGGTCTGGGATGTTTTGGTGTAGTTTGGGGAAAATCTATAGAAGTCGCTGGTCTGAGAAAATACTGTAGACAACTTTAGTATTGTTAAGTCATCCTAAGTGACCTTTAACCTAGCAGAGAGGAAAAGGAACAGCATACAGCGTCAGGGTTTCTTTATTACTTACTCCAGCCCAGATGCTGATGCAGGAGCATCCCGGTAAAGGTACAAGAGGAAAGTTGTGTCGCAGTCATCACACTCTGAGAGTGGGGATAGGGGAAGTGGTTGAGCCAAAGAGTGGAGCAGAGAGACAATGTAAGACTTGCTTGGCTCCTGAAGCAGTTGTAGTATAATTGTATGCTCCTGAAGCAGTATGAGCATAATTGATGCAGTTTATCTTCCTCTTGGAAACTTCACCAGATAAGAGGAACCTACCAAGCACAGGATAGGGGGAAAATTCTTAGAATATATGTGAAGTGGATCCTGGTGGCAAATTGATGAATCCTATGATAAGCTAAAAATCTCCTTTCAGCAATGACAGATGCATGATCCCAGAATCATTTCTGTCAGACAGTTCTAAAATATCAGCCTCTTTTGATGACCACATCAAGAAGAAGGAGGAGGAGGGGATGGAGAAGGGAGGAAAGGAAGGAAGGAAGGAAGGAAGGAAGGAAGGAAGGAAGGAAGGAAGGAAGGAAGGAAGGAAGGAAGGAAGGAAGGAAGGAAGGAAGGAAGGAAGGAAGGAAGGAAGGTATCACCCAAAGTCATGCTCCAAGACTGAAAAATCCTGGATATATAAAAGCTTATAACTCCAATTCAGAATATCCCCCAAAGGATTATTTCAGCCTCAAAACTGCCTACAGGATCCAGGTCTCTGTTGAAGTTGTATTAAAACCAGAGGTGTTCATGTAGCTCTGCTTCTTTCTCTTCCCTTCCATAGATATTGATCCTAACTTCGTCCTTCACAAATGCCAAATGTGAATTTTCCTTTCAGAGTCTTATTTTTTTTTTTTTAGAAGATCCAGCCTGGTATGCTATATGTGAGTTTCTTGCCTTTTCTAATCTAGTCAGTCTTCAGGACTTGTTAAGTGAATGATTTAGTCAACAGATTTCATTTTTCCATTTATTTAGACCATTTTATTGATGATGGTGGTGGTGATGATAATAATGGTGACTGTTTCATAGCTATTCTTCTCCATTTCCTCCTTTACCTCACACGTGTGTACTGGTTTCTTGGTAACACTGAGGCACTTCTGTCCCAACGGTAATCATTACAGCTAGGATCCTTTCTCCCTGAGACCTCTCATGCCAGTTTAGATCAACTATTTGGAAAAACCTCTTTGTAGGTGAAGACACATAGAGGGAGAAGGAGAACATGTCCACACAACAGTCATTCCGGGTAGAGGAAAGGACAAAAGTAAGAGAAGGAGAAAAGGAGGATATACTTCAGAGTGATGAATTATTTTGGTGTGAACCTTAAGACTATGGTGAAAGACACAACAGAAGTCCACAGGAATAGAAATTTCCTACTGATATGTCCATTTCCTGAGATCCCACCTGCAGTGATTTGCACAAACAAAACTGCCTCTTCCATGCCTCCCCATCCTCCCAGTGGAGCAGATGGCCATGTCATGGAGGTGGTAATAGCAACTCCTGAGAGTTTTTGATGCTAGCAAGAAGTCTGTGTGGTGTAATGTGATGGTTACTATGGCAAGTTTTATGGGGTAATTAGTTTTGAAGAAATATTTGATTCATCGTTACTTACTAAGTTAAAAACACCAACTTATCAAGCACTTGTTTCTTTTTATTATTCTCAAAAAATGTATGTCTGTGAAAATGCATTATTCATGACTGTGTATGTGATCACATGTGTGCATGTATGTGTCAGAGGACAATTTTGGATATCATACCAAGAAATTCTGTTCACCACTTTTGAGGCAGGGCCAGAGCTCATCAATTAGGTCATCTTGGCTAGGCTGTGATGTCCAGATACCTGCCTGTCTGTGCCTCTACAGTACTGGGATTAAATGGATGTACTGCTGCATCTATCCTTTTTATATAAGATCTAGAAACCAAAATCAAGTCCTCATGCCCAACAGACAAACCCTTTATATGCCGATTTTCCAATCTCAGGTTCAAGTTTGCTTTTTTTTTCTTCTTTAAAATGTATCTTTTTGGGTAGGACAGATGAAGACCAGTATGCACCTATGATTGGAGCATTTCCCAAGTTATGGAAGTTTGGACTTCTGCGTAGATATTTCCAGTATCTTCCCTTCATCCCCCAAATGAAAGGTACTTATTGTTGCAGAGGAATATTGTATTGATCTAACAGAGGTCAAAAAGTTCTTTCCTGGGTCCATATTGAGTGCCTTGGCTCATAAACAAGTCAACTTCACATGATATAACTTTACAAACATCTCTCAACAGTTTCCTTTTACAGGAGGAGAGGACCAAGACATTCCCCTGCTCTTCCTTCTCATGAATAATAGGAGAGAGAGGGGTTCTAGAAGGATGTTCTAAGGATGGATACTGGCTCCCATCTATGGCAGGAACTAAACATTAGCACTCTGTCAACAAGGCTTTAGCTTATCTGTCCCCTTTTCTGAGTTTACTCATTAGATGTTCCAATCAAATAAAATGTTCTTCCAAAACTTAAGTGCACAGCGCTTATGAGTAAGTGCAAAGTGACTTGGCCTATAACACCGAGCTGTGTACCTTGTGACACATTCAGTAGTAAAAATATAATGGGAGCTAGGAACATAAAATGGTAAAAATATAATGGAAGCTAGGAACAGAAAACGTCTCTAGCCAGTGATGAGTCAGAGCAAACAGTATCCTGCTAACAATCTTTAAAATAAATATGTTTATTTTATATTTGAATCTAAATGTTGGCATTTGACACAGCTCTGCTTATTTTTACTTATCTTTAGGAAGTGGAGTAATTAATGACTCCTTTCCAGGACTGCCACAGGGTGAAACAGAGTCACATCTGGAAAAATCTCACCCCTGAACCTGCTACCTTCACAGACGGCTCTAATAGTCTGTTTCTGGAATTTAGGTCTCAGCTCTGGCTCTTTCTGGTGGGGAAAGACTTAAATCTACTTAATGTCGCTGAACCTCAGTCTCTTCATATGTTAACCATAAAGCTTCTGGTTCTTACTTCACAGGCTGTTGTGATTAAGTGAGTTAATTACTTAGCACTCTGACAGATAATGAACAGTCAGTACATGCTAGCTGCTGCTGTAAATGTTAATTTCTTTCTCTATGATCTTTCAGAGTGGGTTGATGTGCCATAATTTTTCTGGATTCTGTAACTATTGTGACAATGGCCTTTACTGTACAGATTGGAACACAGTGTCATAGAAAAAGAGGTGATGGACATGTATCTGCAATGTCCTATTTGGCACACTCTCTTGTGTGGGTACATACTACAGATCACGAGACAGGACAATCATATAAATCTTCAAACTTGGGAAGCCGATTTGTAGAGGGTACTCTGTTAAACTCAGGGTCCGTAAAACTCTAGGCTCTCAGGATATGTTAGTGAATGAAAAAAGACTATACCCTTTCAAAAAATGTTCTGTGTAGTTTGTGTCTGTTTACGAATGAGAGAGCCGGGCAGTGGTGGTGCACGCCTTTAATCCCAGCACTTGGGAGGCAGAGGCAGGCGGATTTCTGAGTTCAAGGCCAGCCTGGTCTACAGAGTGAGTTCCAGGACAGCCAGGGCTACACAGAGAAACCCTGTCTCGAAAAACAAACAAACAAACAAACAAAAAAGAATGAGAGAAAATGTCAGTACAACTATTCACAGAAATACATTTCTTTATTCATCCTTTAATAAATAGAAAAGTATTTTCCGGTGCACCTGCAATGTTTCGAGCCCTGCTGTAGACACAATAAAACATGGCCATAATTTCCGGTTTCCAGCAAGAGGAGAAGATAAGCGTTTCTATATCAAACTAAGTTAATGAGGACTGTAAGGGGAGGTTGGGTAGGGATATATAAGGAGAGAGGTCACAAGCATAATTAAGTATCTAAATGTAGATGACCCCACTGGGTGGATGATTCAAGCCAGATCCTGAGGGCATCACATGGACCTCTGTAAGGAGGAGATTGGAGCAGAAGCAATAGTTCTGCCTGTGTAAGAGAAGGGTGGTACGTTTAAGGATTTCATGGAAAGAAGACTGGAGCATAGCAGTGATGGAGAGAATAGATGAGCTGTACAGAGCAGATACAGGAACAGAGAAGGATTCTGTGGACCACTTTGGCAGCATTCACTTCAGCCAGTACAAAACTATAGTACTCTTAGAGTAGAGAAGGGTCCCGACTTCATGAAATTCAGGGATCACATCTCTCAGAGCCAGTGGTCCATGTGCCAGAGCTGGCAAAATACAGAATGGCAGGAAGGCTTCCCCTAGAATTTCTTCTGAAACTTCTTTGGACAAAAGTCAGATCCTTCTGGTCCATTCAAGATACTGGAACCAAAATTCCTGCTTTGATTAAAACAGGCTTGGGGGAAACCTAAGGATTTCACCCAGCTTAGAACATCAGGTCTTTTGAAGGCAGAGCAGGTAGGAATCGGATTCAGGTGACTAGAACCATTCCAGCTGAGATTCCTGGCTCCTACTCTGAGCCCCTTTTCTCCAGACAAATGTCTCGGTTTTTTTTTAATGGAAATTTTTACATTCATTCGTTCATTCATTCACTCATGTGGTGTGTAACTCGTAGTAGTTAGTTCTCTCCTTCCTCTATGTGTATCCAAGAATCAAACTCAGGCTATCAGGCTGAGTAGCAGGTACCCTCACCTATTGAGCCATCTCACCAGGCCATGAGTTTTGACTTTATGGACAGGGGAATATGTTTTCATAATTGGTTTTTATGACTTGGCATAATAAAAGCTGGAAAACCAGAGGTGAGTACCCTGCATATGCTGGAATTTTCAGGGGCAGCCCCACGATATTCCATACGCATGCCCTGGAGAGCCAGCCATGGGGCATAGATGGTTTTCTCATTTTAACCCAGTAGCCAGTTCTTTGATCCTCAGAGTTACTAAAATAGTGAAAATGAAGTTTGCCATGTAAGATTATAAAACCACTACTGGGAGATAAACAATGTAGAATTGTAGCCTGAAACTGTTTCAGAGTCTAGAAACCTTCCAGCAAACTGGGAAGACAGAATTGTTTGCCTTACAAGTTGAAAAATCTGGTTAAATCCACAGATCCCTCATCTTGAAAGACAGGTGTAGTAGAAAGACTTAATCCTGGTGCTGCTGACATAGAGACAGATAGATATCCGGAGCTCTCTGGCTAGCTAGTCTAGCCTACTTGGTGATTGGATTCCAGGCCAGTGGGAAATCAGTCTCAAGAACAAAGGTGCTAAATACCTAAAGAATGACACAAGATTTTAACCTCTATCTGTCTCTCTATCTCTCAGTGTCTCTCCATATATTTGTCTCTCCATATCTCTGTCTCTCTGATCTCTCTCTCTCTCTCTCTCTCTCTCTCTCTCTCTCTCTCTCTCTCTCCCTCTCCCTCACCCTCTCTCCCCCCTCTCCACAAACACACATCTTTTTAGAACATTGTTTCCATTGTTTTCTTGTTTGGTGTATAATATTGAGGCTATTATTTTCCCACATATATATAACCATCTTGTATGTAAAAGTATATAAATGCTAGAGATGTGGTTCTTAGATATGAGTGCTCTGAGTGGGTCATTCAGAGTAAATGTTGATTCTAGGGGGAGAAGTGGGTCTTGAAATACATGTTCTACTTCAATATTTAATCAAACAGTGACTCAATGTAATTCCAACACTGTCTCCTTTAACTATTAATATTTTTGAGAGGTCAAAAAGAATGTGCAAAGAAAGAGAAGTAGTTAAAAAAAAAAAACCCCTTTTAGTAAAATGTACCAAACGTCTTAGAAAACTGATGTGTCAATGTACTGTTCTAGCTTTTCAGTTTCATGATGTTGCCATATGAGTTGAAAGTTATCAAATGCATACTATTTAGGTTACCTTTTAGTACTTTGCCCAGAGTCTGATGTCAACTTTTCAGTGGCTGGCCATCCTAACCTCCCTAGTGGGTCTATTTGCTCATTCAATAAAAATCCACTGAACATCTGTGCTCTGGGAATTGTTCTTAGGACTGGAGAAGTGTCAATAAATTACAGAGTCAAAGTCCATACATTACAAGCTTCCATTGCAAGCTGCATAATGTAAAGTAGCCTTCATTAGGTTAGAAACAGAGGAATTTTCTGTATCAACTCTGTTCTCACACTTTTTTAAAAAATAAAATTCATATGATAATCTGTTCCATTTTACTGAGGCTTATATAGGCTAAGTATCATGCTAGATCAGTGAGTTTTGCTTTTCAGGATCCAGACCCTACTAAGCTGATACTAGAATATGTGTTATCATTAATTTTGCCAGACCATTCTCTTCTATTTGAGGTGAAATGTAGGGGAGCAATTTCCTGAAGATTAAAATGTTGTGAAGTTATGAATATGAGTCTATATTTTTTTCTAGTATTGGCAGTCTATCTTTATAACTACCCAGTTTTTCAGTAGTTTCAAATATTATCTTTACTGGCTCTTCCAAAATGAATTCTTTTGTAGGAGTCTCAGCCTAAACTGGTATGTCTTCTGTCTCAGATACTACAGGAAAGTGAAGGGACTCATTTTTCTGTCTTCTATACCAAATCCAGTTAGCATAAAATTCTTCTTCATGAAGATAACAAATGATGCCCTTTTATTTATTATGTAAGTCTTATTGAGAGCCAGCAGCAGACATAAAAGCAGTAAGACAATAGTAATTACATTTAATAGAATGGATGCTGGCTTACCTCTTAAATGGTAACATCTATTTAAAGATGTGGAAACCACAAGTTCTGTTACAGGACACAAGCTATTAAAAGAAATGCTATCACCTTGGCACAGGAATTTTGCGTGGGATTCTTGGAGTTACAATTTGGCAGATCCATTAGGTCATCTTATTTTGGTGCAATTCTTATTGAGCTTGGTCCTGAAACTGATTAATCTGCAAACTTTAGCCTTCCCTAGCATTTGAACAGGGGAGAAACACCACAAACTTGGAAGAAGCATTACTTGAACCCTAATTGAACCTAAGTTTAATTTCCTAGACATTGAAATTCTTCAGCCAGATCAGTGTAGTGGACCACACTTGTATCCTCAGCAGAACAGTTTATGGTCAGCTGGAGACACATATAGGAGATACACACACACACACACACACACACACACACACACACACACACACACACACACACAGAGAGAGAGAGAGAGAGAGAGAGAGAGAGAGAGAGAGA
>NC_034606.1:30508544-30544292 GCF_900095145.1 Mus pahari
GAGGAGGAGGAGGAGGAGGAGGAGGAGGAGGAGGAGGCGAAGCACACCGAAGCAGAGTGAATAAGCACTAGCATCAGCAGCAGGAAGAGGAGGAGAATGTATTAGTTAGAAGAAAAAGAAATAAAATAATAGGAATAGAGAGGAAATGGGGGATGATATGGAGGAAGGGGTTTCTAAGGGGGGGGGAAGGTTTAGAGTGCAATTAAGTTGTGACAGAAGAGAAGACATCCCTGAGAAATTGCTCTCCTTGAGGACTCAGGCAGCAGAGGAGCAGAAGGCATGGGTTTTTCTGATGAACTGAGTGAAACACTGGGTTGAGGAATGAGAGCGTGATGAAGGATGGCACCATCTCAAGGACACAGAGCCAGTAGTAAGATGTGCAACCCGGGAAAGAGCAATGGGAAACTAATGTCATTTTCTCAAACACCTAACACATTGCAACAGGGAAAGATCCAGTGCTGTCCCTGGCAAATTGGAATTGGAAGGGGAAAGAAATAGGTATTGCAGGGTTTTTTGTTTTTTGTTTTTTTTTTTTTTTGTTTTTTGGTTTTTTTTTTGTTTTTTGATTTTTGTTTTTTTTTTTGTTTTTTGTTTTTTGTTTTTTTCCACATAGCAGAAGGAGCAGAGATCAAGCCAGACAGGGTAAGACTACACATAGAGATAGACAGGGGCTACTCCTTTTAGCTTTCTGGCTTGGCCTACCGCAGGAGTTGAACAGAGAACCCTAGGTCCACAAAATCAGGCCCAGGAGAACAAGCTAGAGGACATATCCTGATACAGTGTACAACATCTCTCTATGATGTAGAATATTTCTTAGACTTCCTTTTACAGTCTGATTTTGTGTGTGTGTGTGTGTGTGTGTGTGTGTGTGTGTGTGTGCAGCTAGCCAATTATTTGTAACTCCTAGAAGAGTCCCAGAATCACGAGCTCCAAATTGTAGAGGATGTTAAAAAATATTATTTTGTTCAAACCATCTCCCTTTGCACCAAATCCCTGGCCAGAAGCATCTGGCTTCTACTGAGGACCTCCAGGGATGGGTTTTTAATCTCGCAAAGCCTGGTGTGCTTTCAAAGATTTATAAATAGGAAGGCATTTGTTTCTTCCCCTGGGAAACAGTCCCACCTGCCTCCAGCCACTACTGTTGCCTTGCATTTATTCTAGTGATATAAATTATACATCAGATGGAGCAACATCGGATCTGGCTCTTTCTGGTCCCCAAATCTCACATACACAGCAAAAGAAAACAAAAGTCCCAAGCACCCAGGACATGAAAATGGCTGTTTGCTGTATTTCTCTTAGATATTAGATAAACCAGTATAGGATAGAGAACTTTTCATTTATCTCAAAGACTAGCTGATGATCATGTAGAGACTACACTATGATCACGTTGCAGTCATTATTGATTAGAAATCATATTTACATGTTAGTAATGAGAATTAAATTAAAAACAAAATAAATAAATTAGGAGTATAATTTGTTCAAAACTCCTAGTTGAGTATTTTGGTATCGACTGGAAAGCCCAGGATTTAGAAGATTAAGGCCAGAGGATAAGGAGTTTCAGGGCAGCCTGGGCTACATAGTAAGTCTAATGCCAGTCTTAACTTGGTCTCAAACACAAACACACAAAACCATGAACATATACACACACATGTGCTCAAGAAAAAAACAAACATAGTATATTGTTGGTATAATGGCCTAAAGGTACAATCGATTTTCTAAGATCTATCTATCTATCTATCTATCTATCTATCTATCTATCTATCTATCTATTTATTTATTTATTTATTGTCACCTACTCTACTCTGTGTGGCCTTGAGCTTTCTTCATGGTCTATGATGGTTAGTGGCTGTTTGGGAAGTAATGGAACTTTTAGGCCATAGAGCCTTTCTGGAAGAAGTATAAGCCTTGAGGAAGGTGCCAAGAGTTTATAGCCTCACTTTTACTCTCTCTCTTTCTGTGTGCAGATGGAGATAAGATCTCTCAGCTTCTTGTTCCAGCTGCCTGTGGCTTGCCTTCGTTGTTATTATGGGCCATTCCCTCTAGAACCAGAAGTCAAAATATATTCTCTTTTCTATAAGCCACTTTTGGTCATGGTGCTTTATTGCAGCAACAGAAGACAACTCGTAATCCATGGGTATTCAGAATAAAAAAAGAACCATTTTCCATCTTGAAGCCTACCAACCAATAGCAACATCAGCATTGCAAAGTGATTATCAAATGTGAATGTGTTCCACCTGCCTCTATTTTAAGAACACTGAAGTATTTGGTGAGAAAATATCTAGAAGGAATTTTCTCAAACATCACAAAGTAGCAACTTGGTGATGCCTAGGTGGGTCAATGGACCAGAAGTGGCATGTGGCACGGAAGGGAGCTGTGAGGACCTCTTTTTTATACAGTATAGCAGTCTCCCTTAAATTGTTTTAATACTTGGTTTAGTTTGTCAGGTAATCTGCTGCTATTGCAAATCTCACTTTATTAATGCCATTTGTTAGATGTAAGCTTTTCCTTCTATGTATTTTCCTTTGACTTTATTGGAAATATGTTATTTTGATGTCGCTTAGTTTTTCTTTTGATATTGGGATAGATCTGCAATTTGAAATATGCCCATGCTCATGAGAAAGGCTTGATAAAGTAAACTTCATTGTCTGAATCTTTTTCTTCTGGATGCTTTAAACCCAGTGACCTTAACCTGATGACCAGCCAGATCTTTTGTGCAATATATTAAATAGAAACTTGGTATCTGAAATACTTTGCATAAGGAAGGAATTCTATGCACAGATCTATAGGAAGATACAGCAGTGCTAAATGATAGCTAAATCATTTCTCTCCCTCTCCCTCCCCCTCCCCCTCCCCCCCCTCTGTAAAGAACGTTCTAGATAAATGGTAACGGAGGCATCCTCATGGCCGGTACTTTTGTGTATGGGAGGAACTGAAGAACATGCTGCTTGATGTTTAGTGGTTATCTTCTCACCCTGAGGTGTGGACCGTGCCTCCTGTGCACTGATGCTGGCATTGGTGTTTGGGATGGCACAACTGTCCTCTTTCTTTCATCTGCCGTTCCCGTGATTAACAGAGAGATGTACCCTAAGAACGATTGTTCTGCATTTTGCCAATCACTGAGAAAGGTACTCTGCTGCTGCATGCCACTCCACACTCTCTTTGTTAAAGGGATCACTTCATCACTCAGCTTTTCGTCATTGTTGTTTATTAGGTTCAAATTCTTTCTTATTCATTTATACAAAGAGACATTGGCAAAAGGAATCTAAATGTCATTTGGTTATACACGAAATGACTAAGCTATAGCAAGATGAAGCAGGTTCCTCAAAGCCACCTTGTCTCTTTGTAAGGGAGCTACGGACAAATAAAACTCTATAGAAACCATGCTCCCAATATAGATATTCAGGCTGAGTAAATGGCAGATCAATCATTATTGAGTAATGTTGACATAAAATAGATTGTTGATCACAGCTAACACACGTTTTGAAATCCTGACAGGTGCTACAGAGTCACTAATCAGATATTCAAAAAAACAATTGTCTGTCAATTAAATATCACAATCATCAGTCTCTCCAAAACAAATTCAGTGACTACAGTGACTCATGGTCTTACAGCAAATAACCATATTGCAGCTCAACCAGCAGAAGAATTAAATATTACAAACCCTATAGTAAGTTGCTTTTAGTATTTGTTCAATCATTTCTCATGAGTGATGTCCTTAGACTCTCAAGGTCAAAGATGTTCAGATGTTGTATTTTCTATAAGAATTGCCATTGTCTGATTTAGGGAATCAAATACCCAAGACAAATACAGAACCCCATATCCATGTTAATTATAACTCAATTTTACAGTGTTTGGATTTTTTCTTCTTTTCATAGGTAGGGTTGTATGTGTGCATGTGTGTGTGTGAGACGTGTATGTGTGTGTATGTGGAGACCCTTGATGTCAAGAAAATTTTATATTCTTGGAGGCAAGGTCCTCTCACTCAACCAGAGTTCACTGAGAGTATCACTAGCCAGCTTGCTCTGGTAATCCCCTGCCTCTGCAGGCACCACACTTACATGACATGTGTGTAGATTATTTATCTGGTTTTCTTGCTTGGGTGGCAAGTAGTTTAACTGCTTAGGTCTTCTCCCACCCATGGTAGACATTTGTAGCTGCACAGGAAGTCAAGGAAGAGGAAAGTGAATGGTATGTTCAAAGTTGTATTGGTAGATGATATTTTAGGTGCTGTTTTCAATACAATGTTCTATATTCTGGATTCTGCAGAACTAATATTAAAGAAGTTGGTATTGTCTCTTATAATTTATTGCCTCTGAAACTAGCATAGTTAACTCAGATAAAGTGGTCCTAACAGACCATTGGTTCCAGTGGGAAGCACGAGAAATGAAAAACTGTGGATTGGAGCTTCTCACTGGTCCCTGGATTTGAGAGAAATGATTTCACTCTTCTGAGCTCAATATCTTCAGATGTAAAGTGGAAAAAGCAAGAGCTGTTCTGATATGACCACTCAAGCATTTGTTCACAGACAGGTAAAATGAAGAGTGAATTCTAAAGACACTTGATGAGACTTTAGATAAGGCCATAGAGACTTGATGATGATTTGGGGTTACCTTGACTCTGTGACATTTATAGACCAGCTGTCAAGACAGATGTGGAGATCAGGAGTTGGATAAATTGAAGCAGAACACACAGTATGATATGATAGAAAGTATGATAGAGTGTGATCTTAACACTGAGGATCTTTTTAAATCCACTCTATTCTTTGGTCAAAGTTACAGAGAAAAATCCAGAGCAAAAATGGAATGAGAGTTTGTGGTTTCTGTGGACTTAAGGAAATGTACTTACATGGTTACTTTACACACACACACACACACACACACACACACACACACACACACACACACACTATGTATATATATATATATATATATATAGTGTGTGTGTATATATATATATTATATGATTATATGATATTACTATGTAATTTGTAGGAGAAGAGGGCAATGCTAATATTTCATAAACAGAAGAGGCAAGAAGGCTTTGTACTCATTGGTTGCTTACCACTTGGAGACAGGAGTCCATCTTCCAGGATGAGCTATTAACCACTAGGCTAGGAAGGCTCACCAAAGAACACTGTGATTTTTTTTCTTTGACATTGCTCTCATTGACTTGGTTTCTAACTGGCAGTAGAAAAAGGAATCACATGGGAGAGTCCTTCATGGAACTAGACATAGAATTGTTTCTCATAAACATTTTTTGAGACTTTCTAAAGAGTTTTTGACATTAGATACAGACTTTACTTTCTCAGCAGTTTTTATTCAAACTGCTCTAGTTAATGTGTAATCTGGCTTTTACATGATGGAATTAAAGCTGCAGGAAGAAAACAAACAGCCCATTTTTGTATAATCCTCTCCCTTTGAGATTGAGGCAGAGCCCTTTGCTTGGTGAATACCAGGACTCAGGTAAAAGAGGGGAGAAATGCTTTTCAGACCACACACACTAAGCATGCACAAGAAAGACTATTGTTGGGGTGCCAAGCCAAGGAAGGGACTGAGAGTGTACATAGAATGATTAGCTGATGTGGGCCCCAGGATTCAAAGCCAGGATGCTACAGAACAGGGAAGGTAGAGGAGAGAGTCCCCTCTCTCTTAGTCTTAGGGCTCTACTTTGAATTGGTGGGTCTGACTCGTTCAGAAGTTTCAGGAAGTCGTGTTGGTGAGACTTCCTGGAGAGAGTTTCTGGCATTCGTTCCTATGAGACATAATCTC
Organism: Mus pahari; assembly: GCF_900095145.1. NCBI lineage: Eukaryota > Metazoa > Chordata > Mammalia > Rodentia > Muridae > Mus > Mus pahari. The sequence continues at coordinate 30,514,313 of NC_034606.1, forward strand.
ACAGCAAACTTCCCATTCCTCCATCTCTTACAACCTTTCTGTTCCCTCTGCCACAATGTTTCCTGAGCCTGATGTGTTTTATACAGCCCACTGAGAATAGCCCAACAACTGCATTTTGCCTGGTTTTCTGTATGGTCTCCCTCTGTTGCAATGAGAAGTTTCATCCAGAAGGAATGAGGACTATACTTATCTGCATGTATAAGGACACATGTTTAGAATGTAGTTAAGGAATATGCTAGTTTAGTAATGAGGAGGTTGAGGAGAGCAAGAAGGGGTATATGGGAGGGTCTGGAGGGAGGAAAAGGAAGAGAGAAATGAAGTGATTAGAATCTCAAAAAGCAAAAGAAGTGGTAAGTATGAAAAACTGCCAGAGATGGGTAAGTACAAATAATCCAGTACTATAACTTTTATTTTAATGAAATGATCTGGATAATGCTTTGAGCTTTTCCTTATACAATCTAATAAATAATGGCTAGTAAAAACAGCTTTGACATTTTTGACAATGCACACCATAGGATAGTGTCTGACATATGGGATAAAGGAAGTGATTTCTGTGATTGTTTTCTCATTCCCTGTTGGTGACTGTTGGAGATCTGGGAAGGAATCAGAGGGGAGGTGATCAGGCCATGGACCTTCATTCCAATAAACGAAAAGCATGGCATTCAGAGCTGTCTTTGTGCTGTGTGCTATGCCAGGGTCTAGTGACACAAAGATAATATGACCCAGTGGCTGTCCTCAAGGATCTGACAGTCTGCTGGTCACATGGAAAGGTGAGGGCCCTGTTGTGATAGGTGAAAATTCAGGGTGTGGCAAAGGTCCAATGAAAGAAACTTGAACCTTGCTGAAGCTCCCGTATGCCTTCCACTGTGTGAGAAAGATTATCTAGGTTCCTGGAGAAGTACCCCAGTTTTCACAGGAAGGTTAAACGAACATAGTAACCAGCAGTGCCCAGAACTGCAGACCTTCCTGATCCTGCAGATCTACCCTGACATTGGGCAGACTCATCTGCTGCTAGGTTACCAGGCTTTGGATGTATTCAGCTTGTGATAGACAAGGTGATTTGTGAATAACCAGCTTCAGTCCTCTGATGGCTTTTTTCGCATGCACCTCACCAAGAAGGAAGAGCCACACCTAGAGTTTTTTTCCTAGAGTTTGAACTTTTTTTTTTGTTTTTGCTCTAGTTCCTATAAGAAAGGTTTCATGCTTAAAAGAGCTGAAGTCAAAAGAAACCAAGACCTGTGTATGATAAGTGTTTGCTGAACCCTCTGCTCTGGATGGGTTTTGAACACTAAGGACAAACTCCCCCGACCTCATCACTGGATTCACAAACTCCCTGGCCCAAATCTGTTCAAATATCAGCTCTGTTAAAGCACAGCCTGGTCAGTTTGGTACTCAGTAGTGCCTCAGGACGAGAATTTACTAGGATGTAAACAGATAGTTAATAAACAGTTTGCTTGCTAAATACCCACTCTCCCATTCTTCCTCATTAAAATCCAATGCTGCTTTTGAGGAGCAGCAAAAATCTAATCTGTTTTCATCATTTCTTGCTGATGCAGCAGCCATGTGTGACAGTTGTGGTCCCTACAATGTAAAAGGTTGGTGCTTTATTAGGCACAGATCCCAGAGGAGCACCCAAAAGAACAGTCAGTTAACATAATCACAATGTCTTTAACTTTTAGATACACTGTCCTTCCTCCTTTTACCTTTTTCTTGAGTGCAAAGTAACCCTGATTGCTTGTAGGTATAACCAATGACTTTCAACTGGCCTTGAAGAAATGACCACCTATACCAGAATCTTCCTAAGGACAGCTCCTATGGATTCCTGTCAGTACAGCTTTCTTTTGATGAATCTTCCTGTTGGAGAGCCCATCACTTAAAATTGTGGCTTCCCAGATTAAAGATCCTCACCTCTTTCATGGTTGGTGTGAGACACACATAGCATAGTTAACCTCTTTGTCATGGCAGAACCACAGATATTGGAGGGCAATCACCACATTCCTCTGATATTCTTTCTATCCTCAAGTGTGCCTACAGCAATTTTCCTATATTTTTCTCATCCTGTTTTGTTAAAATTTGGGAGCTATGTTTCTTATAGTCTAAGTTGAAAAACTACATGTATTATAATTATGTACGGACTATTCTTTAGTAGTCTATTTTATGAGCAATCTCAATGTATTCATATGCAATCATGTAGACATAGATATGGTCATAGATATGTGTGCACACACACACACACAAACACACGAATGAAGAAACTCTGAATTTGTTTATTCCAGTCTACTAGAAAAATCAGCTGGTACAAGTCAAGGATGTGATTTTTACAAAATAAAGTGGTTGTAGGTTTTGTTCTCAGGTAAAATTTTTACATGGTATGTACTTTAAATATAAATAGCAACTAAAAAATTCATGCACTTAAAAAGAACCTTCCCCACATTGATTTCAATTTCTTTTTTTTCTTTTTTTCCCAAGACAGGGTTTCTCTGTGTAGCCCTGGCTGTCCTGGAACTCACTCTGTAGACCAGGCTGGTCTCGAACTCAGAAATTCACCTGCCTCTGCCTCCCAAGTGCTGGGATTAAAGATGTGTACCACCACACCTGGTTAATTTCAATTTCTTTTCACGTCTAGTTCACATCCTCACCATATAGATGTTAACATTCCTTAATAAGGAAGAATAGGAGAGTGGATATTTAGTAGGTAAACTGTTTATTAACTATCTGTTTACATCCTAGTAAATTCTCGTCATGAGGCACTACTGAGTACCAAACTGACCAGGCTGTGCTTTAACAGAGCTGATATTTGAACAGATTTGGGCCAGGGAGTTTGTGAATCCAGTGATGAGGTCGGGGGAGTTTGTCCTTGGTGTTCAAAACACATCCAGAGCAGAGGGGGAGCCTTGTGCTTCATAGGCATTTTACAATTTGCAACACCAAAGTTTAGGCATCTATTTAAAAAAAAAAGAGCATATTAGATAACACAATATCTAACAGATACTTCAGGTCTTGTGTGTCGTAAAATTATATATAATTCAGATAAAGAAATTCACATGACATGCATTCATTCAAAGCCTAGCACAGAGATAGTGTTAAACAAGCCACTGTATGTTTATTTGACATCGGATCATAAACTCAGTCCATTGGTTGGAAAGATAGTCCCATGGAAGCATTTGCTAAGAAAATGGCTTCCATTCAGACTAGTATGTGGCTGGAGCCTCCCACTGCACGCACAGCATCTCCAGGGTTAATTAATCCTCTCTGCATTCTGCTTCTACCCCACAGGGCTAACTGAGAAAACCTTGCCATGAGAAGAGCTGGCTTCTCAAGTGCCTCTTAAGTGACCTGGCTTCCTAAAATATCCTTCATAAACAAAACTCACATGATATGATTTGAGTGTGTAAATCCAATTACATTTCCTGGGGAAGCTTGCAGCCAATTACTCTGGCTTCCCCTGCTGTGGGTGGTTGACAAAGCAGCATTCCTGTACTCATCCTGAGGAAGAAACTATTTATATAAACCATTATCTGGCTGACTGAGGTGAAAACCTATGTGTCACAGATGTTCCCCAACTTCCAATGCTGCTGCTAGACTTTAGACTCTTCAGTTCTGAAAACAAAAACAAAAACAAAAACAAAACAAAAAAAAAAGCAGACATTTGCTTCAGAAACAATATGTCAGATGAATTGATGTATTGCCCATTTGTCTATTTTGGGCCTATTGGTCTCTCAGAGAAAGAGCGTTGTGCCCATTTGTTGGCGAGAGAAAAGGGTTGAGATGAATATTGCAACTGTCATCTGTATTCTGGAAACAAGTACGTGCAGGATCAACTCCAATGGACCAACTTGGGATGTGAATCAATCCTAAGAAATATTTAGACAACAGTGAAATGTCACAGATGATTGTAGTAGTGTCCTCTGATTGTGTACGAGTGTGTGTATGTGTTTAATCTTTTCCTCTTATGCTTGGTTTCACTTATTTTTGGTGAGCTCTTAAATGCCATCAATCATCAGAGTGTAAATATGACTAATGCATTTGTCCCACTTAGCAGGACATTGCAGCTGCTTCTCCAAAATTCGAGTCACCCCCCTCTGCCCCCCAGTTCTAATCTAATTGTGCTCTGGCTCACTGATGGCAGTCAGGTAACATACCCAGATATGAAGGGAAACAAATTCATAATTTAATCTTGAACAACACACATTACACAATCAGTTTACAACTCTCTCTAAATATACAGACACCAAATCTATTTGCAACTCTTAGACAAAGAGGCCCACAGGTTAGGGCCAATGGGATTTAATTGATCATTTTGGCATCATCAGAAATCCTTTACAAAACCAAGCCACCCTCCACCAGAGCAGACAAACAAGATGATAGTTTAAACAAAAAGATAAAAGGCATAACAAGAATGAAAAGCAGAGATGAAGAAAGAGAAAATAAAGGCCACGAAGGGAAGGCTTGTATTTTCACACGCAGGAGGGTAATAGCTCCATTCTCCAGCGTTCAGAGGCACCTCTGGGGAAGGCCAACACTCAGATATGCTGTTGGAAGGCATTTTTTTTAGATATGCTGGTTGCAATTATTATTTTAAAGTCCATATGAATATCCCGAAAGAATGTACAGAAACAGGAGTAGTCAGGGTTTAGAAACTGCATACTGTAACTAGAGAGGTGAGTTAAGTCAGAGTGGGAGTCCTATCATACCATTTAAATAGGCAGCTCTGCGTTATGAATTGAGTGTTTACCAAGTTAGGGGTGGTTTAAATCACGTGTCACTTATTGTACATTAAGTAGTCATAGAATCTCTTAATTTGATTTGAGTTAGATACAAAGAGCCCTAGTCTTAGACAAAGATGTATAAATGCACTTGTGTTTAAATTGTATAAATGAGAAGAGAGAGAGAGAGAGAGAGAGAGAGAGAGAGAGAGAGAGAGAGAGAGAGAGAGAGAGGCTATAACTCCATTATCTCTTTTTGTTTTTACTCTGAGGTCAATGCCTCACTTAAGTGACCAGAAGTGCATATTTAAACCACAGTTTCTCTCCTAAACCCCAGCTGCTCCCATCATACATCTCTATCTTACCTGCTACAATTGCATGCTGTCCTACACAATTACTGATAGGACAGCAGTCTAACTGGGTCTCATTATTTGTCAAGTTCAAGAATCATTACTTAATCAGCAATTGTCTGGTTGTAGTCTCTTACGGTTTGATGAGATCCGTCTAAGACAGGAAAGAACTATCTAACTGACAGCGTGACCTTGAGCATGGATTAACCTGGATTTGCATACCAGTCTGCATTTGCTCATAGAGTTATCTTGCAGAAATCACTTTCTATCTACACTTATCTCCTTATCTGCGTCGACAAGGGGCACAGACGACTAATTAGTCACTGGCTGTAACATTTTAGATCCCCCAAGAGAGAAGAAGCACAATGCAGTCATCTTTCTGGTTAAGTATTACTGCTCTCAGTTTTCCAATAACTAAATGATTTCTACCATCCTGTGTCTAATGAGCTGAAGAATGAGAACAAGACGATTTTCAAATGTTAGGTAGCCCCTCTTATTGTCACCAGAAATTAAATCAGAATAATCATAGCTATGGTGCTTAGAATGTATCTGGGGCCTTATTATTATATTTTATTTATATGTATAGTGTTACCTTATAATACGTTTTCTGATTAATAAATTTAACTGGTGGATAAACAATTGGCTTAAAATGGAGAAATATCAACTTCCTAGAGAGTATGGGAAAGACTCTCAGTGTCATTGATTTGAATACCATATGCGAGGCTGACACAACAGTTTAAGTCAGTGGCTGAAGAGCAGACATCAGGCTACCTGCAACTGAACTCTTGTAGAGCGTTAATTAAAAACAAGGTTCCAATTGGGCTTTGCAACTTAAGAAGGTTTCTCATTATATCCAGTGCTATTGGACCCAGAAAATGTGGGCAATTTGGGTGGTTTGTTATATTCTCCATGCCTTTCTCTCTCTCTCTCTCTCTCTCTCTCTCTCTCTCTCTCTCTCTCTCTCTCTCTCATGTGTTTTTGTTGCATTATGTGTTGGAATTTGGAGGGCAGTGATTTAGTTTGTTGCCTGAGTAGAAAGAATACAAACCATTTCTATGCTGAGAAGAATTCTCTTTAGTGAGCCTTTTAATATTAAGACTCATATCCACAGTAGGAATCAACTTGTGACACATATTCACAAGGGGCTTTGTCTGCTCATATGGAGGGTCTGCAAATGTTTGAAGCACAGTGGTTGTCCTTTCAAGGCACAGATGTGATTTCTTAGGGGTGGAGACAGTAGCAGCAGTAGTAGCAGTGGCTTGGATTAAGAAGGCAATTACTGGCTCGCTTATTACTTTTGAAGATGACATTTCCAGTGAAGTGAGACAGCTGACAGGGTGTTCCTCACACTGTACGCTCATTTTAATCCCACGAGTCTTGAAAATACTAAGTTAAACCTGAGCCATCCTCTTCAAGGGAATTAAGATTAATGCAAAGAGCTGATATTCAAAGGGTTTATGGCCTTCGGTTGATGAATTGGTACCCAGCTGAGGCAGAAAGATTTTAAAGAATCTATGCCATTTCTGGCATTTTCTCTCTTAATTCCCTTCTGCATTTTTCATTAAATGCTCATCGATGCAGTGTATGACCTTGTACTCTCTTGAATAGCAAAAGGAGTCCATTTTACTCTTAGTCTGCAGAAAGGATGCCCTTAGAGGTTGCTGAAGAATAGTTAGCATTGGAGTTCAAATTCTAATTCTGTCCTTATCACCTGTTAGCTCCCTACCCTCAGAAAGTCCCCTTTGTTTCTGAAAAGCTGATCTTTCTTCTTCAAAATTAAAATGAAGGGCAATATTGCCTATATATCATCCTTAGGTATAGCAACACCAACAAAGGATCTAAGCTTTGTGTAAAATATTGTACAAATGGCATGCTATATGTATTTTGGTTTCTCCAAACAGTGTTTAGAGGTAAAAGCCTGTCTTATATACAAACAACTTAATTGTGTATACATGCTTGTATAGATGCGCATGAGTGGAGGATTCTTTAATCAACAAAGAGTTTGGGAAGTTGAATATCTTATAATCATGTGATGAGCAGTCTTGTTTGTATGGCAATTCCCTTAGGTGCCTGCTCTGTGTCTGGTATTTGTTTAAGTGCCATGGATAAAAAACGTCAATACTAGGGCAATCTCCTCCCCTTTTAGTGTGTGTGTTCTTGTGAGCATCGAGACTTCAGGTAGAATCAAAAGAGACACAACAAGATGATAAGATAGTTTCAGACAGTGTGATTGCTGCGGAGAAACCCAAGCAAGGCATGCACCAGGGAGAGTGGCTTGTGAGAATCCGGACGAATAGAATATGCCAGATCATGTGAAGAATGGGGGTGGGGTGGGGGGAGGGGCGTGGGATTGACCCAGAATGCAGATGTCAAGACGAAGAGGTATGAAAGTTCCTGAGATATTAGGAAGATGGAAAGATGGATGGGTGGAGAATTTAGGATCTGAAGAAGAGCAGAAGAGGAAGTGTGCGAGGAGGGCAAGCAGCCCCTGGGGGAGAGTAGGCTGTGGTGAGCACTTAGGAACTCGCTATGGTGACCCGCAGAGGTTCTTACCAAGTTTTATGTGTGATTTGGGCCCTGAACATGGAAAATAAACCAGTATATTCAAAATAAAGCAGAGCAAAACAAAATAAAACACATTCCCCCCACCCCAACCAATAAACCAAACCAACCAACAGACCAAACCCAAAATAACACAAACCCAGGGGTTTGGAAAAGAGAGAAACCCCCAACTTTCCTGCAGGCTCTAAGAAGCTTGTACCCCTAGGGGGCGCCAAAGGAAAATGTTTAAAGGAACTTGCAGCCCCAAGCTGAAGAATCCTATGGCCCAGGCAGCTTCAGTATGGTGGAAAGGGTACTTGGTCTATGAAATCCTATTAAGTCAATAACCTGTCCCAAACAGAAAGGCAAAAGGCTTAGTTTACATGTAGTGGGTCTTGATTTTCACAGTGGAGAACTGACTGTTTATCATAGGATGGGAGTGGGAAGACATTGGGGGTTATTTTTAATCTTTTCCCATCTGGTAGTATTTGAGTAGAGTATCAAACAAATATGGAGCCAGAATTTGCTTGCTGGATTCACTTGGCAAGAAAAACATATCTATACTTAGAACTTTGAAGACATTCATAATTTGACACTTAGGGTGTGTTTTTCTAAATACTACCCCTGCATATTTTATGTGGTCTTTCAGTAGTGTGGCACCAAGGAAGGGTACTGTTGTAAGGCAGTGGGTTGTAAATGAGGCTTTCTGTATACGTCAGATATCTGTGGTTGGTTGTGAGAACAACTCAGACTGAGTTAGGTCTTCAAAAAGGAGGAGAGAGGCAGGAGACAGATGAGGAGGGGACAAGAGGGAGGGGCAAAAGAAGAAAGCAATGATTTGCTGACACCGAAACATAGTAAAGAAAAGGAAGAAAAGAACAGGGGGTGCTTGGGAGAAAGTAGATTTACATGCTAGGGCTTCTGTGTTCACAGAATTTGAAATGCACAGCTTATACATTGTATAATATTATACAATCCCCGGGCAAAGGCCTTAAGGCCTTCTTCAAGGGACACTTTACTATGCGTCAAATATTAAAGGCTTGGGATATTTTTGAGAGCATAGCCTTCATTGCCTGTAGTACAGAAAAGTTCAGCCACCCAGCTCTCAGCAGAGCTCTCATCGCCCTGTTTCCTGCCCAGTGATCACAGCCACATGCTTTAGATACTCTTAGCTTTTTCTGGAGGAGACACTTCGAAAAACACGGTCAAAACAGCTAACCAGATAAGCAGCCTCAGCAAATAGACACAGCCGTCATGAAAGGAAAAAGAACTCCCCCCCCCCCCATCCAATCAAACCCCAGACGGCAATGATGGGAAAAGCTGTCTACTGGGGCTAGTGATCTGCAGATCATCAGTCAATTCGCAGTAGGATTGGCCATTGTAAGAACTTTCCATTTATACTTGGCTAGACGAGTTTTAACATCCATCCAACACAACAAGAGTAAGCAGAGATGTAGAGAACAGGACAGAGGCATACAAAACACCTCACAGTTGCTTTCTTCTAAAAATTGAGTCTGTTGCCGGTTTCCCTCTGTAAGTGAGAAGCCCCCACACCCACTGTCCCTGCTAAGTACCAGATATTTGTTAAACAAAGTGTCAGGCCATTAATTATCAATTGGTTTTAGTGAATTTAAACAGCAGATTCTTTGTCTACCTTCCCAGCCGGAGACAACGTGAACTTTGTTCGCATAAGCACATTCATATTTAATGAGGGAGAGGAAGAAGGGGAAAGGAGAGTGACAGTGTTGGAGACTTCCTCTAAGTAGATCATTAAAGTCATCTACATTGAAGCGTCTCTTTTAATTAATAAAAAAAACTTATATTCTTTGCCAAGAGTCTGCTATCCTGCAATTCCTGAGACCTATTTATTTATGTATTTATTCATTCAGAGATCTGGGGCTGGGCACTGTAATAGATGAAACCACGGTAGATCCCCAAGGGTACTAACATTACCCAAATAAAATCCCTGTCATAGTATTGAGAAGGATGGGGAGGGCCTATTGGAGGGCGCCCAGCACTGCAATTCCATGTTTAGCAAAGATGAAATCCATTCAGAAACAAGCCAAGCAGAAAGCCAAGTGAAGAATCCCTTACAGCAACCTGCTGTGAGTTAGCAAAGCTCAAATCTAGGCAGTTCTCCTCTTTGGTGTCCTGTAGACTTTGGGTGTCAGCCGGAAAGGCTTATGTTAGAAGAGAATTACCAACCAGAGTAGAAGAGTAAAGTTAGCCGTTTTGTTTCAGTTATTATGAGCCTTGACGCCCCCACCCCCACCCAGGGACACACAAAGCCTAAGTAAGCCAGGGAAGCAAACTTACAAGAATGGGGCCTCCCTAGCTCTCTAGAAGTTATTTCTAAACAACGGGGGGGGGGGAATGGAGCGGGAAAGCAAGTGCAAGCGGGAGTTACCTGGTTGATGGAAAAGACCACTAGCCTGGGTGTGAGTACTTGAAGGGTGACTTGCAGCAAGGATGTGCCCAGGCCGGCCAAGATGGCCCAGGTGAGAGGCAGCGGAAGCATGCTGTAGGTGGCGAAGAGTGTAAAAAGCACGTAGCCTATGCCGTCGCCCAGAAGCCCATAGCCCAGGCCTGCTGCCAGAATCTGGGTGGTCATAGCCACCCAAGTGACCACGCCGCTGTATTGCAGGTAAGTGTGGGAGGTGTTGTCCTTCCTGACCACCACGAGGGCGCAGATCACCACCTCGATGCCAGTGAAAAAGCCTAGCAGGATGCCCTTGAGAGGGTCCATGGGAGCCGAGGCCAGGCTCAAGTGCAGGACTAAAAGGGTGAGTTTGGTTAGTACATCCAACACGTTCATCACTACCTCCGATTTGCGCCTCTGGCCCAGGAAATAGCGTTGGTAGAGGCGCTCCAGATCCCGAGACTTGAAGGAGTTGCGTAGGGTTGGGAAAATGACCCCTCGGTAGCTGTACCCTCCATTGAGGAAGAAATCCGAGTTACTTGGGGCACAGTCAAGGTGTAGGAAGCCCAAGTCGCCCCCGCCCCCGCTGCCACTGGCACTGCCGCTCCCGCTCCGTTCCGGAAAGACTTTGGTGCCACCGGTGTTGTGCGCTCGCTCTCCCGGGCCCAGAGAATAGAGAGGCAGCACCGAGTCACTAGACAGCTGCGGCGCGTGGTGATTGGGTCCGCTGCCCGCAGGGTTCGAGGCTTTGCGGGAGCCCCCGCCGCCGCCACCGTCGCCGCCGCCGCCTCGGTGCCCGTGGATGAAGCGCTGCTCCGTGATGTGCCGCACCGCCGTCTGCCACAGCAGTCGCTGCGGCCGAGAGCCGCTCCCGCCGTCGCCGGCCGGGGGCGTCGGTTGGATGGTGTAGAGTTCCTCGCTGCCACTAAGGCAGTGCACATCCGAGAGCTCCATGGCTCGGGTCCGCGGGGAGGGATGAGCAGACACTGGTTGTGGCAGTTGGGGGTAGGGGTTCCTAAAGACCCGAAGGCCGCTTGGCAGCGATCCCTTCTTTCCTAGGCTGCTCGATTGCAGGAGCCCTGAGCAGGGCCCCCACAGGTCAAGTCATAGTGAGCCCGGGAGCAAGGTGCTCCTGGTAGATTGCAGCGGACCCCTGCGTGCTGGCAAGCCTCCTTCCCGCCAATCAGCTCAGCTTGGATACGCAGTGAAAGTGGTGGCTGTTTGTCCGCGAAATCCTCAGCGCTCTGAGCCACGCTGTCCCTTTCTGCGCTCAAGCCCCTTGGCTGGCTCTAGGCTCAGCGTCTTGGCGCAGTCTTCTTTCTCCAAGAGGCGCCTGGGCGCCGCGCTTCTTCTGCGCGTCGGGCGGGTCCTGGCTGCGGCACTGGACTCTGGACGCCCACGTCTCGGCGGCTGCAGAAAGGCTGGCCAAGGGTGACCGATGGGTAGGATGGGTGCTAAGTTAGCAGCTGTGGCGGCAATCATCACCCTTCGGATAACTCCATTGCGCCGGCATGGGAGCCGGGGCGGAGCTGGAGGCGGGAGCGATGAGGCAGGAGGTGTGGGTGATGGTGAGGTGGCAGGGCGCCCCGCGGGAGGGCAGGAGAAAGGTGGTAGCCTTAGCACTAACAAGTCATCAAACAGTTAATTTGGAGGTGTACTGAATGAAGCTCTCTCTTCGGTTCCTTCCTCGTTGTGGCCACTTCCAGAGCAAATACTGACAGAGCGGGTTCTGGACTGATGCATTCCTCAAGGAGGATCGTGGCGGGGCGCTAGCCCCACCAGGGTCCCAGCCTCTGCTACAGGACTAAGTCACCGCTGCTAGCAGCGATTCTGATGGGTCGCAGCACACAATTCCCATTCCCTTCACTTCGCTCTTTGGAGTCCATTGGGCCTATCAGACCCCAGGAGGTGTGAGGAAAGCACAAGTGGGGAGGGCAGTAAAGCCAACAGCTGAGTACGAAGAGAAGCCACTGGAGCGGATTCCTGAGCCTGAGAAACGAGCCTAGGCGGGTGAGGCGTCAGGCGAAAGGTTTGAGAAAGAAGAGAGGCTCCAGGCCGAGTGGAAGTCGATGAGACGCCTCCGGATCCAGGGAAGCGCGGGGCTGTTTGGGCGCTCAGAACCGCGCAGCGGGACCGGAGCCTGGGAGGAATTTGGAGACCTGTCAGAGCGGTCAGACACCCGCGGCGACTTAAACCCGCCCCCGCGCCAAACCACGCCCCCGGAACCCAGGATGGGGGTGGTGGTGAGTGGGGTGGGGGCTGGGACACGGAGGCACCCAGATCTGCACAGGACGCCCCAGGTCTTGAAGGGCCGCACCGGTGGGTCAGGCAAGCGCGGGCTGCTGGAGCCCCCGAGCCTGGCAGCGCTGCAGTGGAGCGCTCCAGCTGGCCGCGCCCGCTGGTTCCTCCGCGGTTCTTTTTTAAGCACTGGCTCCTGTCCTTGGCAGGTGCAGAGCCAGGATCGTAGGCCGCTTTGCCCACGAACTCCTCGAGACCAGAGACGCGCACTAGAGGGGCTCATTTCCGCCCTCCCCACTCGAGAGAGATGTGGTATGTGTGTGTGTGTTGTGTGTGTGTGTTGTGTGTGTGCCTGCGCGTCTCTCGCGGTGTGTATTTAATGCCAACTTTCAGGTTAAAACCAAAATCCTCCCAAGAAGCCACTCTCATAGCGGTGGGCAGCCTCTTACTATTCTCTACTCCCCGGGTCCGGGTAGAAGAGGGTATTAGGATGGGGGCGTGGTCTGCATATTTCGGATACTAAATTTGTCTGGGCTGTCAAGAAAGGTGCAAAGAAGAACCTTCGGAAAGGTATTTCCAGGGGCCTCCTGGAGGCAGCAATCCTGCCTGCCTAGGTATGTTGAGGGTCGCGGTCAAAACCCAAGTTGCCCCGCAGCGGTTCTTGCATCAGCACCCAATCCAGCGGGGTCCTTGGGTTCTGGCTTTTCAGGGATCTGGTAGCAGTACCAGTCTGGAGCACCATTCTGCAGGTGGTGGAAGTCAACACCTCTGCCACAGCGACTGCGGCTGCAGCCACTGAAGCTCTGGCCCTGAACACAGTCAGCTGATGGCCAATGACGTCAGGCTCTGGGAGCTTTCGCAACCTCGCGGAGTCCCATGAAAGCCTAAATGACCTGGCCAAGCTGTCTCCAGGACACTATTCCCACCCCCACCACCCCACCCCCATCTCCACCCCACCCCGAGATGGCGATTTTTATGCCTTCTTCTAGCTCCTTTTGGTCCTAAGCAAAAAAAAAAAAAAAAAAAAAAAAAAAAAACCACCAGCTTCCCCTGAGGAGCCAGAGCGCCCTCCTCCCATCCCATCCACACCAAATTGTTCTCAGGGTTATTTGTAGCGGCTGTGCCCCAGAAACCTGTGTTTTGACTCCTCTTTCCAAGTCTTATAGGTCACCTGCCTCTCATAGAGCATCCAGAAAGAACAGGGAAAAGTCCTTTAAGGCACTACCATTCCTCGCCAGCATTTCTGGAATTTGGTGCACTAACTGGAAAAGATCGCTCAAGAGAGAAGGAACTCGATTAAACGATGAATTTTGAATAGAAAGAAAGCTGATTCTATTTTAAGTTCAGCTTATGGACATATTAATTTGTTAACTGGTCCTTAAGGGTCTCGTTGACCCTTGGGAGCTAGAAGTTAAGAGCAAAGCATTAAAAACAAACAAACAAAGCAAAACAAAACACAATGAAACTAAAACCAAAAGTCAGGTTGTTATTTAGACATTAGACATTAGACATTAATGAAACCAATGTATACATTAGTCTGAATAGTTTAGCTCTACTTTTATATTCTTGGACTCGGGCTTTCTTAAACTTCTGAAAATCTAGGATGGCTAATCTTTTAATTTGGAGGAGGGGAGAGAGAGGGACTAAAGAGCGAAGAGTTTTCCCAAAGCTCTCCGGTCTGCACATAGAGATGGGATTGTGGCTTTTCTCTTCTTGAGGGCACCAGCGGAGTCCCCTGTGTCAAGATGACCTAAGCATCAGTGCCTGAGAGAGAGGCCTCTTCAGGTTCTTCTGTTTCCTGGAGCCTGAGGGTTCAGCCTGGATCAATGAAGAGTTGAAGGCAGATGGAACTTTCCTGTAAAAAAAAAATCTTCCTCCAAGCTGGACTCTCCCCCAGGATGATTTATTCAGCAGCAAAGAGGGGGAGACTTGGGCTCAATCCTATAAAATGACTCAGGTTGATGAATGAGCACAACTTGCTGCAAGGAGAAACTCCAAGAATTTCATGAAGTCAGAAGCTGGAGCAAATGCAACTAGGAGAAAACATCACGTCGGCCCAGCTGACCTTTTCTTTCTTATAAGGGCACTATCGCAGTCTATTGTAAAGTGAGAGAGCTGACTGCACAGAGGATTCAAGTGTGGTCCTTCTTACTGGGGCGACATGATGCTCTTCAGCCTCCAGAGCAGTCTATTCTTGAACGAGAACTTTGGGTGCACACAAATACTATACTTATTTTGTGATATGCCAACCACCAAGTGATTTCTTACTCAAGACATGCCAAGCATCGTGCTGGAGCCTGGGAGGGACTAGGAATGTGCTGTTACTCCCTATATATTTCACAGCATCTACTGTGACCCCAGTACAGTATTTTGACATTTTAAATTTACTTTTTTATATAATGACATTTCCCTTTTTTGGACTTCCCAGTTCATCTTTCTCCCCTAAAATGCTGCACAGCCCATTCTTCAAACCAGAGTAGTAGTGTCTCTGCATAAAGCCTTTTATGATATCCCTAGTGACCATGCACGGGGTCCTCTTATGCCATCTGATGGTGTGTACAGTGGTGTAGCTCCTACCAAAGGGATTATAGATCCTCCATTAAATCCCAGGTCTTCATTTTTGTTGCTTCTCCTGGTGAAGTACTGATGCCCTTGAAGGGTGGCTCAATTTTCTTGGTTGCCATATTCCTTGGCTTAAAGACTAGGGACATTTTTTCCCAGCCCCTATCAGCTGTCAAGCTCTTCCCCCAAGTCATTCATAAGTATTCCACTTAACAATTTCAGTGATTCTGTGAGTCAGGCCTTTGTCTGCTTTTAGGATTCCCACTTTACTGAGTAGGATACTGCACACTGAGGCTTCTTATAGTACCTTTCCCCAGGATGGGTGTGGTAGATGGTTAGGTACATTTGGATTGTCCAAGTCTCAAATGCACATACTTAATGAAAGTTTTGTGATTAATAATGACTAACGTAAGCAAAACTGGTAGAAGTGAAAACACTAAATGTATGCTGATTTTTCAAAGGCAGGTTAAGGGATTTCTGAGGGTTTTTTTTTTTTTTTTTTTTTTTGATATGGAGAAATCTGTTCCATAAGTCCAAATAGCAGATGAGTGTAACAGAACACAGCCTTTTGTAAATGGGTGGAAGGCTTTTATTCATTTTGGCTTACTTCAAAGCATATACCCACACTATTTTATAATTGTGAAAAAAAAAAAACAGATTTTTCACATATTAGATTTAGCCAAAACAATTGACTTAACCTATTTTTTCCACTGGTTTCATAGTGGTAAAATATTCTTTTGCCTCTTTGGCATTTGTTTTGTGATGTTGATGCCTGCCACTGACTACATTTACAGTATCTATATTTAAGAAAAGAAATTGTCTGTCCCCTTAAGAAGTACCTTTGACTCTTTAGCTTGATTGCGTTCACACACGGGTTTAGATTCTAGAAAACATGTGCCCTTTGTTAAATGCCCACAGAAAGCCTGTCCCTGACTGAAGACATTAAATATTTACATGTAAAAGAAAAGTTGGACTGAGTTCAACCCCAGAGATCCTGTTTCTAAAGGATGGTGTTGGTGACAGGGCAGCTTCCCAAGTCAGACGTCCCTAAAGGAAAAATGGCATGTCTTCTTCCCGCGGAAAGCTGTAGTTAGAAGACACCCACAACATTTCTGCTTCTGTTGAACTTCAGGAGAAGCCTGTGTCTAAGGCAAATAGAGCCCTCTATGGGAAGGACTGCCTTAAAAGTGTTTGCACAACCATCCCAACTGGAATGCAGCACAGTGTACGTACGGCAGAAGAATAAAGCGTCAGCTTCACTTCTGTTTCTTCTCTGTCTCGAAAGTTACACGACAGAATGAAATATCTGTAGACAGTTTGGGTCTTCGCAGGAACTAGTTTAAATTAGATTTTGGTGCCTGTAAGGAGAAAAACTGTCTCTCTGTAAGAAAATGGTTTTGAGACAGGGAAGGCAGGGCTCATAGCATGGTCAGGCGAACAACAGAAAGGAAGCTTCCAAGGGAGACAGACATAAACATTTTCTGCTTCTTAAAAGACAATCTGTGGTTTAACCAGAGGGTGAGATCACTATGACATTGTTGCTGAAATTCCAAAATTATAAGAACACCCTCCCCCCATCCCGTACTCCCCCCACAACACAGTAAAGAGGGACTTGAAGATCCCAGGCTTCCAGTTAGAGTCCTTGGCCTGACCATCACTCTTTCCCATCCTTAACCCTATTACTGGCTATAATTCAGAAAGGGGAGGAAGAGAGGAAAGAAGAGGCAGGGGAGGAAATGTGGGAGGGGCATCTAAAACTAAGGGTCATTTGAGACCGTGTATGGAAACCTAATATAGTTGAAATGCCCTATAATATACACACACATAAAAGTTATCTAAATGACACTGGAAACATCTCATGTCACCAAATGTAACTCCAGTACTGGGAATGGCTATATCTAATCAAGTTATTCGTTCCCAAAGGGGCCCCAAGGAAACCCCCAAACAACCTAGGCTATTCCCAATGATACTGGTGGCTCTTCACAAGCTGACAGTAAGGACCCATTACTGAACGCAATCCCTACACTGAACAGGGAGAGGTCGAGTTGGTGCTACCTAGAGCCTTTACCTCTATGGTCTCGTGTTCACGGTACAGGAAGGTACTGTGTTGTACACTACCAGATTAACCCAGCTACAAAGCTTTAGTTGCACTGGCACAATAGTGGCACAAAGCTTGAGGGAGTAACTAACCAATATCTGGTTTGACTTAAGGCCCATTTCAGGAGATGGAACCCATACCCACCACTGCTTGTGTGGCCAAAAACCTGAGACTAGACAGGCCTAGGACCAAGGGCTAAAACCAAAGAATACTGTTCAGCTAAAGGAACAAAGCAAGAAAATGAATCTTGACATTGTCCTATTTTTATAGATCCAGGTTTTGCTCAGCCATCAGCAGAAAAGGTTTCTACCGCAACAGATGGGCTATAGAGAACCATAGCTAGGAGAGAGAGAGAGAGAGAGAGAGAGAGAGAGAGAGAGCTTGGAATCCCTAGTCCTAAGTGGAATATCTCCATCAAATTTCCCCCCCTCAAGGAATTTTGTGGAAGTGAGGTGGAAAGAGTGTAAGGGCCAGAAAGGATGAAGGGCACCAGGAAATTAAGACCTTCTAGATTCAGAGCAGGGCTAGCACACACATCCACTCACAGAGGATAAGACATCACACATCGTGCCTGCATGGATCTGCACCAGGTGGGGTCCTAGAGTTGAAAGGAGAGGTGCACACATATCCCTAGTCCAGAAACTATCTCCAACTGATAATCACTTGCAAATGAAAATTAGTTTTCTCCAAGAGAGTCTCACTGGAGAAACAAGTTCCTCTTAAGACTATGCCCCAGGTTCATTTCTTTAAATAAATAAATACGTTTTTATTAGATATTTTCTTTATTTACATTTCAAATGTTATCCCCTTTCCTAGTTTCCCCTCCGAAAATCCCCTATCCCCTCCCCCATCCCCCTACTCCCCAACCCACCCATTCCTATTCTCAGTCCAGGCATTCCCCTGTACTGGGGCATAGAGCCTTCACAGAACCTAGGGCCTTTCCTCCCATTGATGACCGACTAGGCCATCCTCTGCTACATATACAGCTAGAACCACAAGTTCCACCATGTGTTTTCTTTGATTGGTGGTTTAGTTCCAAGGAGCTCTGGGGGTTACTGGTTAGTTCATATTGATGTTCCTCCTATGGGGCTTCAGACCCCTTCAGCTTCTTGGGTACTTTCTCTAGCTCCTTCACTGAGGAACTTGTGCTCCGTCCAATGGATGACTGTGAGTATCCACTTCTGTATTTGCCAGGCACTGGCAGAGGCCCTCAGGAGACAGCTATATCAGGCTCCTGTCAGCCGCCTCTTGTTGGCATCTGCCGTAGATGGCCAGTACAACACAAACTCAATAGTATCTTTGGAGGTTCTTTACAGGTGTAAATATTATGACTTCTGGTTTTGGGTTTTTATGGGTTTTGGGTTGTTGTGTGTGTGAACATATATGTTTGTCTCTCTATTTGCTTTTCTTGTAGTTTTTCTTTGGTTCTTTTTCTTGTTTGGTTGTTTTATCATATTCTGATTTGTTTTTGGTTTATATTATTTTATTTTCTTATCATTCCTTAGATTGCTGTTTATTTTCTTTTTTTTTTTTTTTTTCTTTCTTTTTTTCTTTTTCAAGACAGGGTTTCTCTGTATAGCCCTGGCTGTCCTGGAACTCACTTGGTAGACCAGGCTGGCCTCGAACTCAGAAATCCACCTGCCTCTGCCTCCCGAGTGCTGGGATTAAAGGCATGCGCCACCACGCCCGGCAGTTGCTATTTATTTTCTAACAAGAGATAAGAAGGCTATGGGTCTGGATTAGAAGGAGAAGGTGGGGTTGAGAGGAGCAATGGGTAGGGAAACCTGAGTCCTTGTATTCACAGCCAGCAAAAAAACTAGTGGTCCCTTCAGGCAACCATTTGATCAAGTCACCACTCAAGTGAATTTTCCAGCCCCATTCAGGCAGCAGGGTCAGTCTAGCTGCAGCTATTAGCTTGACGTCAGCCTCCTAAGAAGTTCTGAACTGAGTTCTTATGCAGTGATCCTCACAATAATATAATAAACATGGATTGTTTAGTCCTCTAAATTTGGGGTCATTTGTTATGCAGCAATAGATAGAAAATATACTGATTCTCTCACTGAGCTAAAAAAAAAAAATAGTTAACTTGCACCTTCCAACCTTGCTGATGCCCTACAAGTCTCCTTATTTCTCCCTTCTTTAAATTATCAATCCAATTGTTACATAATACATGTGAATATGCTATTTACATCATTTATATTCTTTCATTTCCCACCCCAACCCCTCCCATTTCCCCATTCCCCCTCAAATTCATGAACTTTTCTTTAATTATTATTATATATTAATATAATATTGCATATACATATACATATGCACATACACATACATTGAGCCTAAATAATGTTGCTTATATATTCATGTTTAGAGTTAACCTCCAGCTTCCCATGCTTCCTCAATTCATCTCCACCCTGTTTCCTGTTCTCTTCTTTTTATAATTGACTGAGTCAAACAAACCCACTAAGAATTAATACTGCCCAGGTGACCACCAGCCCTCAAAGAAGGATAACTGGCTCTTCTCCAGCAGGTATCAGCTGTCAATATTTTCTCACTGAGAAGTGGAGTTGTATATCGTCTCCCCTGCATCCATGTTGGGAATTTGGTTGGCTTAATCCCATAATCCCGTGCTGGTAACCACAGCCGCTGTGATCTCATGAGTCTGGTGGCCATGCCATATCTGGGAAGGCAGCATCTCACTGCATTCCTCCCCATCCTCTGGCACTTACATTGTTTCTGCCTCCTCTTACTGGAGGTTCCTTGAGGCTTGGTGTGTGTGAGGGGGGAGGTGGATATATATGTCCTTATTATGGGTGAGCAGTTAGTCTCTGACCCTCAGCTCTCTGACTAGTCATGTGACTGCTACCTACTGCAAAAAGACCCTTTTCTGTCCAAGACTGAGAACAACCCAGGTCTATGGATAGAAATGTAAATATTCAAAAGGCAATTTGATAGCATGACCATTAGGCAAAGAGCAATAGCAGAACCCACCTCATGTTTTTTGTTTTTTTGTTTTTATATAGACTGATTTTTAGTCTTTCTGTGGTCATAGTACATTGCTCTTCCAAGAACCCAGTGTTTAAGACCCCACTGTCTTCTCTCTTGCAAGTATGGGAATCCTCAATTTTAAACTATGAAGAGTTCCTGTTTTTCAAGATCATCTCATTTCTTTTCCTGGATGCTCCTGTACTTCTATGTGCTTCACCACTTCCTGCCCCTGTAAAACCTTTCTGTTTTCCTTTCAGACTAAAATTTGGGAAACAGATATCAGAATGATAGAAACACTACTTTGGATTTTTGCTCCTCCTTTCTGGAAGTGATTGACAAGTAGCTTTGATGAAAGAAAGGAATAGGTCCTACACAGGAGGGTCTCTCAGAATGATTTCCATGTTTACAAAGTATATGCAATCTTCATAGGTCAGAATTGGTTTCATAGTGCAGGGTCCAGTCAACTTATGGAGTTATGCAGCTAACTTCCTGGGTTAAATTCATATAGCATGTATAAGTAAAATTGAATAATAAGGCTGTCTATACTTCCATGGTGCTGTATGTGAGCAACTTTTCATGTATACATTCTTCCTCTGAAATCAGTAACTTCCAGATAATGTGACAAAATTCTAGAAAAAAAAATGTTTTCTCAAACTCCTTTTGTTACATTTTTCCAAGTTCATAAAACATGAGGTTTGGGTTAACAGAAAGTAGTTTTAGTGTTTGGAGTCGCATTACCCAACTATGGATGAAACAGATTTGCATTAAAAGAACCATGTGCACACCAACATATATAGTTATGTGTCTTGGGCACAATATAAAGTAGATTTTGTAATGTGAATTGCTATTGTTTAGGAGGCCTCTAACCCCGACACACTGACTGAAATCTGAATTTAACCAAAGCGGCTATTTGGTGAGGTGGTTAGTTTTGTCCCCTGGAAGATTACTGTCCTGTGGGGACTTAGAATACCCTATCTTTATAAAGATGGGCAAGTTGTTAAATTGTTTTTAAACTCTGAAAATATGGTGCAAAAGTAATAGTTTTCCTGGTTTTGTGAAGAATGAAGGGCATACAATAAAAGTCCTGGTTTTGGGCCTCTACCCAGAAAATGCTCAGCTGACCAGCTGACCTCTCCCAGGTATCCTTCAGAGGGGACATATTGACTCCTGGCAGAATGGTCCCCAACTGTCTTCTGTTCTCTCTAACTGTGCTGCTGTTTCTTATTTTTGGCTTCTGTCCTCTCTCACTTAGATAATTTCAGCAGCGACTTTTTAGCATGTTTTTAGCTATAGTCTGCCTCCTTTCCCTAGTGCTTGTGATTATTCTAAATTAAAAATATGATCACAGCACCTTTTTTTAACAGTGGGAAAAATAGCACATAACATAAAATTCACCTTCCCAACCGTTTTAAGTATGCAGTATTATGCTGCCAGCCACAAGCACACTGTTGAGCAACAGCTTCCTAGTTCTCACCCCCATGGTCCCACAGAACTGAACATTTGTGCAGATTAAAGATCAAGGTTCTTCCTTCCTATAGTCTATCTTGTTACCCTCTTGCTCAACACACTGCAAAGTCTTAGTTTAGTGGTCAAGGTGGAAGATAAATTTTAGAACTGGGGATTGGTTTTCCTCCAGCCCTCTCTCTCATTGCTGCCCATCTTATCCTGGGCTTCAGCTTCATTCAGTTCTCCAGACAGATTTATCCTGCCCTCTCTTCTCCCTCTTTGTAATTACTCTTCTTCTATTAGTGCAGGCATCAACTTTCACTAAAAGACTTGCCATGATTTCCTGTGTCTGAGTAAGATATCTTTGTAAATTATAACAACCTTATCTACAAAAAAAAAAAAATGGAAAAAGCCATTAATGAAAGTGGCTTATGTGAATGGTTGTTTGTTTTTCTTAGAGAGAAAGGATGGTGGGTGTAAGGAGCCTGCCGTTTGGTTGAAGAAGTCAATCACTTAGAACATTGTGTGCTGGCAGAAGTGTTGGCCCTCCTCTTACTATGGTTCGAGCTTAGTATGATTTAAGCATATATTCTTCCTTACATAAATATAAAGCAGACTTGGGGAAGAAAGCTAAGAGGTATCAAAAACATTTTTCAAAGCCCATAGAAGGCTTTCATAAACAGGTCATTAGCCAACATTGTGTTGTATGTTCTCCTCAATTCCAGGATCTTCCTAGTGTTCAAGACAGCTAAGAGAAGGAAGATGCTGGGGCTGGGGCTCAATTAGCATCTGGGGTGTCTTGATACCCTTAGCATCTCTCTGCCTGGCAAGCTATACCTCTCCAACTCAGTCTTACCTAGTTGTCTCCTCTTTGACTGTTTATGACAGTGCTGATGATCCCTCATTTTTGTTTGTGGTCTTTCAATTCTTCCATCAATGGAGCATTGGGGTTAGTCTAAATGGGCAATAAAGAGCAACAGAAATGGTAATGTGTTACTTCTGAGGCTCAGTCACACAACCTTGCTTTGTGGAAGCATCCATACTTGGGTGAGCCAGCCATCATGTTGGATACTTAAACAGTGTTACGGGGAAGTGCATGTGCAAGAAACTGAGTCCTTGTATCCACAGCCAGCAAAAAACTAGTAGTCCCTTCAGGCAACCATTTGATCAAGTCATCACTCAAGTGAATTTTCCAGCCCCATTCAGGCAGCAGGGTCAGTCTAGCTGCAGCTATTAGCTTGACGTCAGCCTCCTAAGAAGTTCTGAACTGAGTTCTTATGCAGTGATCCTCACAATAATATAATAAACATGGATTGTTTAATCCTCTAAATTTGGGG
This sequence comes from Mus pahari, assembly GCF_900095145.1. Lineage (NCBI taxonomy): Eukaryota > Metazoa > Chordata > Mammalia > Rodentia > Muridae > Mus > Mus pahari. The sequence continues at coordinate 30,536,992 of NC_034606.1, forward strand.
TCGTTTGTTATGCAGCAATAGATAGCAAATATACTGATTCTCTCACTGAGCTATATTCTTCATGCAAAAACAAAACCATAAGCAGCAACTAAAACAACTCTCAGTTAGAAGCTAATAAGAATGGGAAAACACAGGCTAAGATGGTTAGGTTAAAGTATGTAGTTAGCTTCTGGTCTGGGCCAGTGTCCTGAGCAGACCTTGGGCATGAAGTCTACAGCCAGTGCCACATCACCCAGAAGAAGCTCTACTCCCAAGTGATCTAACACACCTATGATCATAGGATCAGAGGTGCCCTGAGCAGACCTTGGGTGCTAACTCCTCAGCCAGTCCCACAAACCCCAGAAGCTCCACTCCCAGGCACTCTAGTACACCCAGAATCATAGGATCAAAGCCAGTCCCAAAACACCCAGAGGAAGCTCTACTCCCAGGCTCTCTAATGCTCCCAGGATCGTAGGATCAGAGGTGAGAACACAACATCTGCCCCAACACTGGGAAGTAACTGGGACCAACGGGACCCAGGCAGCCAGGAACTCTGCCTGACCAGTGGCACCAGCTCTTTCCAGTCTGGGTCAGTGCCCTGAGCAGACCTTGGGCATGAACTCTACAGCCAGTCCCACAACACCCAAAAGAAGCTCCATTCCCAGGTGCTCTAACATGTCCAGGATCCCAGGATCCCAGGATCCCAGGATCCCAGAATCACAGGATCACAGATACAGCTGAACTTTGAGGAGTTCTGACACCGCCACAGCCAGGATCATAGGAAGGGCAGGCTTCAGTCAGATATAACAAGGGCAGGTAGCACTAGAGATAATCAGAGGGTGGGAGGCAAGCATAAGGACAGAAGCAACAGAAACCAAGATTACTTGGCATCATCAGAACACAGTTCTCCCACCATAGCAAGTCCTGGATACACCATCACACCGGAAAAGCAAGATTTGGATCTAAAAATCACTTCTCATGATGATGATAGAGGACTTTAAGAAGGGCATAAATAACTTCCTTAAAGAAATTCAGGAAAGCACAGGTAAACAGCTAGAAGCCTTTAAAGAGGAAACACAAAAATACCTTAAAGAATTAAAGGAAAACACAATCAAACAGGTGAAGGAGATGAAAAAAAAACAACATCTAAAAATGGAAATAGAAACAATAAAGAAATCAGAAAGGGAGACAACCCTGGAGTTAGAAAACCTAGGAAAGAGATCTACAGTCATAGATGCAAGCATCAACAAGAGAATACAAGACATAGAAGAGAGAATCTCAGGTGCAGAAGATACCATAGGAAACATTGATATAATACTCAAAGAAAATGCAAAAAGTAAAAAGCATCTAACCCAAAACATCCAGGAAATCACAATGAGAAGACCAAACCTAAGGATAATAGGTATAGAAAAGTGTGAAGATTCCCAATTTAAAGGGCCAGTAAATATCTTCAACAAAATTATAGAAGAAAAATTCCCTAACCTAAAGAAAGAGATGTCCATGAACATACAAGAAGCCTATGGAACTCCAAATAGACTGGACCAGAAAAGAAATTCCTCCTGTCACATAATAATCAAAACATCAAATGCACTAAACAAAGAATATTAAAAGCAAAAAGGTCAAGTAACTTATAAAGGCAGACTTATCAGAATTACACCAGAAAGCTAGAAAATCCTGGGCAGATGTCATACAGACCCTAAGAGAACACAAATGCCAGCCCAGGCTACTATACTCAGCAAAACTCTCAATTACCATAGACAGAGAAAACAAGATATTCCATGACAAAACCAAATTTACACAATATCTTTCCATAAATTCATCCCTACAAAGGATAATAGATGGAAAACACCAACACAAGGGGGGAAATTACATGTTTCAACAAACCCAAAAGAAGAGAGCCACACAAACATAATTCCACTTCTAACAACAAAAGTAGCAGGAAGCAACAATCACTTTTTTCCTTAATATCTCTTAATATCAGTGGACTCAATTCCCTCAATAAAAAGACTAACAGACTGGATATGTAAACAGGACCCAGGATTTTGTTGCATACAGGAAACGCACCTCAATGACAAAGACAGATACCTCAGAGTGAAATCTTGGAAAATAATTTTCCAAGCAAAGGGTCCCAAGAAACAAGCTGGAGTAGCCATTCTAATATCGAAAAAGTTGACTTTCGATCAAACATTATCAAAAAAAGGTAAGGAAGGACACTTATACTGGCCAAAGGGAAAATCTACCAAGAGAAACTCTCAATTTTGAGCATCTATGCTTCAAATGCAAGGGCACCCACATTCATAAAAGAAACTTTACTGAAGCTCAAAGTGCACAACAACACACCCCATACAAAAATAGTGGGAGACATAACACCACTCTCAACAATGGACAGATTATGGAAACAGAAACTAAACAGAGACACAGTGAAACTAACAGAAGTCATGAACCAAATGTATCTAACAGCTACTTATAGAATATTTCATCCTAAAGCGAAAGAATATACCTTCTTCTGAGCACCTCATTGTACCTTCTCCAAAATTGACCGTATAATCGGTCACAAAACAGGCCTCAACAGATACAAGATTGAAATAATCCCATGCACCCTATCAGATAACCATATACATGGGAGCTGAAAATGCTCTACTCAATGATAAGTTGGTCAAGGAAAAAAATAAAGAAAAAAAATTACAAGGCAAAAAAAAAAGAAAGAAAGAAAGAAAAAGAAAAAAAGCACAGGTTAACAAGCCACCAGGAGCAAGCCAGTAAGCAGCATCCCTTCATGGTCTCTGTATTCACTCCCACCTCCAGGTTCCTGTGCTATTTGAGTCTCTGTTCTGATTTCCTTCAGTAATGAACAGTGATATGGAAGTATAAGCCAAATGAACACTTTCCTCCACCCTCCCCCAAAGAAGAATGGCAAAACAAACAGACAAACAAAAACGTTCTCTTTTAGGTTTTGTTCATTTCCTATACAAAGGAGAAATCTCGTGTGCTTCCAAGAAAACTTTTTATTTCACATTTTTATGAGTGATTAGAAGGACAGTATGCAAATGCGATTATTTCTAAGCTCTACAACCATTCCTATTTTGTACATCCTGAAACTAATTAATTAATTAGCAAATGATGTACATTAATGAACTGAAAGACAGATAGAGGCATATCATGGAGTTGCAGAGAAGAGACTTTGAAGGATGACTGGCAGTGAGGTCTATTAATAAGGGACAAGTGGACTTAACGCTCCTCACCACTGCATGGTATCTTCTAACTGGAATGTTTTCCTGTGCATCCCTTAGCTGCTCCCATTGTGTGTCACCAAGAAGCCACATCCCCAACAGAGGACTGACCCTTGACCACTCGTCTCCAGGAACTTGTTCTCAAAACTTCCTCTTGATCGATCTTTGTTGATTTCTTGTTTAACATATTGCACCATCTCCAGAGGTCTGGTTGTCCTGGTTGTGGGTTTCATTTCCATCTTCTCTGGCTAGGGAGTGAACTCTGGCAAAGCATGGGATGGTATTCGTTTCTTTCTTCACATTGCTTTATGGTATGAGCAGTTTTGGAGTGAATGAACAAATGAACAGTGAATGGCTCATCTGTGCTAACAGAGGCTGACTCTGATGCTGGTAAACTGTAGAGGTAGTTAGCCAGATTAGGGGGGGAAGCCATCCTCAGAAGAAGGAACACAAAGGCTGCATCACAGGAATGTTCTGTATTCTTCTCAATTAAAGAAGAGGGGTTTCAGAGCATTCCTATACTGGATTTAGTGCTAGAATTTTCTTACACACTCTCATTTCCTCCTTGTGGGATCCTCAGGAAGCTACTTTGAATATATTCTCATGCAGCCAAACTATTTCCTCCATTTCAATCTGACTTGTAGGAGAATTGCTCCTCATGTTTCTCTAAGGACCAGGAGGGCACTACTACTTTGGGCTCTAAATTAGAGTAAATCTAAATATCTAGTTCAAATAGGTCATGCATTGTTTTCTCAAGGTAGTGTGGGTTGACTCTCAAACGTGTGTGGGTAGATATTTTTCTGAACTCTTGATCATAAGATGGCTACTCTCAGTCTTAACTATCATGTCTACATTCCAGCCTTGTTCATTGTTCTTTTTTTGCCAGAAAGAAAGGTTCCACATCACCTTCTTGGCAGACATTACTGTGATCTGATCACATGAACTCTCTGAGTGAAGTTGAGAGAGTGAGACACTTGATTGGTATTACTGGTCCACACATTCACCCTCAACCAGCGTGTTGAGAGAAACCCACTTGGGGATACACTTTGAGGCAGAGACAGGAAATTGATTACCAGATGGCAGTTAATATGTGTTAAAAACAAAAACAAAAACAAACAAAACCCCCAAAACAGGATAAAAAGTAAGACATCTTTTAAACTTACTTATAGTTCAGTTAAGTACGTGCTTGCTCAAATACTCATGAAAGGAGTTACAGAGACAAAATTTCGGAGTAGAGTCTGAAGGAACGACCATCGAGAGTCTGCCCCACTTGGGGATCCATCCCATAATCAACCACCAAATCTAAACATTAGTCAGATGCCAAGAAGAGACTGCTGACAGGAGCCTGATATAGCTGTCTCCTGAGGGCCTCTGCCAGTGCCTGGCAAACACAGAAATGGATGCTCACAGTCATCCATTGGATGTAGCACAGGGTCCCCAATGAAGGAGCTAGAAAAAGTACCCAAGAAGATGAAGGGGTTTGCAACCCCATAGGAGGAACAACAATATGAACTAACCAGTATCCCCAAAGCTCCTGGGGACTAAACCACCAATCAAAGAAAACACATGGTGGAACTTGTGGCTCTAGCTGTATATGTAGCCAAGGATGGCCTAGTAGGTCATCAATAGGAGGAGAGGCCTGAGAAAGTTCTATGCCCCAGTATAGAGGAATGCCAAGGCCAAGAATGGAAGTGGGTGGGTTGGGGAGCAGAGGGAGGGATAGGGGATTTTCAGAGGGGAAACTAAGAAAGGGGATAACATTTAAAATGTAAATAAAGAACATATCTAATAAAGATTTTTAAAAATGTGCTTGTTCAATATACAACATTTCTCATGTACTACAGTGAGTTGCTTCTGTTTTTGAGTGCTGACAGTGCATACAGTTTGTAAAGTAGGGGACATCAAAGTGGAAAGGTTCCAGGGTTGCTTTTCTCTTGACCTCCTAGAATCTCCATTTTATTGTGTATTCCTTGCTAGCCAAGGCCAAGTATGTTAAAAAAAACAAACAAACAAAAAGATCATCGTGTTGCAAAAGTGAACAAGAAAAACCTGTAGCATTTGCCACCTTAAAAGCTATTCTTGTGTCATACATACTTTTTTAATTGCTTACCTTACTTGAAATTCAGAAAGCCCTCCATTCACTGTGCCTTGGGTTTTCAAAGGGAAGGGAGAGGAACAGGAAGCTGGGAACACATAGACACACACAGATGCACATGCACATACACATGTGCACACACAGAGACAGACAGACATACTGACACAGAGAGAGAGAGAGAGAGAGAGAGAGAGACCACACACAGGCAGACACACACACACATACATACAAAGATAGACACACACACACACACACACACACACACACACACACACACATTTAAAAAGGTGGAAGTCAGAGACGGAAGCTGTCCTTTAGTTTCTCTGAGTGAGCCTGGCACTTGTAAATATTTTGCATAATAAGTCTAACAATTCTGCAAGATAAATGTCTCCATCCTCATAGTGAAGATGAGAAGACCAAGACTTATCAGCTCAAGGTAGCTCACTGAAATGAATCAGAAATGGGACCTGAAACCCCCAAAGGTTTTCAAGTTGTATATGTGTGCTTGCCCGGAAAGGGTATACCAGGAAACAAGTTGGCAAAGAACAAGATGGGGAGCCTGTCTCCCTGGCAGGAACAAGAAGAACCAGCCTGAGTTAAGGATCAAAGGGGACATCTGGTGCCCTTTGTCTTCATTAAACCCATGGTTACTCTTTAACAACTGTGCACACTATTAGTCAAGCTGATTAATTAGATTTGAGTGCACGCCTAACAAAGCCAGAAAGGATTGCAATAAATAGTGTTCAGACATGACGGCTACGGCACCGAGAAAGAGGTCATCGTGAACCACGCAGATGGTTTTGGCTTCAGTTCTTGGTGAAACCGAGGGCTCTCAGGCATGATTTGGTGATAGGCCGTCTGTGTAGTTGCAGAATTAGAATCAAGCAAATAACTCCAGCATTCCCATGGTGAGCTGACCTCTTCACTACAGGTTCCGACATAAGTAGCTTCATTGTTGTTCCTCCTCAAATGGAGAAAGAACTACAAACCTGCCGAGGGACATTGTGTCTCCAAGAAAATGTGTGAAGAACCTTATGATGGTATCATCTGAAAAAGACCTGAAGGAAAGTTTCAAATAAAACCTGAAGAATGAGGCTAGGTGCCTGGAAGGACTTCCAGGAGTCCATTGCAGGCAGTGTTTTAGGAAATGAAATAATAAAGCTCCTTTGGTTGCATAGGAGATAGTGGTTTCTAGAATATGCAGACACGAATCACCTACAGTGGGAAAGCACCTTGGAAGAACTGCTTTTACAAAGTTCCATGAGTATATTCTCAGTATATAATACTTGGCATTTTATTTTTCTCTCTTCGAGTATAACATGGGATAAATTATTTGTGTAAAACATACTTTTTGAATAGTATAAAATTAAAATTCAAGGTGATAAAATGCTTTATAATTTAGCTCCATTGTCCTCTGTTCATGAATAACATGATAGAGTGTCTTATAATTAATTAACAGTGCTTTGTTCTAAGGAACACAGTATGTTATGATCCTAATACAGATGCCAACCTATAGAAGGAAGGGACCTTAGGGACTGATGAAGATGTGGTAAACTGAGGTATAGAGCAATTAAACAAGGGTCCCATAGGCATGTCCTCAGCTTGAAGGCAGTCTTGGATCCTTTGTTGGGAAGCATGACTATTCTAAACACAGTCCTGGAGGATGAGCCTTGACCATTCTGATTGGGAGCATTACGGCTCTGACCTTTTAGCCAGACTTCTTTCTACTTGGGCAAATTGAGATAATACCACACATCCTCAAATGCATCTAAGAGAGAAATGGGACACTATGAACTCCCTGGCACTTGTAGGTATTCACTTATTTATGGATAGTGAGTCACTGGTGACTACTATGCTGGGTTCTCCCTGCCCCATTTGTTTGTTTGTTTGTTTGTTTGTTTGTTTTTTGAAAAGGATAATCTCTTTGAGTCTCTCCCTTCCCTCCCTTCCCTTCCCTTCCCTTCCCTTCCCTTCCCTTCCCTTCCCTTCCCTTCCCT
>NC_034606.1:30545348-30546846 GCF_900095145.1 Mus pahari
TCCCTCTTTCCTCTTTTCTCCCCCTCCCCTTCCTTTCCCTCCCCTTTCTTTCTCTTTCCTCCCCTTTCCTGTGGTCTAACTCCTTTCTTTCTCTTTTGTTATTAATAAAGGTCACACCCTAAACAAGCCTTTTGTTTCTGCTAAGGGGAAGCAATTACTCCTAGTCCTGGGGATGGTGAGTTCCAGGCAGTTTACATAATAATATACATTTGCAGCTCTGATTTAGCAGAGAAACAAAATGCTCTCCTCCCTTTTGGGGAAAAGTAAGTCTTAATGGGGGACACTTAGATCAAGAAATCTGCAAGTTGAGGAAGAAGAGATTTTAGGCTTCTATGGGCGAAAGCTCTGTTCTAGATTAGGCCATGTGTTAGACTTAGTTTTAAAACTCTTTTCTTTCTTTCTTTCTTTCTTTCTTTCTTTCTTTCTTTCTTTCTTTCTTTCTTTCTTTCTCATAATTATCTTTTAAATCCATCATGGTCTTATATTAATTGACCTTAATACCTTTGAAGAAATCAAGGAATAACTTGTGTGCGTGTGTTTGTGTGTGTGTGCATGTGTGTATGTATGCACATGTGTGCATATGTATGTGATCATGTAAGTGTAAGTGCCTGTATGTATGTGTATGGGTGCATGTTTAGGTGCATGTGTATGTCTATGTGTGTGCATGTATATGTGTAAGTGTGTGTACATGTATCCACCTGTGTATGTATGTGTATAGAAATGTGTGTGTATGTGTGTGCATGTGAATACATCTGTGTGTGTGTGTGTGTGTGTGTGTGTGTGTAAAAAAGAACATTGGATAAGAAGCTAGTCAAAAGAAGAGATGACTTGTATGGAGTAGAGCCATGACTGGCAATAAATAAATAAAGAGATAAGAACTCCCAAAACAGAGGCAGGGTTGTCAGGCAGGTGTCCCAGAACAAGTGATGCCTGAGTGGAGATTGAGGTTTGCAGAAATACCAGCGAGGTACAAAAGGTTGAGGTGGACTTCCAGACAGAGGCTGAAATGTGATCAAAGGCTCCAGGGATCAACTGCATAGTGGGCACACCACATGGCTGAGTACAGCAGACATGAAGCCATCAAACCAGAAGAATCTGGCATCCAGGTCACTCAGAACTTTTGCAGCCTTGATAACATTTGCATTTGAATATCCGGGCTACATTGTCTTTAAGGAGGTACTGCAGACCCAGTAATTTTGAGGAAGATACTTTAGACCATGCGGGGAACTTGTTACATGCAAACTCCACAGTGCCTTGGAGATCTGCAGAATCTGAATTTCTGTGGGGTTCACTGGAACTTCCTTTTTTGTGGAGGAAGAAATTTGAAACAAGCTATCTATTATCTATTTATCTATCTGTCTACCTATCTATAACTTTTTATTGTTTTTTTTTTTGTGAGTTTCACATTATGCACCTCATACCCTGATATCCTCACTTTGCCCTTGCAATCTCTCCCCCCAAATAAAACATATATATATATATATATATATATATATAT
>NC_034606.1:30546966-30552525 GCF_900095145.1 Mus pahari
ATATATATATATATATATATATATATATATATATATATATATACACAAACCAAAACCAGAAGCAAAGCATAAAAAAATTCTCATTGTAGAAGTTGTAGTGTGTTACAGTGTGTCCCATAGAATATCCCTCTGTCCACACATATTCACCTACAAATGTTCATTGTAATGAATCACTGGTCTGGCTTGAGATCTGTAACACCATCAATATTGCATCCTCACTGGGACTCCTCCCAGTTATCCTGTTGTTGCTCTGTGTCACGGAGATCCTACAGCTTTGGAACAGCAGGACTGGCCCTTTCACACATCCCAACCATTCAAGGTTGATATAGATCTTAGGATGGGCCTCGGTGGTGTAGCTGAGCTGGTCAGTTCTCCCGCTCCCCTTTATCTGCAACACCAGGGCTATAGCTCTCCAGCACTGCTCCAAATAGGCCACCCAATGCCTCATCAGCAGGTGGCAGGGTCAGCTTTCCTGTACTCATGTCCTTGGGGCCAACTCACCCAGATCCCTCCAGAGCCAGCTCCACTGTGTTGCTCAGTCAAGGTTTGGGGCCTAGTCTCCCAAGTGCTGCAGCCTGTGAGGGGCTGGAACAGCCCTCCTGCTCTCACAGCCTTGGGACTGGCTCACCTGTGCCTTCATCATCAGGGCCAGCTCTATGGGTGTTGCCCAGGTGAGGTGCAGTGGGGGAGAGCTAGCTCTTCTGTTCTCATGTCCTAGGAGCCAGTTCTCCCAACTACCTAGTGGCAAGAGCAGGAGGGACCAATCCTTACCCCCGTTCCTATGGGTGGCAGGCCCAGCTTTCCCATGCTCTGGCCTTTAGGGCCAGCTCACTTGTGCCTCCTCCACCAGGACCAGCTTTATTGTGCTTCCCAGACAAGGAGCAAGGTCCCCTGTCCTGAGTATCACAGCTCCTGCCTTCAGGACTCTGGGAGCCAGCTCTCCTGACTGCTGCAGGTGTAGAGGGGCAATGTGGGGAGAAGGAATCACCCCTGCATTCAAGCCACCTCAAAGCTGAGAAGGGTACTCTTACCCTTGGTGCTTGCTCACGTCTACCCTAGCTTCCAAGGTCAGCTCTGCTAAAGGTCACATCTTCAAAGAGGGCTGGTCAAAAAGTTCTCTATAAAGAACAGGTAATGATGGCTTCATGGTCTCTGCCACTCCTAGAAACTCTATTAACTGTGGCACAGAGACAGTAGATGGACGCTCTATGATTAGTGAGTACCTGGTTTCAGTTTCATTTATAATTTGCTAGCTGTGGTTGGTGAGGCCAGCTTCTGACAGCACTCATACACTCTAAATTTCAGGACCTAGCCACTGCTATATGCAGCTATTTTTCTTCTCATCCTTTGTCTTACCTACTATAATAAGTAATTTTGTACTCTTCAAGATATCTGATTTAGTCAGCTCAAGTTATTGTAACAAAATAAAATGGACTGGGTATCACGAACAACAGGTATGGCTTCCTCTAATTTGTAGATGTCAGGGTACGAACATGGCTTGGCTTTCGACTGGAGTCTCCTTCCTAATTGTGGATGGCTTGATTTGCTCTATCTAGAGTCACCAGGAGGAAAGATATTATCCCTCCTGGACACCTCTCATGAAGGCATTAACCCTGTACAAGAAGGCTACACTACCATGACTTATTTGCCTGCAAAAGGCACCACCTTCAAATACTAAGTAACATCTTGGATATGCGATTAATTAGGCCTTTAGATTGTGAGGTTCATTTCCAGCCAGCTCTTCACACCTTTTGACATTATTTTTTTTTTTAAATTAGGTAAAGTTACATGGTTACAAATTATAGAAGACTCTGAATTCAAGCCAGTAGGAAGTGGGGAAAATAGAATTTAATGGTGGAAAATTATGTAACTCATAAAGCAAACGGAAGAGATGAACAGCAGAGCAAAGAAGGCTAAAAGAGCAGGCTGTTTCTAGATTCTTATAGGTAGGATTGATGATGGTTTCTTCAGGACACAGTCATTAGTAAAACTCATCTTCAAAGCCTCTTTAATCTACTGGGCTTTCCATTCTGGTTTCCCATTCCTACAAGAGAGAATGGACTGACTGCCATGCAGGATCAGAGCTATTACCTCAAGAATGTTGTCTTTGCTCTGGTAGTATAGTTCCAGGGTTCCTCATGTAGACACTGAGGCATGGCTAGAGATCATCTAGTCTGATACTTAAGACACCTAGAAAATGTTTAGTATCCACTCTGTGTCAGAGAGCGCTCAGCACACTGCAGCATGGATTGCGTCACTAAAAACTTATTTTATTTCTTACATTTTGACAATTTGTCACAAATCTGTCCTCATTTACTTTACCGTTGAGTATTGATTCTTCATGGGATTTTTTTCTTTTTATTTTAATAATGTGCAGGATGTCTGTCTGGGACTTACTTGGCCTGTCACTATAGTCCTTTATTCTATATTCATATCTATAGACAGAGTAAGAGTACTTGTTAATAACTGAGAGAGAGAGAGAGAGAGAGAGAGAGAGAGAGAGAGAGAGAGAGAGAGAGAGATAACAGAACTAGGTGTCCGGTAGTGTAAGCCATTGTGTGGGCCTCATACCTCATGCAGTGCAGAAACTAGGCTTCATATGTCTATCTAGATTCTAGATTTTACTTTAGGTGGGTGTCAAGAATGGTTGTACATAAATGACCATGTTTCTACTATATGGTAGCATACCTGGATGCTAGAGCTCTGGCTTGGTCACCACCATCCCCTGTGGCTAGTGAGTGAAATTGGTATCCCACAGGATTTTTAGCTTTAGCAGATTTTCTGAAATCATCATAGAAAAGTATATGTGTGCCAGTTTATGAGTCTGTGTACATGCATGTATATGTATGTGAGTGTTGGTTCGTGTGTATGTGTGTAAGAAAGAGAAAGAATTTGCGCGTGCCAGCCTTGGTGTTTTTAAACCCAGTAAGCTTGCTCTTGAGGTATATCTGGAGGAGCTCTTCTCCTGGAAACTCTTGTCAACTTAGAAGCCAAACATTGGACGGGGAGTCAGAAAATGGTCCTCTGAGAATCTATTAACCAAATCCTCTCAGTCACATGAGAGAAAAATACTGACAGATTTTGGACAAACTACAAATTAAAACTGGACCTCCTCCCTAAAACCCCTGGCACATTATTCATTACTCTCCAAGACAGTTTCTCAGTGCTACAAGTTTACTTAGTCACCAGAAGGTGAGCAAGTCTCTCCTGAGTGCAGATAGCACCGCCTGAGAAAGCAGGCAAGCCCAGTGTATACATGATAATGAGCTTGCTGAATGTGGTAAAATACATTCGATAATAGTAGTTACGAGTCCGTGTGAACCCTGCGGAAGGTGCCAAGGTCCCCAGAGGACTCTCCATGCAGCAGGCCCCCTAGCACACCCAGGACCTTGGGATCACTGGAGAGCACATGGGCAGCAGAAACAACAGAGCTTCTTGGGCAGGGTCCCTTCAGGCCTTCATCCTCAGCCAGGAGGCAGAGCTGAGACCCAGACCCCTAGGCACCTTCCTTGCCAGAGGAGAGTTGGCCTACAGGGAGGCTCTGATCCCATGACTCAGGAAGCAGATTGGACCTCCAGACTTCTGGACACTTGCCCTGCAAGAGGAGAGCTTGCCTGCAGAGAGTACTCTGACCACTGGGACTCAGGTGAGAGTTGGACTCTCAGGAGTGCTGACAGAGGCTAACAGAATCATAGAAGGAACAAGCTTCAGCCAGAGACAGCTAGAACATTAACATCAGAGATTACCAGATGGCAAAAGGCAAACTTAAGAATCTTACTAACAGAAACCAAGACCACTGGGCATCATCAGAACCCAGTACACCCACCACAGTGATTCATGGATACCCTAACACACCTGAAAAGCAAGACTTGGATTTAAAATCATATCTCATGATCGTGGTAGAGGATTTTAAGAAGGGCATTAATAACTTACCTAGAGAAATACAGGAGAACATTGCTAAACAGGTAGAAGTCCTTAAAGAATTACAGGAAAACACTGATAAACAGGTAGAAGNNCTTAAAGAGAAAACACAAAAATCCCTTAAAGAATTACAGGAAAACACAACCAAACAGGTAATGGAATGGAACAAAACCATCCATGATCTAAAAATAGAAGTAAAAAATATAAAGAAAACAAAGAGAGACAACTCTGGAGACAGAAATCCTAGGAAAGAAATCAAGAAGATAGATGCAAGTATCAGCTACAGAATACAAGAGATGGAAGAGAGAATCTCAGGTACAGAAGATTCCATAGGGAACATGGACAGAACAATCAAAGAAAATGCAAAATTCAAAAAGATCCTAACTCAAAACATCCAGGAAATACAGGACACAATGAGAAGACCAAAACTAAGGATAATAGGAGTAGATGAAATTGAAGATTTTTAACATAAAGGGCCAGTAAATATTTTCAACAAAATTATGGAAGAAAACTTCCCTAACTTAAAGAAAGAGATGCCCATGAACATACAAGANGCTTACAGAACTCCAAATAGACTGGACCAGAAAAGAAATTCTTCCCGACACATAATAATCAGAANAACAAATGCACTAAATAAAGACAGAATATTAAAAGCAGTAAGGGAAAAGGTCAAGTAACATATAAAAGCAGGCCTATTATAATTACTCCACACTTCTCACCAGAGACTATGAAAGCCAGACGATCCTGGAGAGATGTTATACAGACCCTAAGAGAACACAAATGCCAGCCTAGGGTACTATACCCAGCTAAACTCTCAATTACCATAGATGGAGAAACCAAGGTATTCCATGACAAAACCAAATTCACACAATATCTTTCCAGGAATCCAGCTGTTTAAAGGATAATAAAGGGAAAACTCCAACACAGGACAGAAATTACTCCCTAGAAAAAAGCAAGGAAGTTATTCTTCAACAAACCTAAAAGAAGTCAGCCTCAAGAACAGAACCCCAACTCTAACCACAAAAATAACAGGAATCAATAATTACTTTTCCTTAATATCTCTTAATATCAATGGACTCAATTCCCCAATGACTACATAAACATAGACTAACAGACTGACTACATAAACAGGACCCAACTTTTTGCTGCTCACAGAAAACCCACCTTAGGGACAAAGACAGACACTATCTCAGAGTAAAAGGCTGGAAAACAGTCTTCCAAGAAAACAGTCCAAAGAAACAAGCTAGAGTAGCCATTCTAATATCGAAAAAATTGACTTCCAACTCAACATTATCAAAAAAGACAAGGAGGGGCAATTCATACACATCAAAGTTAAAATCTTTTAAGATGTTCTCTCAATTCTGAATATCTGTGTTCTAAATGCAAGGGCATCCACATTCATTAAGGAAACTTTAGTAAAGCTCAAAGCACACATTACACCTCACACAATAATAGTGGGCTTCAACACCCCACTCTCATCAATGGACAGATCCTGGAAACAGAAACTAAAGAGACACATTGAAACTAAGAGAAGTTATGAAACAAATGGATTTAACATATATCTACAGAACATTTTATCCTAAAAAACAAAAAGATATACCTTATTCTCAGCACCTCATGGTACTTTCTCCAAAATTG
>NC_034606.1:30552536-30554116 GCF_900095145.1 Mus pahari
CTGAGTGAGGTAACACCATCACAAAAGAACTCACTTGATATGCACTCACTGATAAGTAGATATTAGCCCAGAAACTTAGAATACCCAAGATACAATTTGCAAAACACATGAAACTCAAGAAGAAGGAAGACCAAAGTTTGGATACTTCCTCCCTCCTTAGATTAGGGAACAAAGTACCTATGTAAGGAGTTTCAGAGACAAAGTTTGGAGCTGAGACAGAAGGAAGGATCATGTACAGACTGCCCCATATGGAGATCCATACCATAATTAACCACCAAAAGCAGACACTATTGCATATGCCAGCAAGATTTTACCGACAGGACCCTGATATAGCGGCCTCTTGTGAGGCTATGCCAGTGCCTGGCAAACACAGAAGTGGATGCTCACAATCAAATATTGGATGGAACACAGGGCCCCAATGGAGGAGCTAAAGAAAATACCCAAAGAGCTGAAGGGGTCTGTAACCCTATAGGAGGAACAGTAATATGAACTAACCAGTACCCCCTGAGTTCATGTCTCTAGCTGCATATGTAGCAGAAGATGGCCTAGTTGATCATCAATGGGAGGAGAGGCACTTTGTCTTGGAAAGATTATATGCCCCAATACAGGGGAATGCCAGGGCCAGGAAGTGGGAGTGAGTGGGTTGGTGAGCAAGGCAGGAGAAGGGTATAATGGACTTTTGGGATAGCATTTGAATTGTTTATTTTTTTTAAAGATTTATTTATTTATTATATGTAAGTACACTGTAGCTGTCTTCAGACACTCCAGAAGAGGGTATCAGATCTTGTTACAGATGGTTATGAGCCACCATGTGGTTGCTGGGATTTGAACTCCAGACTTTTGGAAGAGCATTCAGGTGTTCTTACCCACTAAGCCATCTCACCAGACCAGCATTTGAATTGTAAATGAAGAAAATATCTAATAAAATTGTTTAAATAAATAAAAAAGTAAAAAAAATAGTATTTATGGATGTTGCAGTAATTTTCAATCTTAATAATCCCATATATAAAGCCACATAATCCAGTTACTATGTTTATAGTCTATATAGCTAGATTGGGCAGATCTAACTATACTCATTTATTTCCCAGCTACAAGATCCCATGGTGCTTGCAGTTTCTCCTGGCCATGTTGTTCTGCTCCATTTTCACTTCCTCCTCTCCCTCTGTCCTCTCTTCTTCCTTCTCCTTCCACGGTTCAATAATAAGCTCTAGTCTTTACTTGGCCAGTTAAAATGGTGAAATATTCGCATGAGATCACCTGATCGATGGCTCATGGAAGGGGGGGGGGTGGTGAGAGGCGCAGCAGCACCTCTAGAAGAAGCAGAATAAACAGCATCAGGACATCCCGCAACATATGTATTTTATGATTTTTGAGACATAGTCTTATAATGTTGCCCAAGATGACCGCAGACTCAAAACCTACTTTTCAAGTACTGGGATTACAGGAGTTCTCTACTGTCTGTCTGTCTGTCTGTCTGTCTCTCTCTTTCTTTCTCTCTTTCTCTCTCTCTTTCTCTCTCTTCCCTCCCTCCCTTCTTTCCTTCCTTCCTTCCTTCCTTCCTTCCTTCCTTCCTTCCTTCC